>NW_016107341.1:216162-249068 GCF_001604975.1 Cebus imitator
CCTCCCCTCCCCTCCCCTCCCCTCTTTCTCTTTCTCTGTCCCCCCTCTCTCTCTTTCTTTCTTGGGAGCTGATGAGAATTCTGATGACTATGTTTGCATTTAGAACAAAATAAGCATTCTTTTAGACTAATAGCACTTCTGCAAGTTTTGAGGACCCTTATGTTTTTCTTATATTGTTGTTCCAGGAAGAGAAAAGGTGTTGGTATGTACTATGACTGACTGACATGTCCCATCTAGGTTTATCTCCTCTTAGAATCCATTATCTGTAGCATTAGGTGATCACCCTAACAGGACAGGGAGAATAAATGTGACTCACTTGGCATCATAGTAGTGAGTTCTGCACTCTATGATGGACACAGATAAAGGCAGGCTAATCCTTAACCTGAACTTTTCAGTTATGGCTTTGTTTTTCCTGATCTTCCCTTCAAAATCAGATTATTTCCTCAATTCGCTTTTCAACTCAGTAGTCAGACTTTTATCCCACTTGTTTTCCTTAATCTCTTGTCATGGTTAGTAATCATCTGATTACCAGTGGTTTCTTTAATCCTCATCCTATTCCATCTCTCTGAGGCATTTGACTGCATCCAGGCTGCTGCTTTCTTGCTTTCTGATACTGTCATATTGTGTCACTCATTGTTATGTCCTTATTTCTTTAGCCATTCTTCTATGACCTCTTTTTAAATGTCAGTTGTCCCAGGTTTTTGCTTTTTGTCTTTGTACATTATAGATATCCTAAGTGATCTTACCCATATTTTCTTTTACTATTTTTCTGTAAATGGAAGTAATACATACTTATAATAAACGATTTGAATAATTTGAACAAGCAAAAATGAAAATCAAAACCTGCCGTCATACCTATGGAGAACCATTGTTAACATTATTTATCCAGCTGCTGTGTTAACATCTTAACTACAACATTTGTTTAAATGACTTTTAAATCCAACCTCCATTGTATAGTTTTCCATAAACTTCCAAAATAATATTTATGGCTCCTTAAATTATAAAAAGAATTGTGAAAAAGCACAGTGTTTTTCTTTAAGGAACTCATAGTCTAGTGAAGTGGCTCTCAATCTGGCTTCAAGTTAGAATCTCAGACCAATAATTTATTTCCAATTTAGGAACTGAGAACAGGGTCCAGGAGCCAGATATCAGTGCATAGCCAGGGTTAAGAATCACTTGTTTAATGCCTGTATTTCAAAGTGCTGTTTATTTAACATCTACTCTATGCCAGGCCATGTGGTATCCATTTGTTCTTTCAACAAATATTTTTCCAGCCCTTCTTTTATGTTTACCCCTGGCCTAGATACCAGGAATACATCAGAGAACAAAAACAGAGTTACTGTTCTTTTGGAGCTTATGAAATGGTAAAAAGAGATAGACATTATATAAATACATGACAAGTGGTGATAAATGTAGGAAGAAAAAATAAGGGAGATGAGGGGATAGGGATGTGTGTCTATCTAAAAACTCAGAAAAGGGCTTTTGATGCTATGGCATTTGAACAGTGCCTGAGTGAAGAGGTTTCAAGCCTGCAGACATCTGGGGAAGGAGCTTCCAGAAACAGGAAATAACAAATGCAAAACCCTAAAATGAGCATTCACTTAAAATGTTCAGAGAGGACTGACCCACTGAGGCTTGAGCAGAGTGAATAAGAGAGACATGGCAGGAATTGAGACCACAGGGGTGACGTGGGTGGAGTGTGGCAGATCACGTGGTGCCTTTTAGGGTGTGTGAAAGCCTGTGTGTGTCTTTACATCCGTCCTCCCTCTATGCTTATCTCCTTGTAAGGGTATAAGGATAGCAGCCATATTGGATTTGGCTCACCATAGCAGCCTCATTTTAATTTGATTGCTTCTACAAAGGACCTATCTCCAAATAAGGTTGCTTTCTGAGGTACCAGGAGTTAGGACTTCAGCATGTGAATGTTGTGGGGGACACAATTCAACCCATAACACCTTTATTCCCATATTAGAATAAAACTTATTTCAGAAGTTTTATTCTAGTAACACTTACCATTTTTCTGCTGGGTGATATTTAGGTACAGTTACCAGTTACTTGATCCAGTTGTGTGTGTCATTTTAGATGATTTGGGGTGGGAGGTGGATTTCCTGATGTAATATGAATACTTGCAAATCAAAGAGAATTGCCTTTTGGAAAAGAAACATAAAATGAGTTAGAAAGGTGGTCTCTTAATACTTTTTATGAATATGAGACCAGACTTTTCTTAGATTGCACATCTAATTTCATGTTCAATACAGTAGAACCAGCAAGCTAGTAGATGGAAACTTTCTCTACTTTGGGAAAAAGAGATAAATCAAAGTGCCTTCTCTGGGAAAAACCCTACATTAAATATATGTACCATCTCCCTCATCTTATTAAGATGGTAGCACAGTCTATTTCTAAATAAAGGCCAACATCTGACCCCACAGTATATCACCTTTAGTATAGAAAGAAGTTATGTTTATTAGAATAATTTTTTGTTGTTGCATCAAGAAAAATATTGTAGAAATTGGCTCATATTTGTATATTTAGGTGTATGATCCAAGTAAATGTTTTCAGCTAATTTCTGGGTATCCCATTCTCCCTAGGGTTGCTTCTTTTTCAGCATTAGGTTTTAGTTGGGATACAGGCCATTATGATGTATCCTCATATAACAGTTGGCTTTTATTTAGAAACTGTAAAAAAAAGATCATAATTAATGACTGTAGAGACCTCATTATTTCTAAGTTCTTAGTGCAACAAGAAATAATGTAAACTTGATTATGGAATAGAAAATGTATTTTATGGGCTCATCACTGCCTTATAGGCTTAAGGCAGAATACAAGTTCTAAAAAGAACAAAACAGTTGTGGTAAACATTAGTGTTAAATAAAATATCCAGTATTTTCCAAATTACTTTCTAGTTGGGAATTCTAAAGTTCAGCAGTTCCCTAAAATGGCCACTCAATGAATCTCTTGAGAGAGTCTTTTTTTTTTAAAATTGATATACTTTAAAAATTAATAAAAAAATTCATATGATTTAATTTTAAACCTGGAAAAAGTGATGCAATAAGAGACCAGGTTTTTTAATCTAGAGAAAATAGGAAACATATTCTCCATGTTTCTTCACAGATGAAGTCTAGTGGTAGTTTAGATACTAACCATATTAAAACATACAATTTATTAATGATAAATTTTTGTTCAAGCTTCACAGTTTACCTCATTGATGACCATGGCTCAATGAAACCTAAATTTGATCTTCCTCTGCATCCATGAAATTACAACTCTTCCCGCTTTCCCCCTTACTTTCTCATGTTCAGCTACTCTGGAAAGGCATCTTTTTCTTAGTGCTTTCTCAGTGACTGTACTGATAAAAATACAAACAGCATATGGAAGCAGATATATGCGTAGGTCTTCATTTTGTGTTTTGGTAGACTGGTTTATTCAAGCAAATACAACAGGAGAATATGTTTGTTTAAGGTTTGCTTTTGTGCCAGTTGCTGCTTTCTCTCTTTTCTGGCCTGCCAGAAATATACACCTTTATTTCTACCCTGTTTCATAAAAATTTCTAAATGACAGTTTTTTCAGTAAATTAATTAGCTCCTTGAAAAATGCAACATATGTCTAACATGTTGAGGATTTTTGAATAATTATGCTCAAATTTGATTTTATTTGAAATGAAATGTTTTAAATTTAGTAAAATTATTTAATGTTAGAGGCTTAATAGTTCAATATTATATATAGGATTGGCCTTAATTTACAGTAGCTTGAAAAGCACAGTCTAATTTTAATTGTTCAGAAGAAAAATTTTTAATCACTATTTTTTGGAAATGAATTGATTGGGAGGGAATGATCAGTTGGTTATGTGTGCATCAGAGTGTGGTGGGGTAAGCATTGGCTTGTGAGTCA
The DNA here is from genome assembly GCF_001604975.1 of Cebus imitator. NCBI lineage: Eukaryota > Metazoa > Chordata > Mammalia > Primates > Cebidae > Cebus > Cebus imitator. The sequence goes on from NW_016107341.1 coordinate 220,050, forward strand.
AGAGACCCAGTTACAGGATTTTACTTGTCATTAACTGTGTGACCTGAGTGACTTGCTTTCTGCTGGACTCCATCTTCTCATTTGGCAAAGAAAGAGACTGGTTTAGATCATCTGTAAAGTCCTTTCCAAGCTTGACATTTTATGACTTTATTTCTTCTTGTTTTATATTTTTAGATAAAACAGGAATTAGGTTTTTGCTTTTTGTTGGATACGCTTGACTGAATGGGGATTTTTCCTGCCCAATATGGTCATACTGGGCAGAGAATGTAGCTTGACGGTTTTTTAAAAATAAGCACTGTCTGCAAAGAGTCAACAAGAAGGCTTGGTGAATCTGCCAACAGATGACTGCTTCTATAATTTCATTTAGTCATCTAAGCCAGTTGAATTTAGACATTTAGCATGAAATACTTAATATTCCTCAAGACAAGGTTTTGGGGCCATAGAGTGTCTTAGCCTTCTACAATTCTGACTTGGTTTATCAGGTGACCTGGAGTAAAGAGGACTTATAATTTTATATATTATATCCATCACAGTCTGTGATTTTTTTTTTTTTTTGGTAGGAAAAGACTTAGGTCAGTGACGTAAGGCAGGCCTGGGTGATACTTGCTTTTTATTTTTAAAAATAAATTTTATTTTAGTTTATTCACTAACCTATGGCTGTCAGCTGCTGGGGTCTTATTTGATCATTTGAAAATGATAGCATTCCACAGGGATGTTTTATAAGAAAAATTATTCCTGAATGGGGATAGATCACATTCTTAGCTGACAAAAGCTCAACATTGTATAGATATCTGTGTGCCTCAATTTAATCTGTACTTTTAAAAGAATTGCCACCGATCTAAATATAGTTTTGCCTCCTTGGGAGTGTGTATCTGTTGAAGGTGTAGGGTAGAAATTTAAATATTCTTCAGGTTTGTAAGATAGACTGTGTTCTGAGATCAGCTGGGAAAATGCTGAAAAAGAAGTGTGTTAAAGAGAGGTATTTGCATAACTTACTGATGAGAGGATGAATGATTAAACACTGTCTAGAAACATTTGGGTAATATTTATTAAGAGCTTTAAAATACATGTTCTTACCAGGTATTTTGCATCTATTTCTGTAATTATCTTGAGTAAATTGGTTAACTGAACAGTGGTATATATAGAAGGTTGTTACTCATCTTAGTATTATTTATAAAGAACCCAAATTTTTAATAGGTGACTGGTTAAATATATTGTTCCCTTATGAAATGGATACCATGGGTCGTTAAATGTATTGATATGGCAGTATATTTATTTACATGGAAGAGATTTACAATATATTAGGCAGATTATAAAACATGAAGACATTGATATAGGTAATATTTGTGTACGTATCTATTTGGGAAAATGTGCAACAAATTAACTGTGGCTATCCCTGGGTGGCAAGATTATGTGTGACTGGTCATCCTCTGTTTCACATATAAAGCTCTATTTCTAGTTTTTCCACAGGGATCGTGGATTCTTTGAGAGGAAGTAAAACATAATAGTTAAAGCAGTTGAGTGGGTTGAACTGAGTCTGGCTGGATTTATATCCCAGTTCTATCATTTACTAGCTGTGTAATCCTTAGTCAGTCACTTTATTCTGTGTTGTTCTAATCTGTAAAGTAGGGATAATCATAATAGAAATTAATAATACCTACCCCACAGAGTTGTGAGGATTACATATACTTAATATATGTGAACTCTTTAGAACAGTTTGTAGTACTGTATTAATCTTAGCTTTTATTATTTCTGTAATAAAAATAGCACATGCAAGAGAGACAGACACACTAGCATTCCTAGACTCTACCAGTAGAAGAAATGGTCTCCAGCAACTGAAATGATTTGGTAAATTTTAAAGAAGAATATGATGATTAGGTGTTTACTTTTCTCTTTACTATTTCTAAATTTTAAATTTAAAAATTCTAAGGCTAAATTCATGTAACATAAAATTAACCATATAACATAAATTTAAAAGTGAAAACTCAGTGGCATTTAGTATATTTATAAAGTGTACATTGTAACACTCCAAAACATCTTCATAATTTCAAAGTAAAGCCCTGTAACCATAAGGCAGTTTCCATTCTCTCCTCCCTGCAGCTCCTGGCAACCACTAATCTGCATTTTATATGAATTTATCCTGGATATTTCCTATAAATGGAATTCTATAATATGTTACCTTTTGAGCCTGGCTTTTTTGACAACCTAATAGTTTAGAGGTTTATCCACATTATAGTAGTATCAGTACTTTACTCCTATGTCTGAAAAATATTTCATTCTGTATATATATCACACTTTGTTTTCCATTACCCATTGATGGACACTTGGGTCCTTTTCACATTTAGGCTATTGTGAACAGTGCTGCTATGAATAGATTTGCTTTTATTAATAATAGTTTCTTATATCAAAGCTTATGTATTTATCATAGAAAATTTAGAAAATACAGAATTACAAGTACTTCAAATTTTCATTTTGGTGTGGTACTTTCAGTCTTTTAAAATATGCATATACTATATACGTGTGTGTGTATGTAAGTGTGTATATATGTATTAAAACACATAGCTGTGTACAAAAATATACTTCCTGAAAAGAGAAATTGGGATGGTAGTACACATTGTTTTATGGAGCTATTTACCATTGAACATTTCTGAACATTTTCTTTTGTCCATAAGAAAATATTGATATAACAATTTTTAATCAAAAATTGAAAATATTGTATATGGTATATTGTTATAACATAATTTTTAACGAACAGAATTTAGTTTACCAATATTGAATGATGAAAGTTTAGCTTTTGACTTCTATATTAAGTGCAATGAATATTCCTTTATATAGAATACTGCTTAATTATTTTCTAGGGATAGAGTCCTAGGAATAGAAGTTTTGTCAGTAAGTATGTACTTTTAAGGTTTTGACACACACTGCCAAATTTCCCTATGGAAATGTTATACTGATTCACATACTACCAGCAGTATTTGTCTGTTTCTTCTTTTGATTGCCATTATACTTTTATTCATAATCATTGTCACTTTAAAAAAATACTGTCTAGTTCATATATTTAAATTTGTATTTATATAAAACATTACCAGATATTGTTTTCTTCCTTTTGGAAATGCCCGCTTACAGACTTTTAGTGAGTTTTGTCTTTTCCCAATGACTAGAAGAGTTTTTTGAAAAATATAATGGGCTTGGCGTGGTGGCCTATGCCTGTAATCACTGCATTCTGGGAAGCTGAGGTGGGTGGACCGCTTGAGCCCAGAAGTTCCAGACCAGCCTGGGCAACATGTGAAATGTGGTCTCTATAAAAAATACAAAAACTTAAATTGGCATAGTGGCATATGCCTGTGGTCCCGGCTACTTAGCAGGGCAAGGCAGAAAGATGACTGGAGCCTGGGAGGTTGAGGCTGCAGTGAGCCGTGATTGTGCTACAATACGCCAGACTTGGTGACTGGACAAAACTGTGTGTCAAAAATCAATAAATAAACAAAAATATAATGAAGATGTAAATGTTGACAGTCTGTTAAGAATGTTTTTTCTAGGTTGCCATTTGTTTTATCTATGGCATTTTGATCACAGGGAAGTTAAAAGTCTTAACGAAGTGATCTCTGTCATTTTTTGCTTTTATCAGTTTCTGCCTTGCTCAAATGTTTTTCTAAGTCTTCCTTAGGTGATTGGTGTATATGTTTGATAATAAGCAAAAATTCTAACATTGTCTTGTTGGACATGGAATGTTGCTTGACTTAGTATTTATTTTGCTACATAACTTTCTCTAGTCACTTAGAAGAAACTGCGGTTAACTGAGAGCTACTAGTACCCTAAGTTTAGGATCTGAATTTGAAATGTAAGTTCAGAGACAAATATCACAAGAAAACAAGGGCATGTCAGCATTTATTCAGGGAACTCATTTCCACAATGTTTGCTTGAGTCAGAATTCATTCATGTAGTTTCTCTTTGTATTTGTCTGTGTCCACAGCTTAATAACTTCCATTGACCTTTGAGGCACTAAGATCCTCATTCATCAAAGAAAACTAAATTTTGTTCATCATACTCCATTTACCTACAGGAAATTGAACTGGTTTATTTTTGGGTGAAACTGTTTTTACCTTTTGAAGATCATCTAGCTGGAATGCTTCACTTCTTAGACAATCCAAATCATTTGTCTCTATTATAAATAGGCAAAATATTCCTACATGTCAGGGAAATAAATTATATGAACTGATACTAACCCATGTGAGTATCTAGAATTTTTTTTCTTGCATTAAATAGAGAATTAAAAGTGACTTTTCTGCCAGTGTGAAATGGAACTTCTGTTTACACTAGGCTGATGATGTTAATGATGATTATTTAGTCTTTATCTGCTTTTTTAAATTTTTATTTTTTGAGACATAGCTCACTCTGTCATCCAGGCTGGGGTTAGGTGGTGAGATCCTGGCTCACTGCAACATCTGCCTTCCAGGCTCAAGTGATCCTCCCACTTCAGTCTCCTGAGTAGGTGGGACTAGAGGTATGCACCATGGTGCCAGCTAATTTTTGTATTTTTTGGGGAGATGAAGTCTTACCGTGTTGCCCAGGCTGGTCACAAACTCCTGAGCTCAAGTGACCTGCCCACGTCAGCCTCCCAAAGTGCTGAGATTACAGGCATGAGCCACCATGCTTGGCCTATTTTTGTGTTTTGCCTCTGATAGATCTTTTAAACAAAAGATAAATACACATTTATTATAAAAGAAATCAGGAAATATAAGCAAGGCAAGCATTCTAAGATGAGTACTGTTAATAGCTTACCATATATTCATTCAGATCCCTTTTCATATGTATGTATTCATTCACATTTAACAAAAACTCATTTTTATATTTGTCCTATTATGCACATCTTGCCATGCCAAGGGCAGATGTATACAGTTTGAAATAAGTGCAGAATTCCACTGTGTGGATATATCAAAATATATTTCAGCAGTTCCCCATTATTGATCATTTAGAATGTTTTCTACTTCTTGCTATTATAGCTCATAATAGGCATTGTGATAGTAAAATCTTTGCTGTATTTAGATATTTATATTTAGATATTTCCTTGGATAAATTCCCCCCAAATGGAATGTATCTACTTTTTGAATCTTATAAGTGTTTGGAGAGAGAAATGAGATTGTCAGGAATGTAAAAGCTGAGGATTGGATGTCTTTTCAAATGTAATACATGAAATCAAATACAAATGTCTATCTTCAACATTATAGCATTTATCTTTTTTTTTCTCTTTCTGTGATAATTCATCTTCCACTCTAATTTATTTTTCCAACTGTGGAAAATGAAAGAGAATGAGTAGGATAGGAATCTAGGTTTGTTCTCTATCTTTATTCTTGTTGGAAAGTTGGGTTTTGATAACTTTTTGAAGGCAGGTTTTTGGAAAGGAGATTCCTTTTCTTTGATCATGCCTAGTCTGTTGTTTTGACGTTTGGAGAACTTTTTACTGCGGGTGTTTGCTATTTGCTGATGATGACTCGCCTTGTTATCAGCCTTTATCTTTTCCTTTTCCATGGACATTCAGAACCCACAGTGTGTGGCTGCTGGGCAGTATTACAGTTATTGAGAGAAGATAGGTTCATTATCTCAGTATGATTACAAAATTGGATGTGGCAAATACTTTGGTAGGGTCAGCCCTTACATCACTGACAAAAACAATCGCAACATTACCTGTAAGTTGTTTGGGCATTGCCCTTTTTTCCTATGATTTCTACCCATCTTGTGCCACCTTACTTGTAAGTCCTAAAACTTTCTAACCTGGAACTTCATAATTTTATCATCGATGAATAATCTCATTCTGAAAACAAGGATACATTTTGAGTCTAAAATATCCCTATACACATAAACACTAACATACAGAAGAGTTTCATTTATAAAGTCTTTGAGAAATGATGACCCATTTCTCTGTCTTGAAGACTAAGAATTTTCTGTTTGCTTTCATGTGTTTAGATTTGTTTGTCTCAGGTTTCAGTTTCACAGTGAATCACTAAGTACAGAAAAGGACACAACACTGATTTAGGGAAGACCTGAGAGTGTGAAGGTAATCACACCTTCAGAAAGAGATTTGTTACCTGGAAAGGAAACTGCTGCTATTATTTCCAGTGTTTTAATTAAGAAAATGGCCTGGTAACTGACAACTCACTTTAAGAAAATTTGTTGTGTAAAGAGCCCAATCAGAAATATGAAATACAGGAATAGTCATTATATATATATATATATATATATATATTTGAGATGGAGTCTTGCTCTGTCACCCAGACTGGAGTGCAGCAGGATGATCTTGGCTCACTGCAACCTCTGCCCCCTGAGTAGCTGGGAGCAATAGGGAATAGCTGGGAGTAGCTGGTTCAAGCAATTCTTGTACCTCAGCCTCCTGAGTAGCTGGGACTACAGGCTCATGCCACCATGCCCAACTAATGTTTTGTATTTTTAGTGGAGATAGGATTTCACCATGTTGGCTGGGCTGGTCTTGAACTCCTGGCCTCATGTGATCCACCTGCCTCAGCCTCCCAAAGTGCTGGGATTACAGATGCGAGCCACCATGTCTGGCCAGATTTTTCATCTTTGAAGGATTTATAACAGAAGGCCTTTTAATAAAAAGCTTTTAAAATTTTTGTTAGGAATTAAAAATAGTTTATATTGCTGAAGAAGTTTTAGGCAGGTGAGTAGGAAATAGCTGGGATTAAAATTGGTGTCAGATAATGTCTAAAGCAGATAAACTATTTTTTTGTCTAATAAGAGATGACCTTTAGATAGTGTTGCAGTTCACAAAAGATTTATCAGTTTTATTTTTGGTCTCATATTTTGATACGGAATATTGATAAAGATTGTTTTGATAAAAGATTAAGTCAAAAGGCACTTTTGTAATATAGCGCAAAAATACTTGCAAAAAATAGATATTGTAATAATCTAAATGGTTATTTCTTATGAATAGAAATCTGTCATGTATTAGCATGTGCAAATATATTTATTAGTATGGTGCTAATTTATAGTGATAGCAGTTGCCTTTTTTTCCCTGCAGCATACCAATTCTTTTTATTTTTCTACCAGCTCTGTTGGTATAAAATCAATAAAGATATAATTATATACAAAAAAACTGCACGTCTTTAATATATACAATTTGATGTGTTTAGACAGATGCATACACCCATGAAACCATCATAACAATCATAGTAATAAACATATTTTCTATCTCCAAAATCTTCCTCCCATACTAGTTGTTTTTTGAAGTGAATTGAACAATATTTCATTTCTATGGAGTGTTTTAGTGTGTTCTTGCGTAATTGTAATATATACAGGAATCAAGAGCTTTCTAATTATAGTGGGTAAGAGAAAAACTTTGCCAATTTCTTATGTTAAATTGTTGATTGTATAAGTCAAAAATTTAAATTTAAAATATACACTCATATTTGCTTCACTTAATCCAACAGAAATGGTTTTTAGTGATTTAAACTTTACATTGTTTGTTAATCACATTGTGATTGTGTTTATTTATAGAGTAGAAGCAGTGTTGACATCAGTGTGCTTGAAATTCTGGATATAAACCTGTGTTTGGCCATTATGTTTAGCTTCTTATTATAGCTTCATCTTAACCAAATCCAGTATTACTAAATAATTATCTGGAAATGTCACTTTTATAAGCACTGAAGCTTTTACCATATATCGTTAATTTTTTTTATTCATAGTAGTTATGGTCTGTAAAGTTGCCATGAACACTGAATTAGCCAGTGCTGAACCATTGGTCCTAGGAGAAAATACAAGAACCTCTGGTCTTATTTTTGTCAGCAGATTGAAATATAATGTTGTTTTATATGTGTTTCCATTTTAAGACATCTTATTTAATCTATGTTGTTTCATTAATGTTGAACTCATAGCCAAGAACACCATAACTCACACCTGAAGGAAGCGTGCCAAACATATACTTCTCTGTAAGCAACATCAAAGCCTTCTAGGAACTTTAGAGAGTACGATGCTTTGGGGCCATTTTAAAGCAACATAAAGCCAAAAAAAAAAAAAAGATGAAAAACATGGCACAAAACGTACTAGGAAAAGGACACTCAGTGACAGTATAAGAGTTGACACAAGAAGGCAGCGCACCACCTGTTGGCCTTAGCTAAGAATGTGTGTGTCAGGTGACTCCAATTTTTCACTGCACTGTGCGTGTTTGCACATAACTAGGAAATGACTGAGTATTGATTGCGCGGTGACAAGTAAATTTTAGCAAGCTGAATTTGCAAATATGGAATCACCAATGAGTCTTGACTTGGCTGGTGTTTGAGGGAAATTTTTCTGCTTAATAAGATGAAATAGAATTGAACATAAGTTAATTTGGTGATATAGGCTAATCATTATGGAGATGCTTATGAAGATAATCCAACATTTACTGAGAGTCTGTCGCTGCTGCTGGTATCTTTGACTCTACTTCAGTGTCCCCTATAATTTGCCGTTATCTTCTTCACCACCTGCTCCTTCCTCATTCCATTCCCGCTGGTATTTCTCAATGTGGCAAGGTTTAGTTATCTAACACTCTTCTCAACCTGTCTTGCTTGCCTCATCTGCTGTCTCCTGTTACCTAAGAAAACCCTGGGCATTTTAGGAATAACCAGAAAACAAGCTCATTATATGATTAAGAATAGCTTTTTGATATGAGTTAAACTCAATAAAGTTTAGTATGAGGGACTTGAATACCTTGTCTTTATGACAGTGTTTTCCCTTCTGATTTTAAGGCATTTGTTAACATTTTTCCCCCCATGGATGTATGAGATAATTTACAATGCTAGAGCTTTTGCCACTAGATCACTGGGAACAATTGCTCAAGTTTAAGTTAATATCTTGAGCTTCATTCTTTTCTATTGGAATTGAATAAAAACCATGATATAAAGCAGAGCCTTGTTGGTCATTTGCATATATTTGGTCATTTGCATATATTCTTGTGGTATATTATCTTCATTTTGTAAGATTGGAGGCTGAGGTCTGGAACACAAGATAAATATCTTAGAGGAATGCAGAAATAATGAGGAAGTTTGCAAAATGCTTCTTTGTGTTCTATTTGATGGCTTGTTACCACATTTGCATGATTTTGTGCTTTATTTCCAACTTATTTGGGCCAGCTTTAACATTTTTTATGGTTAAGTTTTTAGAGGATTTTCTAGTCATTAAATTTCTTGGATTTTAGTATAGTGTGTCGCTGGTCACACAGCAGTGGCAGGCTGTGTGAACTTTCTTCTCTTCTATAACAGTTCCGATTTTAAAGCTGCCTTCTGCCAAAGGATTCACTGCAGATATGACTTTTGTTATACTTTGTTCATGCCAGTTGAAATGTTTTTTGAAGCCCTGATAACATGACAGTTATCTCCTATCTTATTTTTGTTGCAATGAAAGTATTTGTTCAGATACTTTGTGAAAAGTACTGAGCAGAGTACTGAACAAAGTACTTCTGAAAAGTATCTGAACAGAAAGTACAGATACTTTCTGTACAGATAATCTGTTGTGTTATGAGTGTTCTAAATGCAAAAATGTTCATTAGCTTAGGAGAGACAAGATATAATTGAATAAAAATGTACTGAATGAATGTAGAAAGAATAGCTCTAGACTAGCACTGTGGTTAGTAGCCAGGTATGGATATTGACCACTTTACTTTTTATTTTATTTTTTTGAGATGGAGTCTCACTCTGTTGCCAGACTAGTGTGCCATGGCATGATCTTGGCTCACTGCAGCCTCTGCCTCCTGGGTTCAAGTGATTATCCTGCCTCAGCCTCCTGAGTAGCTGGGACTATAGGCACATGCCACCACACCCAGCTAATTTTTATATTAGTAGAAACAGGTTTTCACCATGATGGACAGGGTGGTCTCGATCTTCTGACTTCGTGGTCTGCCTGCCTCAGCCTCCCAAAGTGCTGGGATTACAGGTGTGAGCCTCCGCGTCCAGCCAACTCTACTCAACTTCTATCAACCAACACAGTTATATCATAAAACCTTCCTTTTTGCGTATATTCTTGTGGTATATTATCTTCATTTTGTAAGATTGGAGGCTGAGGTCTGGAAACACCTGTTTTTTTAAATCAGTTTAATGTGATGACTAGAAAGCTTAAAATTACACAAGTGACTTGCATTTGTAGCTTATATTTCTATTTGAGGATATATATAGATGGTACAGGTATTATGCTGAATATTTAAAATGTATAGACCCTGTCTTTTGTTTCTCTCATCTTTCTTCCCCTCCTATAAATATACCTGTAATATTGTTAGGAGGTAAAGACATATGAAAAGCTTATTCAATGATCAACTCCCTAGTGACCCACCAACACATTTCTCATTATAGGTGGTGGTTATGTGCTTCTGTGAAAGTTCCCAAGATAATAAGTTGATAAAAGCCAGATAAATAAGACCATATTTTTATACAACAATGTTAAGGCAATTAGCAATTTTGTGAATTCACTGAAACTGAAAAATTGTACTGGGAATTTATATTAAAAAGAGTTATAAACATCTGTAATCCTTGCTCAGGTATGAGTTATCTTAGTTTGTTACTATCAGTCAATAAGAACCAAGTATTACCAGCGCATTCAGTAGTATTATGAGTTTTAAAAAGTTGAATACTATTTTCAGGTATACAGACAAGGATTCAGTCTAGGAAAGGTTCTGGCCTTTATCACTTTTGTTGATACAGCATGAAGTCCTTTGTTCATTTGCAAACATGTTTTGTGGTGATATATTTTCTTTTTTTAAAAAAAATTTTTATTTAACCCAGGACAGTGCTGATATTTTTCTTTATTTTCCAAAGCCTTTATTTTAAAAGTAACATTTTACTCATATAAACTTGGACAATGTAAAATTATGTATAAAGTGGTTCCTTTGTATTTGTGGGCTGTACAACTGTGGATTGAACCAACCTGAGATTGGAAATATTTGAAAAAAAAATGGCATCTCTACTGAATGAACATGTATGGCTTTTTTTCTTGTCATTATTCCCTGAACAATGCAGGTATTATCTTAATATAGAATTTTCACTGGCTTTATATTTTTAAACTATAATAGTACCTGTCTGAGTACTGTGCAGATTTTGCTGTAATATTCCAGGAGAAATAGTAAAGACAGCAGCAGAACAAGGCTCTTCTCTGTTCTAATCAAAGGGTCATCTCTCCTGCCAGCTCCTAAAAACAATAGAAATTCTTACTGAAACTCAAGTTTTAAAAGTTTTTGGTGGTCCTTCAATAGAAATGCATAGAAATGTATCAGAATGTGTTGTTTTTTTCTGAAATGCCAGAGGATGCTTAGTCTTCCCCTATGCAGCCTATAATTTTAGTTCTGTTAATATGAATACTGATGAAAGACATAGCACTTCTGATAGTACATTTTGACTTCCTACGTTGGAGATTTATTTGACTTCATTCGTATCTATTAAATCAGTTTAGCTCTACTTGAGTCACAGTTTCAAAGATTTCCAACTGTAAAGCTGACAAAACTATTGGTGGAGGTGGAGAGTATTAAGAATTTTGCTTTTAGTTGTTTTTCTCCAATTGGATTAGAATGCACTTGTTTCTAAGAATTATAACCAGTTATAGAATGAAGCTTTGTAGGAAATGTTAAATGCAAATTCCACTTTAAAGTTTGGCAATAGCCACAGGCACAAATTTTATTTCCAAATCTGGGAAAAGAGACCTCTGGAGAAATGAAATACTTTGAACTTGAACTTTCTCTCTCTCTCTCTCATAATGAGTTTACTTGGAAAGACCTTGAAAGGTAGTGTTTATAAAAAGAATTTTATATACAGATTTTAAAGGATGTTCTTTAAAGCTTTCCTAGGTTTATTGGAGAAAAACAGAAGAGCTAATAAATTCATACAAAATAACCCTCATTGTACCGTGGAAGGTGTTAATAGATTTCTTTAAAGATGAACTTGTGAGCACTCTAAATCCTTATTTGCCTGCTTGACAACCTGTGGTTATCTTGAGCCTTTTTATCAGTAGAGGTGAGAATGTTAGAAAAAGGATTTGGGAACACCGGTTGTTTTCTGCTTCCTTTTGGTGCAGATCCTTATTCCTGTTTTTCTGTACTGTTAGGTTAGCCGCTTACTTCATTTTCTGTCTGAAATAGCCATTATTTCACCACCTTTCCTGATTCCAAAACACTGGGGTACTCCACTGACTGTACTAAATTTATATAGCTCTAGCATTCAAAACTCTTAAATGATCTGGCCTCAAACTGTTTTTTGAGTATTTTCTCTTACTCTCTACTCCCAAGGCAAACTGTCTCCTTTCAATTTCTACAATAAATCCTGTAATTTGTTTCTTAGTGTCCTTCTTCCTAATGTTCACTCTGTGTAAAACACCTTTGTAGTTTATTCCCTATTTCTATTATGTATATTGAAATCCTTTTCATAGATTGAATCTCTGCTTCCTCTTCCAAGCCACTGTGGGACCTCCCAAGTTGAGCTAAATGTGCTCTTTGCCCTTTAAACTTTGTACAGTTATTGTAGTAATTATCAGAATTCACCTTCCTTGATGGCTAGTTACATTTATGTCTTATCTATTCTATGATGAAGGTAAATGTTCATGTCTCATAGGTGGTTTTGTTGTTGTCATTTTGTTTTCTGCTCAGCATTGCTTAACAAAATTGGGGACATATATATATTTTTTTAATTCATGAATCAGTGAATTCAGATATGTTCTCTCCTCCAAATTATCCCAAATCCAATGTACTACTGTTTCTTATATATTATTTTCCACTTAGGAAATAACTTTTTAATGGCTCATTTATGTTTCCCTGATTACTTTTTTTTGTAGGAAATTTTAACTAAATAATTTTTAAACTTAAAGAAAAATTACAAGGATAGTACAAGGAACTCCTGCATATCTTTTACTCAGATTAACGAATTGTTTACATTTTGCTCCAGTTTTCTTATTCATATTCTCTCTCTTTCTCTCTCATTGTTTGAATTATTTGAGAGTAACTTGGAGACATTATGGTCCTTCATCACTAAATACTTTGGTACATATTTGCTAGGCTGGGTGCAAGTGGCTCATGCCTGTAATCCCAACACTTAGGGAGGCCGAGGCAGGTGGATCTCTTGAGGCCAGGAGTTTGAGACCAGCCTGGCCAATATGGTGAAACCTTGTCTGTAAATAAATAAATAAAAATAATTTACTACAGCTTTCCCTAACAACAGGGTCATTCTTTCACAACCATAGCACAAAGAGTAAAATCAGAATATCTTACTTTGATGCATATTTCTGTCTAATCTATAGTCCATATTCAAATTTTATCAAGTGTTTGGATGATGACCTTTATAACTGTTTTCTCCCCAATACAGGATACAGCCTAAGATCTCATATTGCATTTCATTATGTCTCTTTAGCCTTCAGTCTGGAATAGCTCCTCAGTTATGTCTTTCTTGATGTTAACACTTCTGAAAAGTATAGACCTGTTATTTTGTAGAATGTCTCTCCAATTGGGCTTGTGGAATGTTTCTTCGTGATTAAATTGACATTTTATGTTTCTGACACAAATAACACAGTAGTATTTTTTCCAGTGCATGATACCAGGAGGCATGTGATATCAGTGTGTTCCATTATTGGTGAAGGTAACTTTTTATCATTTAGTTGAGTATGACAGGACTTTTGCTTTAAAATTACCGATTTCCCATTGTAATAATTAGCAATTTGTGGGGCGATATAGTAAGACTCTATAAATATCCAAGTCCTCATCAAACTTTCAATCACTAGTTTTGGCAACCCTTAAATGGGTTTCTTCCTTCGTCATTCCTTCTCTGCATATTAATTGATCTTCTTTTGAAAAGAAAGCCTCTTCCTTCTTCCTCATTTGTTTGTTTATGTTGATACGGGCTGATGGATTCTTATTTTAGTTCATAGTTTTAATTATTTATTTTGATACACAAATTGGTCTAGATTCAGCTATTGGAGGCCCCTTCAAGCTAGATGCCGTATTACCTTTACCTGTTTCATTCATTCTTTGAGCACTTCTTTACTTTTTGGGTCAAGCTGTTCTAGGCTTATCATATACTTTTCCTGCCCATCCCTCAAATTATCCTTTCCCCAAGAAGCCCTGATTCCTTGAACCAAAGATGATATTTAGAAACTGACATCTGGGAGCCAAGCATGTTTGTTTTACTGAGTGTTCTTTTTTTCCCCTAGATCTTCTAAGTAGATAAATCTAGAAAATATGTGTTTATGTGTATATATAAGAGTGTGCATATGTACCTTTTAATCTTATTTCATTCCATATCTGTTCATATTAAAAACTACAAGTTTGTACTGGTAATGCTAATTCCATTTGAACAGCACACGGTACATTCATGTCTTTCTCCTTTTTATACTTATAACTACTTTCTTTAACAGTGAGAAGCCTGGTTTCAGTTAACTCAGTGTATATACTCGTTTGCTCAAGTCTAGAATACATGGAAAGTAGTTTCAGAATTGTTGGCCCACAGCACTGCAGAAAGCAAACCTACTAACTAGGGTTCTATATTTGTTTACTTTTTTGAGGTACAGTGTACATACAATCAGATGCACAAATGTTAAGTATACAGTTTTAGTTTTGACACATGCACATATCCGTGACAAGAAAGAGTACTTCTGTCACTCAATAAACTCAATTTCCTTTCCATTTAATTCTCTCTCCAACTCTGCTGGCCAAAAGCAATCGCTTTTCTGACTCTTCACCACAGTTTACTTTTGCTGCCTTTAGAACCTTATATAAATGGAATTATGCAGTACATATTTGTGTGTGTGTGTCTGGCTTCTTTCACTCGGCATCATGCTTTTTCAGATTCATCCACATTGTCATGCATAGCCTCAGTTTCTTTCTTTTTATTGCTGAGCAGTGTTCCCTCATATAACTATACCACAATTTACCCATTTGTCTGTTGATGGACATTTGGGTTGTTTCTAGTTTTTAGCTATTTTGAATATAGTAAGTGGCTGTGAACATTTTTGTATAGTCTGCTTTGTGGACATTATGATTTTACGTCTTTTGGGTAAAATCTTGAGTAGAATGGCTGGACTATTGGATAGGTGTTTATTGAGCTGTATGAAAAAGTACCAAACACTTATTCCAAGTTGTTTTTACTCCTATCTGCAAGATGAGTGTTCTGGTTGCTTTATGTCCTTGTTCACACCTGAGTTTTCAGTATTTTTCATTGTAGCCATTCTAGTGTTTGTGTAGTAGTGCCTCATTGTGATTTTAATTTGTGTTTCCCTGGTAACCAATGATTAAATGACTTCTGGACTTGATTAATGATTAAATGACTTTTTAATGTGTGTATTGGTCATTTGTATGTCTTTGGGAAGTTTCTGTTGAAGTGCTGTGCTGATTCTATATTGTAAAACTCATTTTGGCAAATTTTAGCCCCCTCTATGTGCTAAAAGGTTAGCTAGCAATGGTTTGTGAAATGTGATCACAAAAGCCAATTTTTAATTGAATTGTAGAAGCTTTTAATATATTTGGAGTGCAAATTCTTTGTCAGAAATATGTTTTCAGAATATTTTCTTCCAGTCTATGACTTGCTAATTCGTTTTTCTTAATGTTGTGTTTTGGTGAGCAGGAATTTTGAATTTGAGTAAAGTCTAATTTACCTATTTTTCTTCTTTTATAATTATTGTATTCTGTATTTGGTCAAAGAAATCTTTTCCTACTCCTGATCATGAAGATAGTCTCTTGTTTTCCTCAAAATGTTTCTAGTTTTAACTTTAACACTGAAGCCTATGATCCACCTTGAATTAAACTTTGTACATAGGTATGAGGGTAGGAATTGAGGTTTATTTTTCCATATGGTTATTCTGTTGTTCCAACACCATTTGTTGAGAAGACTTTTTCCTTCCTTATTGAGTTAACTTTGGCAACATTTTGGAAAATCAGTTGCCCATATAAATGAGAGCTCTCTGAATAATTTTAATTAAAAATATGGCTTGATTTTCTTTGAACTGCTACTCTATAATTCGAGCAACACTCATAAAAATCTATACTCAACTTTTACCTAGGGAAAACCTGTTGTGGTTTGAACACTGTCTTCTTCAAATGCAAGGATAAATTGTTGTGTGTTTTGCTCTTGTGTGAAATCTGTCATGTGTGGATCTAGCACATATGCCGTTTGCTTCTCTCAACATTATCCTTTTGCCAATATAGAAGGCTTTCTGGGTAGTTCTCTTTTTGCCCTTCTGAGGAAAGACAGACTTTAATGTCATATAATAGTGCTTCATTTGTATCAAAGCATTATGTGCTGTGATGCTTATAATAAATACAATAAAGGCAACTGATATGCCTTTATTTTTTTCCTTTTGTTCATTTGTTCAGTGCATATGTACAGAGCTTCCATTATAAACTATCTCACTGTGGGCCCATAGGGTGAATGACAGTTGGTTTTTTTGTGATCACATTTCATAAATCATTGCTAGCTGAACTTTTAGCACATAGACAGGACCAAAACTTGCCATAATGAGTACCTTGCAGTCAGCCCATGCAATATGCACAGAGGTACTCTTCTCCTATTCCTTGAAAGGACTAGGAAGCTGCCTTGGAGATCTCCTGATTGGTAGTTCTGGGCTGTTGCAAAGAGGGGTCATAGCTCTCCTTCTGACCGCTTACTATGTAGGATTTATTTTCCTAGGATTAGCAATTTTCTATGTGGCCTGATACTCTTTACAGGAAGATACTTAAAGTTGTAGATCATTTTTCTCTGTTCTTTCTCTTTTGTGCGTAGCAGTTTAGGGCCTCCTCCTCCGTTAATATGTCCAATGGCCTTTATGATGAGAATGCACTGTCTGTAATTAGCTGTGCAGCTGATGATGTGCCTCCAGTAGCCACCAGCATGTGGCCTTGATAGTATGTAAGTGTTAGAAAAAAAGTGTTGGGCAGCTGTTGTCTCTAATCCACAGCTGAGCAAGAATAATGGCAGATGACAGCGCAGGCAGGCTGAAAGCTCCAACGAAGATTTGCTTTCTGCAGCATCTTGTGTACAACAGCCTGTCAAAGATGCTTAGAGTTTGTGGTGGGAGCTCCACATGGCTGACAAGGCAGCAGCATTATGTTTGGTGTGTGGACACCTATTGAATTTGTATTAGCTTCTTTTGTAAGGCAAAGTGAAAGTACATAATGAAATGAGTAATGTGTGTAGAAACATTGATTTTGTTTCATATTGGGGCACAGAGGCCAGGCCTGTTCTCTGCTCTGGTGTTTGAAAGGGGGCTCTTTTGCCTTCATTGTGGAAACAAGCACATTCTCCCTTTGTTGTCTCCACCCATCCAGGAAAGAGAGGCATCTGTTGTCATACCCATTATTTATCTATGAGAAACAGTTTTACTTAATTATCTTCTCAGCTGCTGCAGGACTGCCTTGGCTCTCTCCCTTTTGAAAGGATAATAGGACTCAATGCTGTTAATACGTTTTAATTAGTGAGCTCATGGCACAGCTAGCACCTCACATTTGGCTTTTTAGATGGCTTTGTAGATAAGAACCTCTGCTGCAGAAAGAGAAGCCTGGGAGTGTGCAGGCTTCCTTACAGCCACGTTCAAGTCTCACAGCAGCTAAGCAAAGTGCTTATTTTCTCAGCATCATTATTCCTGTCTGACTCTGCCAAAGTGACAGAGATTGCTTTTTAGGTTACTTCATGTGGGTCCTTTGCATTCTTGGGAAAATGCTTTATTCTCAGAGGCTGAGCTTCTTTATTTTAAAACAAGGCATTTGGACCACAATAAGCTTTCAGCACTCTTGTGCTCTAAGTTTAGATTCCTTGATGAATGTTGAGATTCTGGAAGCCATATTCGCAAGCTGCATTAGCTCATTCTCACATTGTTATAAAGAATGACCTGATATTGGGTAGTTTATAAAGAAAAGAGGTTTAATTAACTCACAGTTCCACAGGCTGTTCAGGAGGCATGGCTGGGGAGATCTCAGGAAACTTACAAGCATGGCAGAAGGGAACGGGAAAACAAGCACATCTTCGCCTGGCCAGTAGGAGAGAAAGCGAAGGGGGAAGTATTACATACTTTTAAACAAATAGATCTTGTGAGAACTCACTCACTATCATGAGAACAGCAAGGGGGATATTTGCCTCATGATCCAATCACCTCCTACCAGGACCCTCCCCCGACACTGGGGATTACAATTCAACATGAGATTTGGGTGGGGAAACAGAACCAAACTAGATCACAAGCCATAATGTCAGAAGCTCTCAGATCCAAGGAAAGGGGTTCTTTGCTGGTACCATATGTGTTACAGCCTTGGGAAAATCGTAGGTTCAGCTGGTCCCTGCATTATTAGTCTGTCTTTGCCTTGGTAAAAATGTCGAGGAGGATTCTTTCAACATCTTATTTCTTTGTTATCAGAGAAATGCCCTTTGTGTTACCAGTCCCATAAAGCAGGGCTTACTAAGTGATGGCAGACCTGTAGAATCTGTGTAATTCTTCTTGTCTACGCATTTAAGGACTGAAGAATTTCTGGGAGAGCGAAGTTATGATGTAGTAATTACCCCTTTCCTCCCTTTAGGAGGGCCATTTATCCTGTTTCCCCCTCCAAAATCAAGCCCTAAAGCCAGGGAATATCTAGTCCAGTATCTAGTATGGGAGGTTTTGAAGGAGTGTGGTTCATTTCTTACTTACAGTTACTGTTGGCTGGCAACTCACAGAAGTGTCCCATGCTCTGCCATGGTGAAGTGCTGGGGGATGGGGTATCTAGCCCAGCCTGTGCCAAAGCTTCATGAAATCCCGAAAGACTGGGAGTGGGGGGCTGTAATTTCCTGAAGTACTCAGTGTTAAGGATACAGAAGGTAGTTGAGTGGGAGGCATTGGTGGGCTTCCCTGGAAACTCTATCCCCAACTAAGTTAGGAGACACATGCCTGATGAGGGAGTGTTTTGCCTATACCTGCTGCGGTCTAGAGGAGTCACAAAAATTCCCCTCGCAGAATCTTGTGTGCCTTCATGAAGAGAATGATGCCTGATAGTGTGCTTTGCCTACGCTAAGAATAGTTGAGTGATAAAGGTCGTAGTATTTAAGCACTCATGTAGGAGGAGTTGACCATGCTCATGGTAACAATTATATATCACTGGCATCAAATGGAGAAGTAGCAATGGCCACCAGAAGGAGATTGCTACTGCAGAAGCCAACTGTGCCCTATCTTCCCTTTACCCCATTGCTTTCTCCTTGCTCTCCTCAACAGAGCCAGTGCATGAGCATGGAGGAAAGAGAGCAGGCCACTTCTCAGCCTGTAACTAGTAACTGTGCATAAGTTTAATCCATGCTTGAGGGGTACCGTGACTTTGAACTGGACTGAGCTATAATTTAAACTGAAGGTGACTAGGAACATTACTGGTTTGGACTGAGGTATCTCTAATTGGCAAGTTAAAGTTTTCTGCCCAGATGGCTGGGTTTCTCGACATAACATTAGTAATACTTAATGAAAAATGTAAAGTACCATGGATGAGATTCTGCAGCCATACCTGACACTATAGCAGATTAGCATTGACTTGTAGCTCTGGTGGATCACATTTTACACCATTAAGTTCAGATGTGCATGGAAAATAGAGCTTCGTTTTTCATTACTGAATCTCCCTACGAGGCCCCTAGTCCAGTGAATTAAAGGGGATAGTGGACTAACTTCAGGATATCTAGACAAACTTTGCTTCTCAAATTTAAATGGGTCTCTTTAGGTAACTCAGGTTTCTTGGATATGCATTCCTTATTTTTGGTATGATCCTCTGCTGTTCTCTGTAGAGGCATCTGGGTGAACTGGAAATGAGCAGGGCTTAGGGAATCTCATAGCAGAGGGGAAGAGAAGCTGTTGAATCTGTGAGAACAGCCCTTGTATTCTGCGGCTCCAATAGCACAACATTGTCCCATCTGGGCATCTAAAACGGAAGACCCAGGGTAGGGAACCTGGGATCGGTGATCTTGCTTGCTGGCTTTGCTTCACCTCACCCTGGTTTGATGCTGTGGATCTTTGAAGTCTGGCTGACTCCCTCAGCCATATACTATGCCACTTCCTCTGGCAAGTTCTCCAGCCAGACACTGAGCTGTTTCTGTGTCAGCTCTCAGAGATTTCTGAATCATTTCCATACCTTACAGGAGTGCAGGTAGGCTGGAACATGCACATTTAGACATTTTCTCCTATTGTCCTCATGGCTTTCTTGGAGTATTTTGGGGGTGACTGGTGAAATAGTCTGATTCATCCCAGAGTCCTCAACAGAAAGCTAGGCGGAGTTTTTCACAGTACTTTTGGCTTATCCTTTAGCCGGTATAACATAACTTCTATCCTGTCTGGGAATAGCTTAACCAAGGGATGTTTAGACACACGTGTCTCACTATTTGCTTGTCTCCCTCCTTTCTTCCTCACAATCAGCTGGAGAGTAATGTAGTAAGCTTTCTACTTCTTCCAGATGGACCAAGGTTTCCATTATGTCAGCATAGTTTCCAGGGAGCCTCATTTTGGAGGATAAGAATATGCAAGGCAGTATTATCCCAGATACACATGAGCCTGTTTAATTCTCCCCGCAGTTCTGAGTTGCAGTATTTCCATTTATAAATGAAGAAGCATTTCTAGAAGAAGCTCAGAGAAGCAAAGGAAAACTCCAAGGTCACACATCTAGTCAGAGACAGACTGAGATTTAAATGTCTCATTCTATTATGCTACCCCCTCTTCTCTCCAGAATGTGCAACTGTTCTAAGTCAGCTCTCTTTGTAGCACGTCAACTTTGCCAGAAATTTAGCAATACAGCTACTTTTTGATATGGGTCAGTAGATGATGTTTTGTTATTGTGATTGAAAACACTGAAATGATAGTGTGTTTCCCGTGTTTTTAATTAACAAACTGAAGCTTGTGATGTGAAGCCAGCATGTGGGGTTTATCTCATATTGTATATTCGGCACAACACATGGAGTGGAGTTGGCACTTGCTTAGGTTAATAGCAAAGCAGAGTAATGAAAGCAGCAGCAGCAAAATGAATGCCTGGCTCAGAATCCCCAGCAAATTGGTGACATTGCAGGGTTGAGTCAGATGCAGAGTCTGGGCCAGAGTATAAATCCAGACTGCTCTTCTAGACACCTTCAGGCATATCTGGCAGGAATTGTATTTACATGACACCTGAATATTTACTGGGAAAGGGGTTTGGGAGCTTTCTTTTTCCTGGCTTAGAAAACCACCCAGAGAAAAGGCTTAAGCCTTTTAGACTATGGTTTGAGAGCAATGGAAGACTTTTCCTAAATAGCCAGCTATGAAGGCTGCAATTACCCTGGATGTGCCACTTTTGCCTTACAGCTTCATTTGCTCATGTCTCCGTGTGTGTGTGTGTGTGTGTGTGTGTGTGTGTGTATGTGTGTGTTTAAAGATATCCTTTCCTAAGAAAGAGGAATGATGTGTATTAACCAGGACAGTTTCACAAAGAGAGGTGTGATGGCTTGTAGGGATAGTAATCAAATGTCCCGTTTAACTTTCCATAGTTCATGCCGCATTTTGCTTTGCGTATGAACAGTAATGTGTTTTCTGTGAAGTTAATCTGGCTCTTTGGAGGTGTTTTTCAGTTAAATTCAGGGGGCTCCATATGGCACTGTTTTTATTCTTGCATCATCTCTTTTAGGTGTTGATATTTAGACCCGAAATTGGTCTGCTCTTAAAACAGATAAAATATGAATGAGAATCATCTCATGTGTATGGATCTTTGTTGTGAAATGCAAAAAATTTATCCTTAGCACTTTATGCTATCAAATTATTTCAAACCATAGATGAGCTCACTTGAAGGTATAGAATCTGTTCAATATAATCTAGATTCATCCTCTTAAAATACAGGTAAAATATGGGGCTGAAACTGCACTGAATGTTACTAGCATAGACAGAGCTAGTTATTGCTCAATTTTCCCGAAAGAGGGTTGGTACTTGATGTTGTGAATAAAGCTGGATATGCTGCCTCCAGAAGCTGCTGCATAATTGTGGTGGATAGAAGTGGAATGGAGACCCAGAGTACATGATTGTTGGAGCTGACCTAATTTTTCTACTTCAAATCATTTTTATTTTTTACTCTGCATTTTATGTACCCAATCCACTTTATAGTTGAATAGTCAAGATGATAACTGATAGAATATTTCATTGCTAAGATTAGTTCAGAGTTACCCTAGAAAAATTACTGATAGGGGTATTACATTTTTAATTTTACTCTTTCCCTTCTAGGGCTTTTTTTGGAAAGGTTTCTTTATTCCTACAGCAAAGCAAAATACACTATATAATGATTAAAACAAACCCTATTTTTTTAAAAAAAGCTAGAAGATCTAAACACAGAATACCCTGTTTGAATTAAGTGGATTACACGCTTGATGATCTTATGTGGCCCACTAGAGAATGCCAAGGAAAGGTTGTTGGTGCCAGTGGCAGGGGGAGTTTTTTTTTTTTTTCCATTTGGGTGATATGGACTGGGTGATTTGTAACGTGTCTCCTTTTACCTCCCTTCAGCAGCTATAAAATATGGATAATACTCTGAAATAGGAAGAGACGGGGTGGAGAGGAAACCAGTTTGATACTTTTTTCTCTACCTGATTAATATATGAATAAGTTTAAGAAAAAAAGCTTTTTTAAACTTTGAAAGCTTCATAGCTCTCCATTAGTGGAAACTATTAAATTGCCATTTTCCTATATCTTTAGCTTGATGTTACTGTTGATACGAGGCATTATAGTTTCTCAGGTTCTTTGAAAAAAACAAGGACTTATGTATGAATTCTAAAAAGAATTGGCAGAGTAGTTTTTTTTTAATTTGGTTTATGAAAAATTGATCAGAATTGCCATATATGGTAAATGCATAGTTTCTATTAATTTGAGTAGAATCCTGAAAGTTAACTAGTTGAATGGGTCTCAATTGGGAGGATGCCCCACAGACATTAGACAAGTCTGAAGACGTTTTTGATTGTTATGACAGGGGTAAAGTTTATGCAGTTATTGGTATTTTGTGGGTGGAGGCCAGGGATACTGCCAAACATCCTCAATGTATGGGGCAGCCCTCCTACAATGAATGCTCTGGCCCAAAATGTCAGAAGTTCACTGTTGAGAAATTCAGGACTAGAGTCAGAGGTTAGGAAGCCTTGAATTCTGAATTTTTTTTTTTCTTCTGAGACGCAGTCTTTCTCTGTCGCACAGGCTGGAGTGCAGGAGCTCAGCTCACTGCAACCTCTGCCTCCTGGGTTCAAGCAATTCTCCTGCTTCAGCCTCCCGAGTAGCTGGGACAACAGGCATGTGCCACCATGCCTGGCTAATTTTTTGTATTAGTAGAGATGGGGTTTCACCATGTTAGCCAGGTTGGTCTCAATCTCCTGACCTCATGATCTGCATGCCTCGGCCTCCCAAAGTTCTGGGATTACAGGCATGAGCCACCATGCCCAGCCTGGATTTGAATTTTAGCTCCACTACTCTGTAACCCTCATTAAGCTAAATCACTTGACATCCGTGAACCTTGTGTCTTTCTTCATTAAAATACAGAAAATACTTCTTCATCATTAACCGTTTTTTAAGCCTTGCAGTGGAAATTACTGTGAGCTAATGGATAAAAAACTCTTTTAAATGCTGAAGGAAGGGTATGTGCAAATTGTGTGAGAATATAATAAGATAAATTTGATTGTTTTTATATTACCATTGTTTAAATAGAATACCTTCTTGATGAATTCAGAATTTTCTACATAGTGATCTCTTGAGGGGTAGTGTTTATGCTTATATTTCTTTTATATCCTCAAGTGCAATGCCATGTATACAAGGAAACAGTACATTTTTGATAAATATGTACATGTATTTTCTAGACTTCCCATTAATGATAATTTAATCTTTTATCTGTTTACCTTTACATATTGTTGTTTAATTCTTTCATCTCCCAGAGAGTGGGTCTGGCTACCCTCTAATTTGCTTCCTGAGATGCCCATCACATGCCATGTGTTTCCTATGTGAACACATACTAAGGGCTTTTTATAAACAGTAACCCAGTATCATAACTAACCAATCAGGTTAGGATTTCTAGGGCAAATCACTTCATGATACAACTGACTAGATGAACACTTGACTGAGATACTTTTGTGACCTGTGAAAGCTCTAGAACACGTGTGATCTAGAACAGAACCAAAGATATCCTTGGACTGGAGACCATGGTGGGAAGGGATGCTCATGATGGTTCTGGAGTCAGACTCAGGGGTGTGATCAGTTCTGAAGAGCATCTGGATTTCTTGACTTGATATGAAAGCCTATCACTTCTGCAAGCTAAGTGAGGGTGTTATTAATGGCTCTATGTATTCCCATGCCAGTTGAATTGCTTCTGCCTAAATTTTTCAAAAGTATGGAGCAATAGGTAGATAAGTAATGCTTATATAATGTTACTAATGTTTTAATGCTGAATATTAAAATGTTACTGGAGCCATTTAGGTCTGGTAATTCTATATGAGAGGTAGAGGATGAACAGAGAGGGAGGCTGATAGCTTCTGATATCTTCTTTTTAAAGGTGAAATCAGATTTAGCGTTTATAATCTCTGGAGAACTATAGTGGCTTCTTTTTGTGTTGGGCATCTGCTTTAATTTGTTTGTACATGAATGTCATCCATTCATTCAGCAGGCAGAATATTATTTAAATGTATTTAGGTTTCTTGCCAGCTTCTTTCATTTGACGACAACTTTTCAAAAATCCATCCAGTCCCCTCTCCTCCAGATATTTTATTCTAAATCTACACAAAGCATGAAACATGCAAAAATGTAAGCCGTTTTTTTCCCCCTCCTTAAACATATGGATAGATAGCTACTTGGAAAAATTAGTGACAGGATCAGAGGGATTTGTAAAGTATATAACTGATTTTTTAGAAGCCTTATAAAAGTAAACACTGCCTATAGGTAAATTTAAGACTTTGTTTGGATTTTAATGAAGTTAGTTTCATACTTCACATTGGCATTACTTCAGGGTATAGTCAGTCAAAACTTCTGACTTCAGGTGCTGGTCCTGGGCTTTTCTCTGTTCTACCTTCAGAATGTGTCTAGGATAAAACGATTAGTGTTTGCCAGGCATGGGAGGAAGAAGAGATGAGGAGTGATAGTCAAGGGTAAAGGGTTTCCTAGGTCAGAATACATTTGGAATCCACTAACATAGGCCATGCCAGTTTTATCTCTTACCTAGAAAACCATACCAGCTCCCTAACTGGTGTCCTTACTTTCATACCCCCACTTCTGTTCTCTGTATAGCAGCCAGTGTGGCCTTCTAAAAAATGGAAATTATTTTAAATTATCTCCCTGCTTCAAACTCTTTAATGGCTTCCCATTGCATTGAGGATTAAATCCCATCTCTGTTATAAGCTTTCTAAGACCTTAAACGTTTTGGCTTCTCCACTTCTCGTCTCATGATATTCTTCTTGTTTCCCAAAGCTGTAGTCAGATTAGCTGCTGTTTTGTTCCTCAAATATCCATTCCTCTTTTTCTGGGCTTTTGCAGCGGCTGCTCGCTCTGCTGGGAATGGTGTTCTTTGGGCCTCTTCTCTCTGTGGCTGGCTTCTCCTCCTGTTGGTCCATTCCTCCTCCATGCCGATGACTCCTCCCCAACCACGGCTGGTGCCATCTCATCATCCAGGTCATATCATAAATGCCTCCTTCCCTGGGCACCCTATCTAAAGTAGAGGCCTCCTTCTATTCTCTCTCAGAGCACCCTAGTTTGTTTCCAGTTCGTATCATAGCTTAGTAATATGTTATTTTAATTGTCAATTTTTTGTCTCTTTAACTAGGATGTAAGTTTCCCAAAGGGGAAGATCTTTTCTCTCTTATTCTCTTCTCTTCCCTCACATTTACATTTAGTTCAGTGGCTAGTTTCACTGTGGTTAAGGTTTCAGCTCTGGGAAGCAGATGACTTGGTTTCCCTGCACTGTCATTGTGACCATGTTACTTGTGTTTCTTCTTCTTTAACATGGAGAATATATCTTACAGAATTCTGAAATTAAATTTGATAATACATGTAAATTATATGGCACTATGCTAGCATGCAGGTACTCAGTGAATTTTAACTAGTAATATATACTTAATATTTCTCCAAAACATAGAGTAGTCTATAAAAATAAACTCCTGGGGAGAATTTCTTTTAATGACTCCTCTCCTATCCTTCAAGTTTATTTGCTAGTTATATCACTTTTCTTGAATCTAACCTTATCTTACACTCTTCTTGCCCCACTTCCAGATCTCTGGGGCAAGTCACTTTGTATTTTTATTATGTACCTTTAAAGAGTAAAAGAAATCACAGGAGGATAACAGGCAGCCAGGTCTTAGATTGTTAATGCATCGCATAGTATGTAAAGCAGGTTATATTAATAGCAAACCTAGTTGTCCTTCCAACTTGCTTTTTCTACATCAATTTTGTTTATATGTCTATTATGTGCTTCTGGGAAAATATTTGCATACAACTGTAGTAATTTCTCTTAGTCTAAACCAGAGTTCAGCAAACTACAGAAAACCAAATCTAGCCTTCTACCTGTTCTTACAAATAAAGTTGTAATACAGCCACTGACACTCATTTATTTATTGTCCATCCCTCTAGAATGGCTGAGTTAAGTACTAGTTTGCTGACAGCTGGTCTAGGCTAATCATGGAGATCTTTCCCTTCCCAGTAACTGGAAGTGAGCATGACCCTATCTTGACCAATTAGAAGTGAGGGGAGGTTTTCTTGATTATAAGAAAGAAAAATTAAAGAGGTGATTATTTATTCTGTCTGTACTGTCTTGCCTGGAGGTGACACTTGAAACTACTACAAGTATCTTGTTGCCAGTTTAAGGATGAAGATAAACCTGATAAGAAAAAGAGAATCTGAGTCCTTGAGGACATCTGTGGGCCACTGAATCAGTCAATGTTGGAAACTCTCCTATCTTGTTAATTTCTTGTTATATAAAAAAGTTCCCTTTCCTTTTAAAACCATTTTGAGTAGGATTTTTCTGTTACTTGTAGCCTAAGGTATTCTAATAGATACATTGATACTTACATTTAAAGAATGAATGAAGTATGGGTCAGGAAGTATAGCCCTGTCTCTTCTACATGGGTCATAGAGGGGTTGATTTCTAGGCTGTCTGACTCCTATATATGTTTACAAAACTCAGATAACTTTTCAGTACCAGCTAAAGTACTAAGTCAACTTTTTCTTATTACCACTCCTCCAGTCAATTCCTGAGACACCAGTCAGTTTACTTTTACTGCCTTAGCAATGAATCTATCCCCCAAGCTCAGTGACTGGGGGAGTTCTTCAGAAATTGCTTTTTTGTTTAAGGCGTTAAGAAACCATAATTGAAAACTTCATCGTATTTTAGACAATAGGCAAGGGTTGTTTAACCAACTCAGTTTTTAAAAAGTATATGTGTTAGTGTGGCTGTTTCTCAGGGATGTTATTTACATTTTGCACATGATTTAAGCATCTAAGTGAGATAAGATGATGATGTATAAGACTGATGATCTTATATATTACTAACTTGACAATTTTTATCTAGCAATTTTGAAGCACCTGATAAATTACTTTTATTTACTCATTGTTATACCTCCTAAATCAAGAGACTGTTTATACTTATTTTTGTCAACTCTGTGTTTGGAAGAAAGGAAACTCTAATGTTGTTTCTTCATTTCTCAAGTGGGTATCTCATTTCTAAGGTTATGTTTTTGCTCTTCTTTCTGTGTATAAAGTAAAGGGATATGACAGATAATTATTAAAAGTATCAGTATTCATTGAACAGATCTGCTACTAGGCTCAGAGAATTACAAAGAGATATAAAACTAAATACCTGCTCCCATAGAGATTAAAATTTGGCCAGGAATATAAATTTTGTAATAAGAAAGGAAATCTGACAAATTATGTCAGTGGCATAGGTTAAAAGGCTCAGAAAGATCAAAGAGAGATTTTGATTTGGAAAAAAATTCAATTGAGGAGAGGTATTGAATAGATTCATAAGAAAAAAAGCATTTAGCTGAATGGGCTGTATGTGTGTATTGTAAGTAGAAGAAACTTGTCCATAACAGAGGGACCAGATGAACATGTGATTCATTTAGAAGTTAATAATTATACCAGTTTGGCTGGAGTGTTGGGATTTTGAGAAGGTTTTCAGGACTAGATTATAGACGATTTGGGATGATAGGCAAGTGGTTTGGACATTAACAGTTTCAACTAAAGTTTTATCATCTTTTGGGAAAAGAAAATGAAAGGCAGTAGTATAATTCTAATTTAACTCAAACTTAATATAAAGCAGTCTTTCAAAAGAGATTTATCAGCATCAGTAGGTAATTTGCTCTCCTCTAAATATTTGTGAGATTCCTCTCATTTTAATAACCAAGATGGCAAATTTTCTTCCTTCTTTTAGATTTCTTCACTCAGTAATAATGGCATTGTATTAAAATAACTCATCTCTTTAAAAATTCCTCTATTCGTTCTAGAGGGCAGGGCTATGTCTCATTTACCATCATATTCCTAGTGGTTATTGTGTAGTATGGGATCACTGTAGGATGATTAAGTGAACTCAGCTCTGGGTTCCAGTCACTTCGTTTTGTAAGATTTTCTTTATACTCTCAGTGAATCTCTGTAGTTTTTATAGTTGTCACATTTTTAAGATGATGGAGGATCATGATTATGACATTCCTTAACTCTTTTCAAATTGATGAAGAATTCCAAAATTGAACATTCTGAAGGTATTTTGAATCAGAGCACCAGTTAAGACATTTGACAAACTTCTTTTTGAGTGATATAATTTTGTCTCTATAGTAGCATATATAGAGGTAAATTCACCTTTTCGTTTGCTGTGATTAGACTGTAGTGGGAAAGATAGAGAAGACAGATTAGGACTTGGTTAAAATTGTTTTTGTAGTTTAGGAAATAATGTGGGTCCAACTTATTTAGTATAAGATCATGATAAATATCCATTTTATTTGGATTTGATCTCACCTGAATATTCTAGAATTATATCTTAGAATACTCAGTTTAAGAAATTTCTTTCATTAGGAGCTTTTTTTTGATATCTTGGAATACTCAGTTTAA
>NW_016107341.1:250392-256432 GCF_001604975.1 Cebus imitator
TTCAGGCAATTCTCCTGCCTCAGCCTCCTGAGTAGCTGGGATTACAGGCATGCACCACCATGCCCAGCTAATTTTTTTTATTTTTTGTAGAGACGGGGTTTCACCATCTTGACCAGGATGGTCTCGATCTCTTGACCTCGTGATCCACCCGCCTTGGCCTCCCAAAGTGCTGGGATTACAGGCTTGAGCCACCGCGCCAGGCCAGTAATTACTTTCATAATCAGAAAAGTTGTGTGTGTGTGTGTGTGTGTGTGTGTGTGTGTGTGTGTGTGTTTTGAAAGCAGAAGGCTGTAAATTCTTCTGATAGACCACATCTATGATGGTAATATCACTGGAAACAAAGAAGTCTGGAGGTGAGAACCAATTTACTGGAAAGAGAAGCAATGTGGTGTACTAGATGAGACCTCAGCCTTGGGAGCAAGGTGTCTTGGAATGTTTGCCCCAGTGCCAACACTGGCCAGCTCTTCAGTAACACCATTATTAACTAGCATGGATAGACTTGCTCCTTCAGCTGTAAAGTGAATCATCATCATTCACCTGATACATCAATCACCTTATATGGTCACCTACAAAGTTGCTCTGTGCCAACTCTGTACAGGCATTTTGCTAGTTCTGGGATTGAGAGCCCTTCATCTGTATTTTACCTGTAGTGCTCATTGCTTGCTATTATATGTGATGGATATAAATATTATATATTTATAAATAAATATTTCCATCTATAACTATATAAAATGATAGATTAATAAACACAGTGCTGATGAGTTTATTTACAGTTCAGATAAATAAATTCAATTTTTTAGTGGCAAACATATCCTATAGATTAAAGGCATAAACCCAGTTTGCTTTGACAGACATGCTTTCCAAGTTTGTGGCCGTAAGATGCTTTGTGGTTGAAGCATGTATTGCAGGGAGATTAAATAAATTATTGTAGTTAGCAGTTGGAGAGCTTACTGCTTCTTTTCTGTGAACACCAAAGAAATATATATTTTATGATGAGAATCACAAACTGTATTAGTTTGAGCTGAAATAAGGCTATTGGCCCACTAGCTATTTCTCTAACTTTGCTGTTCATCCAGTGTGCTCTTGTGATCCTCAGAAAATAATAATCTCTATTTTTTTTTTTATTATCCTGAGAAGAGTAATTTAGCTCAATACCTTGAATTCTTAAGAAACTGAGACTTACAAGGATAATTTATTCATGTGGCTTTTCTATTAGTTCATTTTCTGTTGCTTATAACAGAATACCTGAAACTGGGTAATTTCTTACAGTCATGGAGGCTGGGAAGGCCAAGGTCAAGGGGTGGCATCTGGTGAGGACCTTCTTGCTGGTCACATGGTAAGGGGACTAAGTGTGCCAATGTGCTCACTCAGGTATCTCTTCTTACAGAGCCACCACCAGTCACACTCCCATGATAACCCATTAATCCATTCACAAGGGCAGAACCCTCATGATCCACTCACCTCTTAAAGGACCCACCTCTTAATACTGCCACAGTGGGGATTAAATTTCAACATGAGTTTTGGAGGGGATAACATAGCAGCAACTCATAAGGTACTATTTGACCAAAAGTTCCTCCTTTAATTTTACCCAAGGCTAATAGAGAGGCTAATAACTTTGAATTTTAGGGACTTACAATTTTGTTTTACACTAATAAAAATATACCATCTTCATTATATTTCAATATTTGTTAATTTCCTGCTCCTTAAGATCTCAATTTAAGGAACAAAGCCCAATAAGGGGATTCCACTTGAAACCTGAGGCAAAGACCACAGACAACAAGCATCAGAAATGGTGGCCAAAGCTGTCACGTGGAGATCAAGTGTGGGCTAAAAATGAAAATCAACTCTCGCTTGGAAGTTTCATTTCAGCCCCTTCTGCATAAGTGGTAGCAAGTCACATTGGCAGTGGCATGACTGTTTTCTTTAAATATGAAGGATTAAAATATGTGCAAATGTTACCTTTAAAATGGCACTCTCTATTCTTGTATGTTTGTTTACATTTGCAATTCTTCAGAACGCTCGGAGAAGCAATAGCAGTCCATAGCCTGCTGCACCTGTCTGCTATAGGCTTTCTGAAATTGTGAGCCAAGGTAGACAAAAGCCAATGTTCAAGAATCTCTAATCTCCAAATATGCATACATTTTGTATGTGCATATTTTACTCCCTTTATTATAGCTAAACAGAGATCTGGAGCCCAGAGCATACAGCCTGCTTAATTTAAAAGGGAAATAAAGTCAACGTTGATTAAAATTGCATCCCTAAAAAATCATAATTTGGAGGCTCACTAATGATAAACTCACAAAAATAGATGATTGGTTAGTCTTCCTGTGTTCCTTTATTTCAATAGCATGAGAATATTTTATGAAGGTTCTTTGCAATTTTTATTTACAGTTACTTATGGTTTTATAATAGTCTAAGTTAGGTTGGGTCAGTTTCTACTTGAGTTGCCTGATATGCATGACAGAAAGTAAATTTACTCTTTAGGCTTTTACTTTGTCTTTTTAAAACTTTTGAGATAAATTTATTTTTGGATAGTGGGATGTATTTTGGTTGAGTGTCTCATGCAACAAAATATGTACTGTGACTCAATTGTGTGCAGTTTAAGGCTCCATGATAGGTTCTATGAGATTTAGAAAGAGATGGCATTATCCTTTCTCTTGGTTGCTTAGATTCTTAGCAACCTCTTCTTAGGGGAGGGGAGATAGGCACACCAAAGGTAAATATAACAAGAATACTCTATTATCATTTTGACACAGTCATGCTTTTTGAAAACTGTCTTTAAACTGTTTTGTAGGAGTAATGACAATGCTTTCACAATAGTTACTATGATTGTGGTACTGCCTAGAGTACACTTGTTTCTCAGTATCTGTGGGGAATCGGTTCTAGGACGCCCAATGGATACCAGTATCGACGGATGCTCAAGTCCCTTCTATAAAATGGCACAGTATTTGCATGTAACCTACTCATATCCTTCCATATACTTTAAATCACCTCTAGATTATTTACAGTACCTAATACAATGTAAATGCTACATAAATAGTTGCTATACTGTATTATTTACTTATTTGAATTGTTTTTTATTGTGGAGTATTTTTTTATTTTTTTCCTGAATATTTTTAATTTGTTGTTGGTTGAATCTGAGGATGCAGAATCTGTGGATAAGGAGGGCTACTGTACTTTAATATTCACATTAACTCATTTAATTTTCACAGCAACTTATGAGGAATTTACTATTAACCCTTCTCTACAGATAACAAAAATTAAGCAACCTGTTCATGACTCAAACCTACTACTTTCAGAGTTCTGTACTTTCATCAGCTACACGATTCTGCCTCTTGATTGAAATAGTATATCAAAAAGCTAACAGTTTCCTTGGAAATTTCCAGAAGAACCTTCAGAACTCAAAGAATTGGTCTGTTTCTCCTAATACCAGAGAGCAGCATGGTTAAGGACTGAGTGTTTGTGCCCCTCCAAATTCCTATGTGGGAGCCCTAAACTAAACGGTGCTTTAGAGAGGTGATTAGGCTCAGATCAGGTCATGAGACAGCAGCCCTCCTGATGGGACTAATGGTTTTAATAAAAGAGGAAGAGAGATCTTTCTTCCTCTCGTCATGTATGCGCCCAGGAAAGGCCATGTGAAGCCACAGGGAGGGAGAAGGCAGCCTTCTGCAAGCCAGGAAGAGAGCCCTCACCAGGAACGAAGTGACTTCCAAGCCTCTAGACTGTGAGAAATGAATTTCTGTCGTTTAAACCATCCAGTCTATAATTTTTATCCTAGCATCCTGAGCTGACTAAGACAAACACCCTATTGAAGTCCCCACTCATAGGGAAGGTGAGCTGTGATTAGCTTGGATTCTAGGCTCATAGCCTTGTTCCTAGGTTCCATTATTGAGAACCCAAACCTCTTCATAATGAAATAAAGGGATGTTCAAAAATTTTTCTGTAGTATCACATCACTACAGATGTGATCGTTCAGTAAAGACTATTACATTTGTTATTACGTATTTGACTCATAGTTGATGCTGTGGAAACCGTTGAAAATCAAATGTAAAAGTAAATATGCCCTTTAACGTTTTTGTTAAAATGTTTCTTCTTACTTGTTTGTTTGATTGTCTCTGGACTGAACATTCTGGTTTTTGTTGAAAGAAACCATGTATTTACAATTATTTCCTTGGCCTCCATAATCTTTCCTATGGGGGACTGAACTAAGCCCAGGGAGTAGAAGTTGCACATACATAGATTTTTCACTCAGCAGTAGCAAGAACTCTGACAGACCTGATTATCCACAAATTGAGTTGTGGACAAAGGCTAATTTTTCTACTTTAAGGTTCAAATAACTAATTCTTGATCCTACCTTATTTGCCTAAACATGTGGCTAGGTAACTTCGACCACAATTTATTTAGGTTCCTTGTTTCCTGTCTAAACGGGGCTGTGGGAATTCTTTATATTCTTTTATCCAGATTGTCCAAAATTATCCACTGAAATATGTTTGGGTTTCCATAGATGCTTGTGAGTGAGGCTGATGTAGAGTATGTGGGGTGGGGAGGCGGAGTGTAAGGATTAACATTGTTGGAGAGCTGCTTTGGTTCTTCAGCGAATGCTTGCTTTGGTTTCAAGTATGAAAATTTGATTAGTTGCTTCTCATAAATATGGAGTAGAACTTGAGGGCCTGAATCCATTTCCTAATCATCATATAGTATTATATTACTATTAGAAAAAGTTGTTTTAGTTGAATGGCAACATTTCTCATTTGTGAGCTAGAACACTAATTTGGATCAGATAGGTGGGGACAATCTTATGCAATGAAGATTGTCCCATCCAGATAATTGAGAAACATTGGTAAATAAAATAGTCTTAGGCATTAGGCTTGTCTCTTTCTCTCTTTCTTTTTCTTAGATGGAGTTTTGCTCTTGTTTCCCAGGCTGGAGTGCAATGGTGCAATCTTGGCTCACTACAACCTCCACCTCTTGGGTTTGAGCGATTCTCCTACCTCAGCCTCCCAAGTAGCTGGGATTACAGGCATGGGCCACCACATCAGGCTAATTTTTTTGTATTTACTAAAGACGGGGTTTCACCGTGTCGGTCAGGCTGTTCGCAAACTCTTGAACTCAGGTGATCCATCTACCTCAGCCTCCCAAAGTGCTGGGTTTACAGGCATGAGCCACCGCGTCTGGCTTGTCTTTTTCTAAAAGGGAAGATGTCATAAAAATGTTGAATTTATTACAACCCTTTGGACTCCTTCTAACTTTTGAATTACAATGGCTTACAAGCCTCAGAATTGGCTGAAACCTTGTACCCTTTAAGATAGCAATACTATATGGGTCTACCTATTGAGAGATTTAGAACCTCTCAATTGAGATGTGTCAATTAGGCAAAAATTGACTTATTCTTCTAATAAGTTAGTAAATAAATATTTACCAAGTTCCTGTTTTTTTTTCTACAACTATTCTAGGCTTTTGAGACATTTAGCTTACACATTAGCTCAGATGTGTAAACTTGTCTTGCTGTCTGACTTCTTGTGCTTCCCATAATTGTTGGGTTGCTTCAAGAGCAGTCCTTTATGTTGCTTGAAGGAAGAACCCAAGAGCATCTTGCTTCATGCCCATGCCATGTGCCTACTGTCCTCAGATTTCCTTGTTGCCACTAAAACACTGTGGGACCTGTTCAGTGCTCAGTTGTGCAACCTGGTAGTTCCAAGGAGTTAACATCCCAGGTGGCCAAACATCGACCAATGAGAAAAGGCAGTTGGTGGATAAACTTTTTCTTCATCCTAATCCTGGACTGGCTGTTCAGAAACTCAGTAGCTTTATACCCTCTTTCTGAAGACCTGCAAACCCGAACAATTACTTTATAAGGAAGCTGTGGCCAACTCGATGGGTGCCTCTCTCTCTCTCTCTCTCTCTCTCTCTCTCTCTCAGTCTCTCTCTCTCTCTTTTTGGAGACAGAGTCTCTCTCTGTTGCCAATGCTGGAGTGCAGTGGTGTGATCTCGGTTAACTGCAACCTGCACCTCCCGGGTTCTAGTGATTATTGTGCCTTAG
>NW_016107341.1:256592-284800 GCF_001604975.1 Cebus imitator
TATATATATATATTTTTTAAAGTAGAGATGTGGTTTTGCCGTGTTGGCCAGGCTGGTCTCCAATTCCTGACCTCAAGTGATCCCCTGCCTTGGCCTCCCAAAGTGTAGGGATTACAGGCATGAGCCACTGCGCCTGGCCTCAATGTCATTCTTATGCTTGCTCTCTCTTCTTTCCTGCTTTGCTTCTGCATCCCTGGAATTGCCCTTACCAAAAAAGTGTTATTACATAAGATTTTGTCTCCAGACCTATATTCTGGGGAGTCTGGTCTCATTCTGCTCTGGAAGACTGAACTGTTTGGTGGGATTACAATGTAAATCACAATGATACTGTAAAGTGATGAGTATCAGTTGTATACAGGAGCTGGGAATACAAGTGAGGAACAGTTAATTCTAGCTGGTGCAGAATAGGAGAATAAGGGAATAAGTATTCCCGGAAGGAGGTGCTTCCTGAGTTGAGGCTTCCACATGACTAGGGGTTCACTAGGTGCCTGAAGCAGAGAAAGCCTCTCCAAATAGAGGGAATCATGTAAGATCCCCCAAGACAGCTAGGAACATTTATGTTTTGAGCACATGGCTTAATGGCAGATGGTGGGAGGTGTAGCTGGGAGGTAGTCAGGACCAGATCATAAATGGTCTAGGATATCACAGTAGACAGATCAGTTTAGTGGATTCATGAGAGGACAGAAGCCAGATCATAGATGAAGTGTAGATGAAAGATGATAGTGGCAGGTGAGTCCAGACTAGTCTCTCAGGAAGCACAGTTGGGAAGAAATGGAAAGGAGCTAGAGGGGGCATGAGATGTATCACAGAGTCCCAGCAGGAAACAGATGGCTTATGCAAAAGTTTAACTGAATAGAGTTTAATGAAGAAACTTCTTATGGAGGTATGGACCAATTTAAGGGAACCAACAATAGAAGCATGAAGAGCTAGCAGCAACTGGTTAGCACTTGCAGGTTTGACCCTTCTGCAAGTGGAGGGAATGGTGTTCTGGAAGCTCAGTGGCTGTGGAAAGCAGAAGGGAGATAGAGAACTCTCTCTAATCTTCTGATGCCTCCCATCAGATGAACACTCAGAATCTACAGGGCAAGGAGCCTGAGGGATACAGTCCAGAGAGGTCAGCCCCTCCAGGCCTGCCTTGGATAATGGATCTGAAGAGCAGATGGTGAGCCACCAACACACAAGGATCAGAGGAGATGCTGTTTCATTTTCTTTCTTTTCTTTTTTCTTTTCTTTCTTTTGAGGCAGAACCTCGCTCTATCACTCAGGCTGGAGTGCAGTGGCACAATCTTGGCTCACTGCAACCTCCACCTCCCGAGTTAAAGTGATTATCCTACCTCAGCCTTCTCAGTAGCTGGGATTACAGGCACGTGCCACCATGCCTGACTAATTTTTGTATTTTTAGTAGAGACGGGGTTTCACCATGTTTGTCAGGCTGGCCTCAAACTGCTGACCTAGTGATCCGCCCACCTTGGCCTCCCGAAGTGCTGGGATTAGTGGGAGAAACATTAGTCATTTATTTGTTGAGGAGTGAGTTAGATGAGAGATAGGCATTACCGAAGCAAGAAAGAGACAGAATAATTAATGAAATGAATGGAACACATTTAAGGAGAGGATAAGACTGGAAGAACAGGCAGAGATACTTGTTCTGGAAAGTGGGAAGGATCCATTGGTACTTGAGAGCCACAGGAAGGAGGCAAGCATGTCAGTCTGTGCATGTCCAAAGAAAGAAGATGGGAGAGAATTTCAGGAAACTAATGCCTAGAGAGCTTTTATGTTCTTGTCAAGGTAGCATGCAAGGTTATGTGTTGAGAGCGAAGGGACTGAGCTTGAAAAAATTTTAGAATTGTTATGAGGGGAGTGGGAAGGTGAGTTGACTAGAGAACATGTAAGTAAAGACCACAGAAAGTGAGTGGGGATCCAGCTGTGACAGGAAGTGCTAAAGAACTAAAGCAAGTGATAAAAGATGGAAATGCTTGTAATGCATGTTAGTAAGTAAATTGCTAAGGTTAGTAGCTGTAATACGGCAAAGACAGAATTGTGCTTATGCTATTTTTGGCACTTGACTTTGCCTCATACTGTTTGATGTTAGAAACCTGGAATTTCAGATTTTTCACAATACCGTACTTCCTCAATTCTAAGGCACCATTTATTCTAAAATGTACCAGAGTTTTATTACCTTTTTTTGGTAGGTGAGAGAAATTGCCACTCTGTTAAATGTACAATTATTTTCTTTCCCAGCTGACAATAGTATAAATGTATCCACTTAATGTTGTATAATTTCTTCTTTAGCATCTCTGTCGAAGACCAAATCTGTGCCTTCGCCTGAAATATCTAGCAAGTTTGTCCAGCTTGCCTTATTTTATTGTTTTCCTGTTTTGTTCTGTTTTAGGCTTTTAGCAGCTTAAAGCCATGGTTTTTAGTTTCTGTCTCCAGTGATAAGCAGAAAAGAGGGTTGAGGAAGGGGCTTTACTAGCCCAACCAGAAACAGAAACTAAGAACCCACAACCATATTCTCTCCCTTGGACACCCCTGAGAGTTTCCTGAGTTACTCCTGTCCGTGGGCAGTTTGTGAGACTGGGTGACACGTTTCTTTTCTAAACCTGTGCTTAGGATCCTAGCTTGCATTGGCTTTACCTGATACTACCTCTGTCTTGCCTTCCATGACATTAGTCTCTCCCCAGTTTCCTTATTTTGTTACTCTACACCCTGTATTGCATTCTCTCCACATTCTGGCTTTACTCATGTCAAGACTTTTCTCTTTTGTGAGCTCATGCTCTGGCTCAGTTGGGTTTAGGCATCTGCCAATTAATGTACTTAATCAAATAGTTTTAACAGCATCCGATAAGGCTGGACTGGGATCTCACATTTCCTATTGTTTGTGTTTGTTAGGTTTTAATTTATATTTCCCTACTGTGAATAATTTGAGCCCTCTTTATAAATATTCCTAAAAGCTTCTTTTTTCTGCTAGGTTATACTTACAATTTTGTCACTTTTATAGTTAAACCCTGTCTCTTAAGAGTTACTCAGATGTGTTTGCAGATAGTAGCTGAGTGATAGTCCTTCAAGATGCAGGAGGTGATTGTGTTCTAGCTTTTAAACTTAATATGGTAGTTTCTTAGGGAGTTGACAACTTCTGCCCTCTTAATTATATTGCCTCTTGTGGCAGAGGTAGTCTTTTGTATACATTAACTTTTGGTATCTTTGCTGCATCATTGTGTAATCTTTATTCAGATGCTATAAACACAAAGTTAAATGTAAATCCAACTTTTGTGATACAAGTAACTGAAGTGATAATATGAGTGTATAGTTGACCTATTAAATTTGCATAAGCATGGGCTCTGACACTTTCATCATTCTGCAAAGCTAGTGACAAGTTTCTTTTGATGTGGTTTCAAAAGTCTTCAAATCTGCATTTTAGAATTGAGGAAATGTGTCAGTACCTGCCTTACAGTGTTGCCACAAGGATCAAATCAGAAAATATACAGTTACAGTCAGTATTTTCTGGTGTCTAGTATAGTTTATTTCCTGAAATACGATAATTCTGTAAGAGTTTTCCTGGCACTGAAGCCTAAATATTACCATGTGTATTTATTCTTATAACCTTAAAAGATAAGGAGGTATAAGATATCACAATCTTATTACAGATACACGAGGAATTTGAGGTTCAGAGATATTGAGTGCTCTTTCTAAGGCACACAGTTGGAAAAATGATGGTGCTGGGATGAGAATCAAGTTCTTGCCTCAGACTCCTTCTTAGACTATAAATAATCTGCCTGCTTAAAGTTTCTGAGATGAATCATGGAGAAGGGTCTGAGAGCAGTGAGAAAATGTCCCATTATTTTTCCCTCAAAGGAAAGATATCCATAAGTACTGTTGAAAAGAGTAAGGCAAATAGGCTTCATAATTCCCAACCAGTGTGCCTTATATTTTTCTTAATTTATTCCTAGATGCAGAGATGTGTATTATATTTTGTGAATAGATAAATGTTTAATTTTCTTACTGGAATTGTATTAGTTCTCATGTTGCTATGAAGAAATACCTGAGACTGAGTAATTTATAAAGGACAGAAGTTTAATTGACTCACAGTTCTGCATGGCTGGGGAGTCCTGAGGAAACTTACAGTCATAGCGAAATGCACCTCTTCCCAGTGTGGCAGGAGAGAGAATGACTGCAAGCAAGTGAAATGCCAGATGCTTATAAAACCATCAGATCTCATGAGACTCACTCACTATTACAAGAGCATGGGGGAAACTGCTTTCACGATTTAATTATCCCCACCTAATCCGACCCTTGACAGGTGGAAATTATGGGATTACAATTAAAGGTGAAATTTGAGTGGGGACACAGAGCCAAACCGTATCAGGAAGTGACTATGACATATTAATATATAACTTTTAAAAATATGAATAAGGAGAATGCCATAGAAAAGCCATCCTTATCTGCTTTTCTAATTTTCTAGAGTAAATATTAATACTTACTGCTTGTAAAATATAAACTTGATATGATAAATGGTATCTTAATTTTTTAAATAAATGTGTTTGGAAAAATGATTGACATCCTAACAATGGTTATTTCTGGTTGATGGTATTAGGATAGGTTTTTTTTGTGCTTCCCTATTTTCTTTTTCTTTTTCTTTTTTTTTAAAGACGGGGTTTCACCGTGTTAGTCAGGCTGGTCTTGAACTCCCGACCTTAGGTGATCCACCCGCCTTGGCCTCTAAAGTGCTTGGATTACAGGTGTGAGCCACCACGCCCGGCCCATGCTTCCCTATTTTCTAAGCTCTTCGTACTGAATAGGTATTTCTTTCTAATCAGAAAATAAAATATTAAATTTGTTTTGAAACTGACATAGGAAAACAGACAAAGCTGAGGAATTAGACATGTGGTGGAAAATAAAGATATTTTGCAACAGATAGTTTGTGAAGAATTATTTTTAAATTACTTTGATGTTATTGATTCCCCAGGAAATGGGGTGGTATTATGGTATTGAGAGTACAAGAAGAGATGTGATATGGGGAGAGACATGATATTGAGAGATACAAGGAGAGATGGGTGAAAGGGGTTATTGCTAGCCAAATTCTGCTTTCTCTGACCTACAGGTAGGGGTAGCGAAGTATCAGTTTTTATTTTGATTTCTGCTTATGAAGTTTTAAGATTTAATATTAGGTGTTAGGATCCAGCTAGGGAGCTATAATGGTCATGAGGACAGGCTTTGGAGTTAGGCAGTTAGGTTCTAATCCCAGAACCCCTATAGATTAACTGTATGACATTGGGAGGTTACTTAAATCTTTGTTGGTTTCTTTATCTGTAAAAACTCTGCCTTATAAGGTGGTAGGCAGCACTAAGATATTGTGAACTTAGCACATTGACTGCTATATATTAATCAATAATAAGTGGCAGCTGTCATCACCACCACACTCCTCAACCTGGTCTGAGATTTGAGACATCCATAAATATGAGTTGGTATTATAGAACTGTTGCCTATCTCAAGTATCTGTTAGTACCCATAGTTGCAGTGACAGCAAGCCAATGCACACGGTTTAATCTTGAAAACACAGAATTTATGCAGGGCAGTTCTGAGGACCCCAGGCCTTAGTGTACCTTAACCTTATGTATGATGGTTGTAATAGACGCTTTACATTTTTTGAGAATTTGATGTTTGTGATATTTTGGTGTTGTTATATGTTGATTGTCTTTCCTCTGGAGCATTAGTCAGATTTTCCTTGTTCTTTGTTTATTAAAATAATTTTTTACTGTATTCTGGATATTTTTAATATTGTATTGTGAGTCTCTAGATTCTTTAAAAATCCTCTGTAGACAGTTGGTTTGTTTTAGCAGGCAGTTGACCTGGCTAGATTCAGAACAGATGTTTTTTCTCACCTTTTGTGTGTGGTGGTTCCTTTTATTGTCTCTTCAGTTTTCAAAGCTTTGGCTATTTTGTGTGTTGTGGGGGGAGAAGGGGGATAGGATCATCTGCCCCTTGCTCAATACTCAGGATTTAGTTCAGATGGTGGATTATATTGCAGTTCAGCTCTCCATGCCTTTGCTATACTTCTTTGAGTATATTCCATATTTGCACAGTTTGAAGGTGAACCTGGGATTGTCACTTCAAAGACTGAACCAGAGGATTCTCTTCTTCATTACTCTCTGGAATATTTTCTCAGGACTGCTTTTTATATTTCCTCTGGCCAGAAAGATGGGTTATTGTATATTTTAGCCTGTATGTTTTGTGCAGTTCCACTTGACTGGGATGAAGTGGAAGAAGGAATAAAAAGAATAATAAAGATTTTCTCCTAAACTCTTTGCATAGCTGAAATCCCTGTTCGAGTTACTTTATCTAGAGAGAGAGATTTTCTCTTGGAGTATTAGGTATTTGCATTGTTGTGGTTGTATCGGTTCTGTTATAAACTGGTGCCGGCCTTGGAGAAAGACTGGAAGAGAGAAAGGAGAAAAAAGCACATGGATATCCTTCTCACCTTCTGATCCCAGTTCCCCTCTCCCAGTACTCCAATCACAGGGATCCTTTTTCTTGTTCTTCTGGCCAGAAAAATGAGCTTCTCTTGTAGTTTTGCATTCTGTACCCACTGTGCAGTTCCCTGATTTGGCCCACCTTCAGCTCAGGAAGAAAAAGGAAAGAAAAGAAACCAGATA
Source organism: Cebus imitator (assembly GCF_001604975.1). Classification (NCBI taxonomy): domain Eukaryota; kingdom Metazoa; phylum Chordata; class Mammalia; order Primates; family Cebidae; genus Cebus; species Cebus imitator. The sequence continues at coordinate 263,243 of NW_016107341.1, forward strand.
ACTCCTTACTATTGTATTAGCTGTTAGAAAGTTTTGACTTTCTTTTCCAAACTACCTACTGTTGTTTATTTTGCAGAGTCTTACTTTTATATTTTGGGCAGAGTGGGAACAGGAAAGTGTAGTGGCCTTTCTCCATCTTGCTTAGCACCAGTGTGAGTAGTTTATTGTGACTGTCCAGATCGCATGTCCATATTCGGGCCTGGCCAGGGATTGGCCCACTCAGAACTGCAAAGCATGATGAGAGCAGGGGGCACGCTGTTACCTAAAGAAATAGGAAAGCCATGCCAGAACAGCAGGTGTCTAATGTTTATGATTAAGAAGAAAACCTTTTAATAGATTTTTAAGGTTTTTTTTTAAGTACAGTTCTGACAGAGGTACTATTAGGGTTATATTATTATTATTATTTTTATAAATATGTTGATTTAAGAGATTCGTACAGTGGAGTGCAAAATAACTTAAATAACTCACTTATTTTTATTTATCTCACAATTTGCAAATAAAAACATAATTTTGGATGTCTTAATGTTCAGAGCCGCTTATCACCTATACTATTTCTGTACAAAGTAAAGCTCAATTTCAAGTGGCAGCGCTGGCAAGAATTAGCTCTTAAATTTAAATTGAATAATTTTTTTTTCCATCTGAGATCTGCCAGTGGCTTAGCTGAATTCAAACGTGGAGTTGCCCCTTCTGACTCCAACTTGTGAAGTCAGCAAAGTGTGCTGCCTGTGCTCCATCATCTTGTTCTCTTTCTCCCATTTGACTATTCCCACTTTTCTTTATCCACTCTATATTAGAATCCTTGTATTTGACCACTTAAAAAGTACTTAAGCTTTGGGGTTTCCCTTCTTTAGAACTTATCTGACCTGTGTCTTACTTATGACCTTGCCTTTAAAGCCTTGCTAGGTGAATGCCAACTATCAGAGAAAGTGATTTAGATGGAGGTGCTAGTGAATGTTATGGTGTAATCCTTCAGCAGTATCCTTTGAACTTTCTCATGTTCCACCAGGTATCTTACCTAAAAGTAAGGAGAAATATGAATTTTTTTTTTATGTCTTGGCAAAGCAATTACCTGACCTGAGGGAAAGAAATATATTTTAACTGTAGAAAATTTTGAAAATATGGAATTATACAAAAATAATCACATCACTCAGTTAACTACTGTCAATCTTTTGGTATATATACTTATAGGTTTTTTTCCCATGTATCCAACACACGCACTCTCTCTCTCTCTCTCTCTCTCCCCCTCTCCCTCTCCCTCCCTCTCTCCAGGAGTTCAAATGCATTGCTTTATAACCTGTGCTTTACACTTAAATATGTCATAAATAATTTTGTTAATAAGTATACCTTTGTATTCTTTTTAAATGGACTATATAAAATCTCATTATGTGTGTACCCTAATTAACCAGTCTCTTATTGTTGCACAGTTAGATTGTTTTAAAGTTTTCACTATTTTAAATAATGCTATGATACAAACATGGCTTCCTTGGATTACACGCCTAGAAGTGGAATTGATGTGTCATGTTATATATATAATATATTCTGAAACTTTGATGTAATTTCTCTTGGTGCTTATTAAATAGTAAGCAGTTGCTCAAATCTTGCAAAAGCAAAGGTACCCTTTTAGTTTCAGGCTGATTAATTTATAAGAATTTATAGATTATAAACAGGTAAGTTTGTAACCATAGTAACCATATATAATTAGACAAAACAAATGAGTTTCCAAGGGTTTTACTTTCCCCTTTTTACAAAATTATACTTTCATACACCATTGTGGTTTTAATTTGGGTTTGGAATTAAAAAGAAGAAAATTACTATTGCCCAGTTACCCGAGAACCCTTCAAGAGCTAAAGGGATCCTTCCTCCCTTCTAAGAAATTTTAAATTTTACTTCATAAAGTGATAGCTGTCTTTCTTGCTATTCTTGTATTTGGATACTTGTTATATAATAGAGACCAATACTACCTTTAGACCCAGCAAGAGGGGCCCCTGCTTTGGTCTCCACTGTAGAGGGTCCTCCTCTAGCTGTGTCCCTCCTCTTTCTTGCCTTGCAGTCCGTGGGCCAAAATGCTGTGCCCACCTGGATGTTATGCCGTACCTTCTTCGTACCATACTCTGCTAACATGACTTTGAAATTACCTGATTGCTAGAAGGCCCAAGATTGCTTCCAGGGCCTTTGTGAGGTTTCTCAGGTTCATCCTCCTAATGTGTTAATACACCATGCCATTGTGGCAGGGGCACTTACTGGAGTTGGATTTGCAGGCTGGGGTTGCCTCTTGCATGTAAGGCAGGCCTCTCAGGGTGCAGGTAGGTATGGAAGAGGAAGAGGCACCTCAATTTTTGCTCCTACCCTTGGTCCTGTGAATAGTAGGGGTGGGATTGAAAGAGAACCTGTTACACAGTGATTGTTACTATACAGATTTCCACATGCTATTACAAGATGTGGGCAGAAAGAGCCTTCTAGGCAGAGAAAAATTCACTTATGTGCTGGAGTCTGGAGGCAAGGAATTATATAGCATGTTTGATCTTGTAGTTTCAATATTTCATATATGAATAATGTTAAGAAATGAAGCTTCGAGTAGCAGATCGAAATGAGTCAAAAAAGGCATTTTATGCAATGCTAAGATTGTGGAGTTTATCCTGAGGCCAATGGGAAGTCATTATGGGGTTTTGAACAAGGATGGCCTACTGAGATCTTCGATTTAGAACTGGCTGTGAAGTGTAGTGGGTGTGGGCAAGAGCACAAGCAAAGAAGCTTGCTAGGCTGATGGTGGTGTTCATCTGAAAAGCAGGAAATGAGGTTGAAGTAGGTCAATATCCATGAGGATGACCCTTTCCTACTGTATCATACTGTGGACAAATTCAAGTGGGTTAACGTCATGAACATTGTTTCGGAAAGCTTACAGAGTTCTGCAAATGTTGTTAGTGTTTTTAATGACAATAGTAATGATCATATTATGGATAAAGGTTACATTCCAGCTAATCTCAGTTCTAAGGTAAGCAGGTGTGAAAATCAGCTGAAATGATGTGGGAAAGAGTGCTAGTGTAGGGTGTAACGTCCACCCAAGGCACCTTTGGGAGGGCAGGAAGATGGCTCTATTAGTTTTTGGGGTGGTCCAAGTGGAAAGGACAGTGGCATTGGAAGTAGCTGGACTTGGGTTTCAGTGTTGGGGATGTGTGCCTGAGGTAGATCTCATCTTTCATTACTTAGCTGTTTACATAGTCCCATTTTCAAAAAAAATATGTCCCCTCCCCAGCACCCCCCCTTTTTTGCTGTACTTGATGTCCCTGAATCTGTAACCACCCTAGTTCAGTTTTTCCAGAGGAAATAACTCTTCTCTTGTCGTGATGTGGAAGGGAAGCTGAAAGGTTTACATTCTGTGAGCAAAAGTTCTCTGAAAAGAAATTTGGAGGAAAGAGTTTATTCCAGTGAAGAGTTTGCAAACCAGGGAGATGCAGGCTTCAATGAAAAGGAAGTTGCTTTCCTGAGAACAAAGGAAGGTTAGGCTTTTATAGCAAAACTCATGGCCCAGGTTCCCAGTCAGGTTCATTTGTGCAAATGAAGGACACTTTCTTGGTTCTGATTGGGTGCTGCGGCTGAGTTCTGATAAGGGATACAGCTAAGCCCTGATTGGCTGAGGCAGAGGAGCTTTGATTGATTGGTTCCAAGCCTTAAGTCAGAAGTCTCTGTCAGGTATTTCTTTCCAATGGCCTGGTGGGGTGATGGTTTCTGGCTATGGTTTATCTTGGCACTGACAATAAGAAATGACTTGGCTTGATTGTGGAAAGGGAGATCCTCTAACACTTTTACTTCTTTCTGAGAACAGAATGCGTTAATGCCCCTTCATCCAGCCGTGGTTCCCTGGTTCTTTTTAAACTTTGACCACCTCAGCCACAGGGAGTCTATTTTGTCTGTCAGCTGGAGGCATACTTTAACAATTCTCAAACAGATTTTCAACCAGTCTTTCTGTTTTTAGATCGATTTTTTTTCACCTCTGATTTTTGAGGTTGTTGGTACCTTCAATTATGAGTCTTTCTGCGGCTTCAAATCACCATCTCTATTGCCCTTTGCTTTTGGATTTTCTTGCTTTGATAAGGCAATTAGAGCTCACCTTATGCTTTTCATCTTCCCGAAATAATTGTTGACACCTGCATCTATTGCCATTTTCACTTCTCTTTATTTTTGTGAGGTTATGGTATTTTTAATCCTTTGCTCTCTGCTCTCTTTAGAAATCCATTCTTTTGCAGGTTGGTGAGGAGCAGAGATAAATGTATATTTAATTCAATAGGTTTAAATGTAATTAGAAAATAGAATAATGATGCATGTGCTTAAAGACTGTCTTATACAATAACATATATTTTCAATCTGAGAAAGCTGATTAAAAACATATTTTCCTCATTATCTTTTATGAGGGTTTTAGTTAATTAATATTTCTAATATTAATGTTATTGTAGATTGTCTAGCTGCAGATTTCTTGCGAAAATGGAAACTTTTTTATTTATTCATAGGTAGATATGTTTTAGAACATACATTTTTTGGAAAATTTCCTGAGAAGTACATTATTACAGGATATGGTTGGTTTCTCTTAATCAAGAACAGTGAAAATATGGAACATAGACCATAAGATGTGAAGCATAGCTTTTTCTTTCAAAGATTCAAAGGAACCTGAGGTTCAAAGAGTTAGTTGAGTCACTTAGTCTTAAATTTAGTAATGGCAGAAATGAGGTTGGGATCTAGGTTTGTTACCAGTTCATTGTCTGTCCTTTTATAGGGATTGAGAGCCATAGAAAGAAAGTAGTCTAAGCCGGATATTTCTAAGAAAGAAACCTTATGCACTTTCATTAAAACTAGAATGTAAGCCCTATGAGAGCAGAGAATTGGATATTTTGTTTGCTGCTATATCCCCAGAGTCTACACAGTAGCATATGGGAAGTACTTAATAAACATAAATAATTTTAAAATTGAATTGAGGCCAAGCATGATGGCTCACGCCTGTAATCCCACCACTTTCGGGAGCCAAGGCGGGCAGATCACAAGGTCAGGAGATGGAGACCATCCTGGCCAACATGGAGAAACCTCATCTCTACTAAGAATACAAAAATTAGCTGGGCATGGTGGTATGTGCCTGTAGCTCAGTTACTCGGAAGGCTGAGGCAGGAGAATAGCTTGAACCAGAGAGTCAGAGGATACAGTGAGCTGAGGTCACACCACTGCACTCCAGCCTGGCAACAGAGTGAGACTCAGTCTCAAAAAATAAAATAAAATAATAAAATAAAATAAAATAAAATAATTGAGCACCTGTTTACAAAGATAGACATTGAACTCAGGTTTAAAATATGAACTTTTTCCCAAATAATTTCTAAAAAGAAATACAGTGGCCACAAGTGAAAAGGATGTGTCATAAATAGATCAGATACATATTACTTAGCAGGTTTCCATGGTAACATCATGTTCCTTTTATAAAAAAAAAACTTGAATATAAATATTGCTGCACAGTTCTACTGTGCTCATGTACTTAATAATGTAGGCCAAAGGGGCTCATATAAGTTGCATGTATTTCTGCATTAAGTGTTCTCCTGCTTTTAGCCTTTCCACATAGTATAATGAGGCATACATACTCACTGCAATTGGAATTGAAATAATTGTGCCATGCACTGCAATCTTGTGCTGTCTCCCTTTTTTCCTCTTGCTATTTTACTGTCTCAAATAAGTGTGCCAAGTGCTTTGCTGAGCACTTAAATTCAGAGGCCTTTCTCCCAGAGGAGTTGCGGTCTCATCAAATATAAGGTTAGGCTGTTCTCAACATTTCACATTAAAAAATTCAAAGAGAAGGAATTTTACATGAACAAAATGAAATGAAGAAAATTAATTACATTTGCTTCTTTTTGTCCTTTCCCTCTCTGTGTGTTCTAGGTAACAGCATTTTCTCTGCTTTGAAGCTAGGGGCTTTCTACTGCCTCTACTGCTTTTGATTCTGTCCTAGAATTTGTGGTCATCTGCTGTATCTGGATAATTAACTGTGTTCAACTCTTAACTGCCTACAGAAGATAGACAGGGAGCATTAGGGAGCTGATTTTCTCATTGACAGTTCACTAATATGAACAAATCTGCATACAGAAGACCAGGAGGCTACGTTTACTCACCTATTCACCCACCATAGGCTCAAGTATTTGACTGCACACCTTTAGGCATATTTTCTTTAGGCTTGATCTCGCGGCTTACCACATCCTATCAAAGTAGCTATTTTCGAAGGAACTGGTAAGTGCTAGAATAGTTACAAATCCTGCTATATTTCAGGGCCTTCTCCTTAAAGCCTTTTCACACTGTTCCAGCTCACAGGGGTTTCTTCTGACTTTGAAATCATAATAAAATAGGGTCACATTTTGTATATTCTTCCACACTTACCTGACTGAATGTGATTCTAACATTTAAAGGTCCTTATTTTTCTAGGGAATCTGAGAGTTAAGGAATTTTTATTGGAAATTTTGATGAGAGTATTTACCTGGACATTGACTTGTGATGCCACTGTTCCACGTTGATCCCTTATTCTTGACACAGTCTTATAAAGTTATGTTTTGTGTGTGTGCTGTCTACTGCAATAAAATCGTAAGCTTATTGAGTACAGGGACTGTTTTAGTTAAAATTTCTCCCATAGCCCTTAGGCCATCGTAATTATTTAACAATTAGTGCCAGGCAATAAAGAATGATATATATTAATAATAATTAGTGCCAGGCAAAAGAATGATATATATTAATAAAATGATATACTGCTATATGCATAAATCATAACTGATATGCAATGTATGTTAATATCAGTGTATAAAAATATATATTGTCAATATGTCAACATACATATTATTTTTATTTGTGAGATTTATTTGAAAAATTAGCCCATATTTTAACTGTAAATATTGTTATTGGAATTGGGAGATGATTCCCCAGAGTTTTCAGTGAGCACCATGCAGCTTTTGTAGTGTGGATGACTTTGGTGTTTGAGGAGATACCATGGCCTCCAGTATTTATTTGGCTGTATCCTGAATTTTTGTGTTTTTGGTGTAAGGTAGCACAATTGGAATTTCTGTTATTTGAGGATTTGTGTCTGTATTTTGATTTGTGAATGTGCGTGTCATTGTGGGCAAGTTCGTGTGTGTGTAGTGTGCCATGGCATACATGCAAGGGTAATTTTCCCTTAAGTGTTTTGTGATCAGGAGTAATTCCATGCTCTATTTCTTTCTGGGTCGTTTTCTGGTTTCCATGTATTTACAATGCAAGATTTACAGAGAATTTTATTGTTTTATTATTTGGGGAAGTGTCTCTACACCCCAGCATTCTGTGCTTTGCAGAATGTCTAAATAACTGACATCCTTTGAGTTGGCATGGGCCCAGGCACTTCTTTCAGTTTATAATTTGGAGAGTGTGGCTTGTGAGCTGATGCTCTGTTGTTTGGAATGTTCTCTGACTCATATCAATGTGTTTGGTGATAAACTGTCAGAAGCCCTGTAGTGTAGGGAAAATTGTCAAGCATTTTCCCCTTGTCAGGAAAAATTGTGAAGCATGCTAAAATAGGCAGAAAAGATGATTGGATGTCCTCTTTAGTGCACCTTTCAGAATGATCAGTTTCTATAGCAGCCTGTACCTTTCATTGTCTTTGAACTATTTTAGAATGCTGAGTTGTAGGTAACTGATAATAATAAAAATAATTTTTGTCCATAGAAATGAAAATGCTTTTTATCCTTTGAAATGCAATTGATTATTACCCTCTGGATATTTACCAGTGTTGCATCTCAATAAATTCATTTCACTCTCCTGATTGCCTGTTTTGATGTGTCCTTCCAATTTTCCTTTGAATTTGTGCTAACATCTTGCTGGTTGACTTGCTAAATAATTACAAAATTTTTGACATATATTAATTTTCTATATGTATGAGAAATTATCTACATTTTCTTTTAAATTACCCTTTAACACCAGAAAATTTTCATTTCCAAGGGACCAGTTTTAAGCGCTTAATGTTTACTTGCATCTGTGGTTAGAGTTTTGGGGTGTTATCTATAAATCTGAAAACATATCTGCTGTAATTCTCTTTATTCAGTACCCTGAATGCCTATGGAATATTTGGATAAAATACGTTGTATCTTTAGTGATTTTATAGAGTCCTTGAGTAATCTCAAGAAGGCAGATGGGATAAATGTGTCTTAGGAAAATTAACTGGCACATGACATTCAAAATTACAGCCAAAACGCACAGTATCTTTTCCATGTTCTGATTGCTGTTCCTGTCCCCTAATGGGCAGGCTGAATAATGCAGAGGCAGTGATAGAGGAAAGTTTTTTGGAGCTTACCTGCTTATTCAGAGGCCTTGCTTTATTTGAAATCCATATGACTTCACAGTATCATTATTTTGCTAGGATGATAAGAAATCACCGAAATTTTATATATGGGAGCCAGAATCTTCTCAGTGGACTATGGAAATAAGGCATTCTTTTTTTTTTTTTTTTTTTAATTGAGTCTTGCTCTGTTGCCCAGGCTGGAGTGTGGTGGCGCAATCTCGGCTCACTGAAACCTCTGCCTCCAGGTTCAAGTGATTCTCCTGCCTCAGCCTCCCAAGTAGCTGGGACATGCACACCACCATGTCCACATAATTTTTGTACTTTTAGTAGAGATGCAGTTTTGCCATGTTGACCAGGCCGGTCTCAAATTCCTGACCTCAAGTGATCCGCCTACCTAGGCCTCCCAGAGTGCTGGGTTCACAGGCCTGAGGCACAGCTCCTAGCCAAGACAGACTTTCTAATATAAATAACAGGGAACAAGAGAAACAAGAAAGCCATTATGCAAATATATGGCTTGTCAAGGCTATTCTACCATGGGAGGGTGGAGAAGACTGAATCATACTCCTTCCTACTGTTCCTGTCCTCCAAAAACCTTCAGTCCTAATCCCCAGAACACTTAAATATTATTTTGCATGACAAAAAAGGATTGTGAAGATTTAAAGTAAGAATCTTGAAAAGGTGAGGTTACTGTGATGGGCCCTAAATGCTATCACAAGAGGCAGTGGTGCCACAGAGGCAGAGACTGGAGTCACAGAGCCACAAGGCAATGAATGCTGGCAGCCACCAGAACCTGGAGGAGGCGAGAGTGGATTCTCCCCTGGAGCTGCTTAAGGGATTGTGGCCTGTTGATACCTTGATCAGCCTTGTGGTACAGCTTTTGAACTCCCAGCCTCCAGAACTGTGAGAGAATATGTCTCTTTTAAGTTGCTAAGTTTCTGCTAATTTATTACAGCTGTTATAGAAAACGAATACAGATTTTGGCACCTGGAAGGAAAGTACTGTTGTAACAAACACTGAAAAGTGGGAATGTGGCTTTAGAATTGAATAATGGGCCGAGGCTGGGAGAATTTTGAGGTGCATGCTGGTAAAGTCTAGATGGCCTTGAACAGACTGAAATAGGGATTTTAGAGACTGCCAGTGAAGGCTCAGGAGGAAGTGAGTAGCATAGCAGAAAATGTCTGTATCATCTTTAAGAATATGTAAATCGTCATAAGCAGAATGTTTTTAAAAATATTTAAAGTGACCCTAGTGAGGTCACAGAAGGAAAGGAGGAATATGTCATAAATAAATAAATATTTATTCCAGTATTTCCTCCAGGAAATTGGAGGAAAGGTGATCCCTTTAATATAGTGGCAGAAAGCTTAGCAGAACTGTGGTCCTGTGTTTGGGTGGAGAGCAAAAGTTGTAAGTGATGAGTTTGGATATTTAACTGAGGAGATTTCCAAGCCGAGTGCTGGGGAATGGCCTGGTTTCTTCTTGTTGCTTATAGTAATTATGAGAGAAGCAAAATATATTGAATGAAGAACTCTTAAACAAAAGGGAACCCAGACATGATGATTTGGGAAATCTCAGCTTTTCTAGATTGCACAAGATGTTAAAATTAGGAGAGTAATTGTTGGCAAAGCGTGCTGCGCAGAGAAGGTCAAGGGTAATGGCCTTCCCACTCCTGATTTTGCCATGGTGATGCGGCTTGATGTTTCTATACTCACTTGTCACTGACACAGTGAGGGAGGCAAAACTGTGGATGTGGCAGAATAGCCACATCCAGGATATTGAACTGAATGAGTAAGGTACTGAACTGAAAACAATTTGGGGTAGATTCGCAATTTCTTACATTCTTAAAATGCTCAAATAATATTTTGTTTGGGTTCCTCTCAGTTTAAATATCACTTACGTGTAATGTGCTCTGACCAAGGGAGGTCACTGTGAGAATTTCAAAACAACCAAAGGCTGGAGACAATTGGGTTGGGGGTTGGTTTTAATTTGGCAGTTGTAATTAATGATCAATTTTAATAGTCTGTGATTGATGGCAGCCTGCTGTGGGGTACATGTATATTAAGCCTGGGAGAGCTGCTTTAAAAACTTACAGTCTTTTATTAGCGTTTGATGATTAATTTTTACACCTTCTGTTAAATTTTAAACAGAGTACGAATTAGGTCAGTGGAAATGGTTTTCTTGTTTCTTTCTTTGAAACACATGGGACAGTGACAACAGTTAAATTCCTAGTGTTATTTTGCTCTTTCTCCTACTCACATCTATCAGTTGTTTAGAGCTTATAAAGCTTGCAGGAGATAAGGAAGTGTGCTGTAGCTTTTTTGGATGGATGAGATGAAAGGATAATGGTCGCAACCTGAGAGCGTTGACTGTCCTGTCCTGCATCATCTCTCTAGCACCTACTCTGTGTCTAGCATCATATCTCTTTGATCAATAAGCTGCTTGGTGTGGGTGGGATGGGGGAGGGATGAGAATCAAGGAGAGGGTATAGCTTGGAAATAGGGGCTTGGGGTGATAGAGAAAGCACAGTTGTCCCATTAGAATTGGCTCTAACAAAGGCTTGTTTTTGTGATTGTTTACAGAAAGATTATCACTTTGAATATACGGAATGTGATAGCAGTGGCTCCAGGTGGAGAGTTGCCATTCCAAATTCTGCAGTGGACTGCTCTGGCCTGCCTGACCCAGTGAGAGGCAAAGAATGCAGTATGTTTTGTCTTCTTGACCATTTGTTTTCCTGAATAAACAATTACCTCTTGATATTAGCCCTAGGTGTTAATTATAATGAATGTAGGAGACCTTCCAAAAATGAGCATATGGCATTGATATCAAGCAGAATAGATGCAGCCTTTCTCATCACTAGATGCTCTTATATCTCAAGTCTGTAATGAGGCAAAGGCAAATTTATTTATTTAAAAAATCTATTCTCTCATTTGAAACCATGGGAGGGCAGAGTAGAAAGGTTTCTTTTTAATGGATTTGTTCTTATTTTAAAAATGTTTTTATAAAATTAAAAAATTCTGTTGAAATACATGTAACTTAAAATTTACCATCTTCACCATTTTTAAATGTTTAGTTCAGTGGCATTAAGTATATTCATATTGTTGCTATCATTAACACCATCCATCCACAGAACTCTTCCATCTTGGGTTGGAATTGTTTTTTTAGCTTTAGAAATAATTCATTTTTTTTTTTTTTAGTATAAACTACAGAGAGATTATAGAATTGCTGGATATCACATTCAATAGCTTGTCTTTTGGAAGTTAAACAGGTTTGAAGTACAACATTATAAATTAACGGAGAAATATGAAATAAATGTAAATTTATTTTTATTTATAAACTTTAAAAAATTTTTTAATTTAGTGAGTTTGAGGTTCCTGCAGGAAAATAGTCGAGGAGTTAGCCTGGAGATTGGAGTTGGAAATGAAAGAGAGGGAATGTATTTGGGTTTTCCTGCAGTCTTCCACGTGGTATTCCTAAAAGCTTAGTTTTTCTGTTCTCAAATGAAAGATCAGTAAGCAAATTGTTAAGTGGATGACTAATTTCTTCCTTTTCATAGAGAGCATGCCTCTGTCACTAGCTGGAGGAATTCTAGTGTAATTGCGGATTTACTGATAAAAGTGAAACTACAATAATCTTATGAGGAAAGTTTGGGAAAAGTACCATTTTTTCTTGGTGAATAATATTAATGAGTGAATTCAGGGAGAACCTGAGAGCCCCTCAAGTGGGCAGGTGAAAACAGTCTGGAGACAAGAGGGTCTGTATAGAAGAAGTTGATGCAAGATTGAGGTGTTTGAAACCACTCCAGCGAAGGGCAGATGAGCGCTCAGTGACAGAGGAATGTGGTTGAAAGGGAAACAGAGCCTGAATCATACCTGTGTAATTATTCCATTGTAAATTTGCTTCAGTCACTTGCCTAGAAAAATCTGTATATCATTTATCTATATTTACTTTTCCTTTGTGGGCTAATTCCTTGGTTTCCGTGTAAACAACCCTATTCAGGTGGACCACCTAACCATTTTGAATGCCAGCTTCATGGCTAGGTGGTATGGTGGTCTTGGCTAGCACTGGGTTTTGAGAACTGATCGTTAGTTTGAAATGGGCCGTAGTGGAGTATTGTACCCATGAAAACCAGTGAACACTGCAAATCAAGGGCCTCCCTTCCCTTGGGAGCTGGATTTTAAATATTTATCAGCATAGTACTGACTACATTTGTTAGCCAGGGGTCAAAAATCTATTACAGAATTGATGACTGCATAGGAATTAGTTTTAGTTAAATGTTGCCAGAGACATTTTTTGCTCATTATATACTATAATCTTCCACAGATAACATTTTGAATCTGACACGCTAGCAAGCACCTTTCTAAAAATTTTGACCACTAATCAGGTCACTGTTAGTTATTATTTACCTTAAAAATGATCCTTGCTTTCAATATGATAATACTTTTGTGATAATATTTAAAAAATGATAATACTTTTGGCTGGAATGTTTTTTACCTTTGTATTTTGTCTGAAATCTGAATTTCCAAGTATTCCTGTACAGTATACTTACATTTTCTCTGGAGTTGTCAGTCTGGCCTTAGATCTGTGAACATTTTCTTGTGTTAACAATGAATTATTTTAAAACTCACGAGGAAGTTAATAGGCTTAAGTAACTTAGTGCAATTAATCCATAACGTTAACTATGTCACTTACCACCTTACTAGTCATTAGTGTCTGGCTGCTAAAGGCAGTGTCACAGTAACTGGACAATTCTTCAGGAGCTTAGATTTTCTATTGCGAATAATAACTACCATTTCCGAAGTACTGATTATGTGCCAAACATTGTACTTAGAGCTTTATGTCATTAATCCATTGTATCCTCACAACAGCCATCTAAGATAACTAGGATCAGTGTTTCTATTTTATTAAAAAGAAAACTCAGACTTAAAGTAGTGAAGTAGTTTACCTTATGTTATATAGCCCAGATGTGGCAGGTCTAGGATGCAGAGATAGACATGTCTGATACTAAAGCCTGTGTCTTACCCACTGAGTTAACCTGCCAATCAAAGATGGCAGCCTAGAGAAGCTTCCAGTTCTCCATAAGGTGGACAGAAAGTTTGGTGGTGGACCCACCAATTGGCTCATACAGAAAAAGAAAATTAAGTAGTGGAATGTGGCAACTTCAAGTAAGCGAAGAATATTTAGGAGAGTGGCTGTGTGGGACATGATTTACACAGATCTTAAATGTCTCAAAATAAAATGAAACCCAGAATTTGGCCTTTGTGGGGATTGCCAAAAATTCTTTAAAATGTAATTGGATATCTCTGTTCTTCTTTCTCAGAAAGAAGCAGTTGGGGAGGACTTTCCTGAGGAAAGAGATTATAGGAATATTTTTGAAGCAGTTGTAAATTTTTTCAGAGAATTGATTGGCAAGCTATAGTATATATTTGTTTTTTAAAGATCACATAAGATCTGGCTGCAGGGCTCCTCTGAGAGAAGTTAATGATAAGTCAGATAACAGTTTTTGTTGTTCCAGAATCCTGGGGTATATGTGACTCTGAAGCTTACAAGGCTCAGGAAATAGCCTGAAGAGGATTCTGGTTATTAATCGACACTGATCCCCATTGTTCTTTTGTTCTTTCTGCTGTGGAGAACTCATCAGTTGCTTTGTGCTTCTCTGAGCAGGACACTGAGATGACCTCATGTCTCTCCTCCTCTTTGCTAGCTCGAGGCTCAGCCACAGGGAACACTGGCACTTCTCCTAAGGCCCTGGAGCCAAGAGTTAAGCATCTGTGGGCATCATCCGTCATTCAAGGTCTTGCAAGTAACATGCCATTCCTGAACCACATCACTCTTTACTTTAATCTCAGACCAAAGGGATATAACCCTTATTCCAATCCATCTCTTTTCCGCTGTTGGATCGTTCTCCTCATTTATCCTTGAAGCACAATGGCTTCTAAAATCTTTCCTTGAACCTCTCAGTTTCACTTGTTTTTCTCAGATCAGCAAAGAAGATGAAGCAGTTGCCTGGGCTATGTTCTCTCTTTCTCTCTCATTTGAAACAAAGCACTTTTGTTTCAAACCAGACCTTAAAAATAAAGGACTGATTGGGGTAGAAGTAGGGAGAGAGGTTCCTTTACATATTTTTCAGACAAGCCTACAACTCTCAAGGGAAATAAACATAATACATCTCTTCCTTTTATCTTCTCACATTTATTTGGGAGACTATATCTCTTTAATTGCTTATTCTTTAAAATGCATCTGAGTCCATGACTTCAGGTACAACTTAATATACCATGCTCTTTTCTTATTCTTTCCTATTTTCCTATTTCCATTAATTTGTTCTTCAGCTATGTAACACACCATTTTCTAAATGACAATGACTAAGATGTCTTTAATTTCATTTGGTAGGTAGGCATCAAATCAGTCATAGTCTTATGGAATTTGTTTAATCTTGTGTTTTAGTATTTAGAATATGTAAATAATTCATATGAAGTAATATATGCATGTAAATGCATATAGATGTGTACACATGTATTTATAATATCTGTTGCATATATGTGTATGTGTGTGTATAGTTTATTTTTGCATTTCTCATACAGGGTATAGTGAATTAATGTGGCTTCAAACATGACTTTTATATATTTATGCAAATGTTTATAGGCTAATCTTGAATAATTGATTATAAACTTCTAATATTTAGTTGTTTTGAGTAAATAAGTTCTATATGCAGACAAGTTAAAAAATTGAATACTTCCTTTTATGTTTTGCTCAAATATATTGTTCTAACCCATATTTAATGGACCGTAAGAAATAAGCAGACTTATGCTATCTGGACAAAACAGACTTTAAAGTCAAAAACTGTGACAAGAGACAAGGAAGCTTAATTACTTGATAAAAGGGTCAACTCAACATGAAGAATAATTATTCATATATATGCACTCAACATCAGAGCACCTAAATATATAAAGCAGACATTGACAGTTCTGAAGGGAGAAATAGGCAGTCATACAATAATAGGAGAATTAACTTATAATAATGAACAGATTTTATAGACAGAAAAATCAGTAAAGAAAGAGCAGGCCAGGCGTGGTGGCTCATGCCTATAATTCCAGCACTTTGGGAGGCCAAGGCAGGCAGATCATGAGGCCGGTAGTTCGAGACCAACCAGGCCAACATAATGAAACCCTGTCTCCACAAAAATACAAAAACATTAGTCGAGTATGGTGGCACGTACCTGTAGTCCCAGCTACTTAGGAGGCTGAGGCAGGATAATCACTTGAACCCAGAAGGCAGAGGTTGCAGTGAGCCAAGACTGTGCCATTGCACTCCAGCCTGGGCAACAGAGCGAAACTCTACCTCAAAAAAAAAAAAAAAAATAAAATCGGCAGACTGAAACAGCCTTATAGACCAAATGGACCTAACAGGTATGCACAGAACATTCCATCCAACACTAGAAGAATATACATTCCTCTCAAACACATGAAACATTCTCTAGGATATATCATATAATCATATACTAGATCACAAAATGGTTCTTAACAAATTTAAGAAGATTGAAATCATTCCAAATATTTTTTTCTGACTACAGTGGAGTGAAACCAGAAATCAATAACAAAAGGAAAATGGGAAAATTGGTAAATACATGGAAACTAAACCACATGCTTAAACAACCATTGAGTCAAAGAAGAAATCATAGGGAAATTAGAAAATATGTTGAGACAAATGAAAATGGAAACAAAAAATACTACAACTTATTTGATGCAGCAAAAGCAGTTTAGAAATAAGTACCTACATTAAAAAAATATTCAAACGGCCAAACATTACAAGTCAATGAACTAGCAAAAGAATAAACTGCTAAGCTAAAAGCTGGCCAAAGGAAGGAAATAATAAAGATTAGAGCAAAATATAGCAAACTGAATTTAATAGCACATTAAAAGAATAATATGTCATGACCAAGTGGGATTTATCACTGGGATCGAAGAATGAGTTAACATATGCAGCTTAATCAATGTGATTGATATACCACATTATTAGGATGAAAGACAAAAGCCACAAGATTATCTCAATAGATGCAAAAAGAAAATTTGACAAAATTCAATACTTTATGATACAAACTCTCAACATTAGGTATAGAAGGAAATTGCCTCAACACAATAAATGCCATATAGGACAAGCACATAGCTAATACTATATTCAGTTGTGAAAAACTGAAAACTTTTTTTCTAAGATCTGGCATAAGGCAAGGATGCTTGTTCACCTTCACCACTTCTATTCAACATAATACTGAAGGTCCTAGCCAAAGCAATGAGGAAAGAAAAAGAAATAAAAGGTATATAAATCAGAAAGAAAGGAGCAACATTATCTCTGTTAGCAGATGACATGATATTCTGTATAGAAAACCCTAGAGACTCTGCACACATACACAAAAATCAGTTAGAACTAGTAAGTACATTCACCAAAGTTGTAAGATACAAAATCAACTTTAAACAGTTGCATTTCTATACACTAATAATGAACTATCCACAGAGAAATTAAGAAAACAACCCTATGTACAATAGCGTTAAAAATAATGAAATACTTAGGAATAAACTTAAACAAGGAGGTGACAGACTTGTGCATTGAAAATGATAAATGCTGATGAAAGAAAGCAGACACAAATAAATGGAAAGAATACTTAGTATTATTACCCAAAGTCATCTACAGATTTAATGCAATCTCTACTAAAATCTCAAGAATCTCTAGAAATAGAAAAAAAATCTTAAATTCATATGGAACCACGAAAGATTCTGAATAGCCAAAGCAGTTTTGAGCAAAAAGAACAAAGCTGGAAGCATCACACTTCCTGAGCCATGTACGTTAATTCTCTGAGGTTTCTGAGGGGAATTCTTAAGGAAAAAGTTTTTTAACCTGATGCAAGTGACATTACAGGTGTAGAAACAGGATGAAGGTGCCAAGTGGAGTAGCATCTGGTTTTCCTGGGTGCTCTATGAGATCTGGATGGCTGGCACTCAGGGAGAATGTAGGAAGGGCCAGAGATTCTGGCAACTTAATCGGCCGGCTCTGTCTGTCCTACCAAGGACTCTGGACTTTGACCTGGAGACAACTATTCACAGGTGGTTGAGAGGGTTAAATGAGGTGATAAATATGATCTACAGTCCTGGAATCATAATTATACCATAATATAGTAACAGTAATAATAATAGTTGAAATAATAATAAAAAATAATAGTCAATCTTTACTTTTGCTATATGCCAGGTGTAACTGTAAATGCTTTACATGCATTCATTCATATTCATTTAGTCATTACAAGAACCTTGTAAAATAGATATTTTTATTACCTCGCCTTTCCTCTCACGTTTTAAAAAGCAGATTAATAAACTAAAAAAATAACTCAGAGTCACACATTTAGTTGATCAAAGGGGGAACGGAGATTTGAAAGCAGGAAGTCTAGAACTTGGGTCTACGTTTTATTTTTTTTAGTTGTATTTGGGCTCTGGCGTACATGTGCACATCCTCACCTGCAGGATTGTTGCATAGGTACATACATGCCATGGTGGTTTGCTGTCTTCATCCATCTGTCCCCCTGTCACCAACATCAGGCATTTCTCCTGGTGTTATCCTTCCCCACTCTCCCACTTTCCCTCCCCTCCCCTTTACCCCCATACCTAGCCCAGTGACTGTTGTTCTCCTCCCTGTGTCCAAGTGTTCTCATTGTTCGTCACCCGCCTATGAGAGAAAACATTCGGTGTTTGGTTTTCTGTTCTTGTGTCAGTTTGCTGAGAATGATCGTTTCTAGATTCATCCATGTCTCTACAAAGGACACAAACTCCTCATTTTTTATGGCTGCATAGTATTCCATGGTGTATATATGCCACATTTTCTTTGTCCAGTCTATCATTGATAGGCATTTGGGTTGGTTCCAGGTCTTTGCTAATGAAACAGCACTACAATGAACATACGTGCCCATGTGTTTTTATAATAGAATGATTTATAATCCTTTGGGTATATACCCAGTAATGGGATAGCTAGTTCAAATGGAATTTCTATATCTAGATCCTTGAGGAATCACCACACTGTCTTCCATAATGGTTGACACTCCCACCAACAGTGTAAAAATGTTCCTATTTTTCCACATCCTCTCCAGCACCTGTTGTCTCCAGATTTTTTTTAATGATCACCATCCTAACCAGTGTGAGATTATATCTCAATGTGGTTTTGATTTGCATTTCTCTAATGACCAAAGAGGATGAGCATTTTTTCATATGTTTGTTGGCTGCATACATGTCTTCTTTTGAAAAGTATCTGTTCATATCCTTTGCCCACTTTTGAGTGGGTTTGTTTTTTTCTTTTAAATTTGGTTTAGTTCTTTGTAGATTCTGGATACTAACCCTTTGTCAGATGGTTAGATTGCAAAAATTTTTTCCCATTCTGTTGGTTGCCGCTTTATCTAATGATGTTTCTTTTGCTGTGCAGAAGCTCTCAAGTTTAATTAGATCCCATTTGTCTATTTTGGCTTCTGTTGTCATTGCTTTTGGTGTTTCAGTCATGAAGTTCTTGCCTGTGCCTGTGTCCTGTATGGTGCTGCCTAGGTTTTCTGCTAGGGTTTTTATGGTGTTAATTCTTATGTTTAAATCCTTAATCTATCTGGAGTTAATTTTGTATAAGGTGTAAGGAAGGGGTCCAGTTTCTGTTTTCTGCATATGGCTAGTTAGTTTTCCCAACACCTTTTATTAAACAGGGATCCTTTCCCCATTGCTTGTTTTTGTGAGGTTTTTCAAAGAGCAGATGGTTGTAGATGTGTGACATTGTTTCCGAGGCCTCTGTTCTGTTCCATTGGTCAATGTCTCTGTTTTGGTACCAGTACCATGCTGTTTTGATTACTGTAGCCTTGTAGTATAGTTTGAAGTCAGGTAGCCTGATGCCTCCAGCTTTGTTCTTTTTGCGTAGGATTGTCTTGGCTATGCAGGCTCTCTTTTGGTTTCACATGAAGTTTAAAGTGTTGTTTTCCAGGTCTGTGAAGAAGGTCATTGGTAGCTTGATGGGAATAGCATTGAATCTATAAATTACTTTGGGCAGTATGGCCATTTTCACGATATTGAGTCTTCCTAACCATGAGCATGGAATGTTTTTCCGTCTGTTTGTGTACTCTCTTATTTATTTGAGCAGTGTTTTGTAGTTCTCCTTAAAGAGATCTTTTACATCCTTTGTTAGTTGTATTCCTAGGTGTTTTATTCTCTTTATAGCAATTGTAAATGGGAGTTTTCTCATGATTTGGCTCTCTGTTGTTGGTGTATAGGAATGCTTGTGATTTCTGCACATTGATTTTTTATCCTGAGACTTTGCTGAAGTTGCTTATCAGCTTAAGGAGGTATTGGGCTGAGATGATGGGGTCTTCTAAATATACAATCATGTCATCTGCAAATAGGGACAATTTGACTTCTTCTTTTCCTAATTGAATGCCCTTTATTTCTTTTTCTTGCCTAATTGCTCTGGCTAGAACTTCCAATACTATATTGAATAGGAGTGGTGAGAGAGGGCATCCTTGTCTAATGCCAGTTTTTAAAGGGAATGCTTTTAGTTTTTGCCCATTTAGTATGATATTGGCTGTGGGTTTGTCATAAATAGCTTTTATTATTTTGAGATACATTCCATCAATACCTGGTTTATTGAGAGTTTTTAGTTTAAGGGCTGTTGAGTTTTGTTGAAGGCCTTCTCTGCATCTAT
The DNA here is from genome assembly GCF_001604975.1 of Cebus imitator. NCBI lineage: Eukaryota > Metazoa > Chordata > Mammalia > Primates > Cebidae > Cebus > Cebus imitator. Next base: position 283,266 of record NW_016107341.1, read on the forward strand.
TGAGATAATCATTTGGTTTTTGTCTTTGGTTCTGTTTATGTGGTTGATTACATTTATAGATTTGTATATGTTGAACCAGCCTTGCATCCCTGGGATGAAGTCTACTTGATCATGGTGGATAAGCTCTTTGATGTGCTGTTGGATTCAGTTTGCCTGTATTTTGCTGAATATTTTTGCATCAATGTTCATCATGGATATTGGCCTGTAGTTTTCTGTTTTAGTTGTGTCTCTGCTGGGTTTTGGTATGGGGATGATATTGGTCTTGGTCTCATAGAAAGAGTTATGGAGGATTCCCTGTTTTTGTATTGTTTGGAATAGTTTCAGAATGATTGGAACCAGCTCCTCTTTGTATGTCTCGTAGAATTTGGCTGTGAACCCGTCTGAACTTGGACTTTTTTTGGTTGGTAGGCTATTAATTGCTGCCTCGACTTCAGACCTTATTATTGGTCTATTCAGTGTTTCAACTTCTCCCTGGCCTAGTCTTGAGAGTGTGTAAGTGTCCAGGAATTTATCTATTTCTTCCAGATTTACTGGTTTATGTGCATAGAGCTGTTTGTAGTAATCTCTGATGGTAGTTTGTATTTCTGAGGAATCCGTGGTGATCTCCCCTTTATAATTTTTTATTGCATCTATTCAATTCTTCTCTCTTTTCTTTTTTTCTTTATCTAGCTAGCAGTCTATTTTGTTGATCTTTTCAAAAAACCAGCTCCTGGATTTATTGATTTTTTGAAAGTTTTTTTTTGTCTCTATCTCCTTCAGTTCTGCTCTGATCTTATTTATTTCCTGTCTTCTGCTTGCTTTTGAGTTTTTTTCATCTTATTACTGTAGCTCTTTCAATTTTTATGATAGGGTGTTGATTTTAGATCTTCCCTTGTTTCTCATGTGGGCATTTATTTCTATAAATTTGCTTCTAGACACTTCTTTAAATGTGTCCCATTCTGGTACATTGTGTCCTCATTCTCATTGATTTTGAAGAACATTTTTATTTCTGCCTTCATTTCATTGTTTATCCACATATCATTCAGGTGCAGGTTGTTCAGTTTCCATGTGATTGTGCAGTTTTGAGTGCTTTTCTTAATCCTGAGTTCTAATTTGATAGTGCCGTGGTCTGAGAGACTGCTTGTTATGATTTCTGTTCTTTTTCATTTGCTGAGGAGTGATTTACTTCCAATTATGTGGTCATTTTTAGAGTAAGTGTGATGTAGTACTGAGAAGAATGTGTAATCTGTGGATTTGGGGTGGAGTGTCCTGTAAATGTCTATTAGGTCCACTTGGTCCAAATCTGCGTTCAAGTCCTGGATATCCTTATTGACTTTCTGTCTCATTGATCTGTCCAATATTGTTAGTGGAGTGTTAAAGTCTCTTACTATTATTGTGCGGGAGTGTAAGTCTTTTTGTAGGTTTTTAAGAACTTTTTTTATGTATCTGGGTGCTCCTGCATTGGGTGCATACATATTTAGGACAATTAGCTCTTCTTGTTGCACTGATTCTTTTACCATTATGTAATGCCCTTCTTTGTCTCTTTTGATCTTTGT
>NW_016107341.1:284880-304344 GCF_001604975.1 Cebus imitator
ATCTTCTTCCATCCCTTTATTTTGAGTCTTTGTGAGTCTTTGCATGTGAGATGGGTCTCCTAAATACAGCACAGTATTGGGTCTTGACTTTTTATCTGGTTTTCCAGTCTGTCTCTTTTGATTGGGGCATTTAGGCCATTTACATTGAACATTGGTATTGTTATGTTTGATGTTGATCCTACTAGTTTGTTATTGGCTTATTGTTTTGCCCATTAGTTGACATGCTTACTTCCTTGTGTCATTGTTCTTTACCATTTGGTACATTTTTGCATTGGCTGGTACTGTTTGTTCCTTTCCATGTTTAGTGCTTCCTTCAGTTGCTCTTGTAAGGCAGGTCTTGTAGCGATGAAGTCTCTCAGCAATTGCTTGTCTGTAAAGGATTTTATTTCTCCTTTACTCATGAAGCTTAGTTTGGCTGGATATGAAATTCTGGGTTGAAAGTTCTTTTCTTTAAGGATGTTGAATATTGGCCCCCATTCCCTTTTAGCTTGTAAGGTATCTGCCAAGAGATCCTTGTGAGTCTGATGGTCTTTCCTTTGTGAGTGACTCGACCATTCTCTCTGGCTGCCCTTAGGATTTTTTCCTTCATTTCAACCCTGGTGAACCTGATAATTATGTGCCTTAGGGTTGCTCTTCTTAAGGAATATCTTTGTAGTGTTTTCTGTGTTTCCTGGATTTGAATATTGGCCTGCCTCGTTAGGTTGGGGAAGTTCTATTGCATAATATCCTGAAGAGTGGTTTCCAGCTTGGATTCATTCTCCCCGTCACATTCAGGCACACCTTTCAAATGTAGTTTAGGTCTTTTCACATAATCCCATAGTTCTTGGAGGCTTTGTTTGTTTCTTTTCACTCTTTTTTCTCTAATCTTGCCTTCTCCTTTTATTTCATTGATTTGATCTTCAATCTCTGATATCCTTTATTCTGCTTGATTGGTTTGGCTGTTGAAACTTGTGTATGCCTTGCAAAATTCTTGTGCTGTGTTTTTCAGCTCCATCAATTCGTTTATGTTCTCTAAGCTGGTTATTCTCGTTAGCATTTCGTCTAACCTTTTTTCAAGGTTCTTAGTTTCTTTGCATTGGGTTACATGGTTACATGGTCTTTTAACTCAGAGAAGCTTATTATCCACGTCCTGAAGCCTGCTTCTGTCAATTTGTCACACTCATTTTCTGTCTTGTTTTGTTCCCTTGATGGTGAGGAGTTGTGATCCCTGGGAGGGGAAGAGGCGTTCTGGTCTTTGATGGTTTCATTCATTTTGCGCTTTTTTTCCCATCTTCGTGGATTTATCTCCCTTTGATCTTTGAAGTTGGTGATTTCAGGAGAAATCTCTGAGTGGACGTCCTTTCTGTTGCAGTTGGAGGTATATCTTTTTTGGCCTGTAGAGGTGTTACTGGGCTGCCTCAGATTCAGTCAGGTTGCTGGTTGGGTGGTCTTCCCCTGGGGATTGTTTGCAGGTGAAATTAGCCCCACTTTCCCAATGGTGTCTCTCCTTCCCTGAGCTCGATCTTCCTGGTTGGGGTCAAACTGGTTTATTTGCTGCCAAGCTCTCTGGAGCGTGGGCTTCAGTTTGAGTTTTGTGGGGTTTGGGGCCTACCGGCATTATGGTCTGTTTCCCTGATTTCAACTCTGCCTCTTTCTGTGGGACAGGTTGTCCCATCCTGCTGGCACTAGTCCAAACTTCCGCCCAGGTCCCACCGACAACTTGTGGCATGAGGCGGGAGCTGTCACTCAGATTTGCGTTGACAACCCATGGCACCCCTGAGTCTGGCGGGGCTCTCATGGACCGATGGTTGCCGGAGGGTTGAAGTAAACACAGGATCCGAATTGGAGCACTGAGGGGGTGAAGTCCCCTGACCCTCCGAGCTGGCTGCACGTTCCAGGTGGGGATGCACCCTGCCCTGTCTTGGTTCCTTCTCCCTGGGCGGCTCTTGCCCTGGTTTGGTTTCCTCACTGGGCTACTTTCAGAGTCCTTCCAGTCCCCCCAAAATAAGCCCAGCACCTCACTTGGGATGTGAGGTCCTCTAGCCCTCTACATCTCATTTGCTGGGAGCTGCATCTGGTGTTGCCTCCTCTCTGCTATATTGGTGCTGCCCCCATGGGTCTGTTTTTAACGTCTGTGGGACTGTCTCTTTGGAATATACTGCTAGTATATAATGAAAAAGTTCTTATCCCCATTTTAGGGCATCTGCATGCCACTAACAGTTACCTCTTGACAGAGATGTGACACAAATTAGTATCCTGGAGAAATAGATGGACTTTTAAAAAGATGACCTCTAAAGGCTCAGATGTATGTTTTTGTGGGTCATTTTTAGTTGGTTAATGTTCTCTTTATATATTGCATTCTTATTTTTTTAAGTATTTATAAAAATAAAGTAAATTTTTTTTAGAGATGAGTCTTGCCATGCTGCCCAGGCTGGAGTGCCTTGGCTATTCACAGGCACAATCATAGTTTAGCCTCAAAACCTTGGGCTCAAGTGATCCTCCTGCCTCAGCTTCCTGAGTAGCTAGGATTATAGGTGCCTAACACCATACCCAGCAGTATATTTTGTTCTTAATTGTATGTATTTTTCAGAAAGATAAGAGAATGACATTTAGAATTTAGGAGATGTCTGTTTCTACATTCTCATATACAGTGCGAAGTTGATTAGCCAGTGTTTTTTTATCCCTTTACCTAGTATATTGTTGGTACTTGATACATAGAGTATGCTTTCATTGTTTAATTGGTATTAGGAAAAGACACATTTTTCAACTCTAGAATTCTTCTGAAGAGAAGACTAAACTCCTTATGGACAGAATATGTAATCCTTTCATGGCTCCTAAGAAAGCTGCAGAATACTGGAATGTTTGTAGATTGAGTAACTTTTGTGCCACCAAATTAGAGACTAACTTTAGTGTTTTATTTTTGTAGGTGAAACACAAAGGGCTAATAACATTTGTAAAATTTATTCTATACACAAAAGGGAAAAATTGACTTTAAAAAGGCTGTCAAATATTTTGTCCTCCGAAGGCTTAGTTTGAAATGTTGCTGCATTGAGTTCCAGGTGCGCAAATGCAAAGTTAAACCTCCTCAGTAACACACAAGTGGTAGCTAAAAGGCTAGAATGAATGAGATTGGGAGAGGAGATGAAAACAGTTGAGAACAGCTGGAAATCAGACTTTAGGTCAATTGTATTGTTTGCTGGGTGCTGTGGTTGAGGTAACTTCTCTGAAAAAAAGTGTTTTATGAGGAGATGAGAAAACAGCTCTCAATACTGCAGAATCAAGATCAGAGACTCAAGAAGTAGGAAATAACTGACACTTTCTAAGGAAGAGAGAAAGTTTAGGATGATAAGAATCAAAGTGGTAGGGCATAATTGGAAGTTGAGAAAACTGATTTCACAGATACATTGTTCTGCCCCCTTAAGTGACCTCATCACATACCTCGAATATTTTTTTTCCATTGACCTTCGCTGTTGTCTTTTTTCTGTAGGCCTTGTGTCATCCTGTGCCCGATGAACTGAGATTCGTCCCCTCCCCCATCAAACATTGAAGTAAAGTAGCTGCAATAAAATATATTTCTATTTTTTTTCTTTCAGAGATAAAAAATTTCTTAGTTAGCTTTTCTTATAAAAATATAGGAACTTTAAATAGGCTTTGCTAATTTAATAGGGATCACTATCTGTGATGTCACATGGATCCATTTTCTTGCCAGGAGTTGGCTTCTACTTTTAAATTTTCAAGCGTCTGGCTGGTAAATCCTAAGAGGTACAGTGATAAGCATACACTTCTACTTGATAGGGCTATGTGAAGACCACTGGAAAGGATGTTAAATGTGAAATTAGTTTTTGGAGATAGAGAGGCAATACTTTTCAGTAAATAATTTCTTCAGGGAACAGTGAGTTAGGAAATGCTAGCTAGAACTGGTTCATATTAATGTACTCTTGTGTATCTCCATCTCACTTTTGTTTTGTAAGGTGAAAGATGAAAATAGGTGTCTCTTTCTTCTCTAAGAATTTCACAAATAACTTAGGAGTTATATCCCTATGTCCTACAATTTCACCCCCAACTCTTAGTGAAAAATTAAAAATTGTTATTGGTGGGATTGGGCTTTACTATTTCAGTTCTGATAATTTTATCATGTCAATTCAGAGGTGACATAGTAGCTCTGTATCTGTTACTTCAGATGGCGAAGTGACACAGCTGGAGCTAGAACTCACACCCTTTGACTTTTAAGGCAGAGTTCTTTTCTTTCATTTTTTCTTTTTCTTTCTTTCTTTCTTTTTGTTTTCTGTTGAGTTCTTTTCTAATGCTGTTCTTTTTCATGTGAAGATAGTGGGTTTTTTCTCAGTTTAGTTATAGTAAAATCTTCTGGCTGCATAGTAACTGTGGGGTTATTGGGTAGAGAGTCATGGAGTCTGTTAGATAGAAAGTCTGCCACTAGAAACTGTAGGAAAGTTGAACTGGGTTGCTTACCATTACGCAGAAGAAGAAACTTGGAATTGGAATGGTTTGGATCAGACAATCTCAAAGGTCTCTTTTGGTGATTCTCATGGTTTTAATTGTTAGGATTACATATCACAGATTTATTCATCCTGTGATCAAATCATGCTTCAAATCACATAACTGGTGAATTATAGTGCAGTACTAATATATCTTCTTATGCTTATGAATATTTTCTTCTGATAGGGATATTGCAATGTCTGCCACTGTTAGCATTTGAACAGTCTCACCTTTCTTTCTCCTCTTCCAGCCTTAAATTTAACATGACAGATAGTTGATATACTCACAACCAGCCTTCATTGCTACTTTGTATATTTTGATGTGAAAACTATCCTCAGGACGAAAAATAATTTACCAATTAGGGAGAACAAGAATTCCCTTCAGCCAAGGAAAAAAATCTGCCTTAATGTGAATTAAAGAAAATCAGCAAGAAATGGCCTGTTCTAATGTACTGTTTGGCTCTCCCTATCTCACTTTTATTTTTTTTTTAATGAGAAATCAGGATTATTTTTCTTCTCTAAGAATTTCATAAATAACAACTTAAAAGGACAGTGTTCAAGTGCTGTCCTTATCACTGGTACTGAGGGAGGAAGAAGATTGGAGATTTGCTGGATTCAATATGCTGTTCACTTTATCTTCGATGCCATTTTCTGCTTCTTTTTCTGTGAAAAGACTGATGATAAACCTGGCAGGCACTTAAAGTTTTAATTATCTGATAATGATAATTAATTGGCTAAATAAGTGATAGAAGTACAACTTATTTTTGAGGTCCACACACCAAGCATTGTTCTTTCTTTGTATTACCCTTAATGGCAGTGAGTAATAGTAAGAACAATTGCAAGAGTATGAGCGTGTAGTTGACATAATAATGTCTGTGGCTTAAACCTTATTTATCGTATTTAAACAAGAGTAACCAATTGAAGAAAAATTGAAGAAAAGATGAGACATACTGACTCATCTTGATTCTGGAACTGATTTACTTTATATTTCCCCACAAATAATTATATTTAGCTAATATTAATTGATAAGTAAGATGGATTACAGTGACTTTATACTTAGTGAGATATAAATTTGATTTATTTTGAGGAAGATCAGTCCAGATTAGACTATCACAGAAGCTTTGAGAAAGCCACAGTGTTGTTCCCAGATATTTACCTGTAAAGTTTGGATAGGTTCATTATATCATCAACATCTCATTCAACTTGTAAATTGAAAATCCATTTATTATTACTTATTATTGCTGTTTGCTGTTTAGAAAACATATTTTAGTAATAAAAACTTTGATTTAAAAGAGCAAAGATGAGTAAATTATGAAAAAATGTGATTGAAAGCCATAGTCTTTCAAAATATGAGGGCTGTGGAGGAAGAAAAAGCAAAACGATGTGGCCCTGTGGTAAATGATTAAAAATAGATATTCTTTATTGTTAGGCATAAATCATAGATGATAATCAGCCTATAAATGATTGAATTCAGTAACAGTTATTTGGCACATTGTGCTAGGTGGTTGTATGATCATAGCAGTGCTTTGAATTTTCAGCACTCTTTATTTTCAGAGTGCTTTCCATAGTTTCTCACTGGATTATTATAAGCAGTCCTAGGAGGGAGAAAGGGATGCTGGAGTGTGAATAAATGGAAGCACAGAGGTTAAGCAAATTTCCTAAGATATTTGCTACTTGGTGATAGACTAATATAAATGCTTTTTCCATATCTGATTTTTCATACCTGCATATTTGAACCTTTACAACTTCACAGTAGCAGAAATAAATGTCAGAATAGGCATAAAGCCAAGAAAAAGAACAGTGAGTGCAGCAAATGACCTCTTGGTTACAGTTTAGACTTTAAAAAGTTGGGTTTTAAATATCACTCTTTCACTGGGTGCTTAGGTGAAGTATTGTGAAATACTTGAGGCCACTGTTAAGTAGTGTGTGACCTTAGGCAAATAAGGTCTTCCTGTTCTCAAGACTTTGGAGTTTGCCTATCTTTAATTTAATTCAGTTTCTCTAAGATTTTAAGGTTGTTGAAGGAGAAACACAGTATTTATTTTAGAAATGATGAATTGAGTCAAATTAAATATGGTCAATTCACATTCATAACAGCTAACAACAGCTGTTAATAATAATTGTCTATCTTGCTGCTTGTTGAAAAGTTCCTATGTTGTATGCTAAAAGAATCTGAATGAAAAGAATATAGTCTTTAAGATTATTTTTTAACACCCTGATAATCCAATTAAAGAACACATGCCAAGGTAGCAGTGTTGACATAGAGCATGGAGGAGGCTAGGATGGAAGGTAAAAGGAAGAGCAGGTAGTTTTGGTGGACGCCAAAAGGAGTCAGCAGCTCTAACTCTGTTGACATAATCTTGTGGATTAAACATTGTTTACTAAGACAATTTGGCTCTTTTCTTCCTTGGACAGGTGTCTCTAGACCTGACTTCCAGGATGAAAAAGACTGAGGAGTAGCAAATGATTAAACTATGAAAAGCTTTAGACTTGCTAGCTCCTCTGTATTATTAAAGGCTCTATACTCATTTAACTAATTTCATTGCATAATTAATCTGAAGAGATGTAATATTGTAAATCCATTAGCAGATTTCTTTTAGAAATGTATGTTCCATGTCCCTGATTTAAAATATCAATAATCTTTTTATTTTTGAGACAGTCTCACTCTTTTGCTCAGGCTGGGATGCAGTGGCACGATCTCAGCTCACTGCAACAGCTGCCTTCCAGGCTCAAGAAATTCTGGTGTCTCAGCCTCCCGAGTATCTGAGATTACGGGTGTCTGCCACCTTGCCTGGCTAACTTCTTGTATTTTTTGTAAAGATGGGGTTTCACAATGTTGACCAGGCTGGTCTTGAACTCCTGACCTCAAGCAATCTGTCTGACTCAGCCTCCCAAAGTGCTGAGATTACAGGTGTGAGCCACTGCATCAAGCCTAAACTATTAATAACTGTATTTAATCTTTATTGTGTGCTGTCTGCTATGTATATGCTGAATGCTTTATATGGTATATCTCTTTCCCATACCTCTTTGAGATAGCTGTTATTATTATCTTCCTGTTATAAGCAAAATCATTGACTTATGGGAGTTAGAAACTTGCTAAAATAGTTTTTAATTCATGCTTTAGGAATGGTACATTAAAAATCCACAAGAAATATGAAACAGGGAAATGGTTATTGCTGTATAATGTGCATGAACATTGTTTAACAGTCCTGGATAGGAAATGAGGAATGGTGTGAAATATGATGAATTGTTTGCCCTCTTTGTATTGGTTGTAATAATTTTTTGAATTGAATTTTCTTTGAGGAACCACCTTTGGAATCAGTCAGACCAGAATTTGAGTTTTAGTTTTGCCACTGGTTAACTGTTAACTAGTCAGCCTTTTTAATCAGGTTATTTAAATGGACTGTGGCTCAGTTTCTTCATCTGGTATGTGGGTATAATCCCTTCCTCCCTCACCGGTCTATTGTAAATAAAGTTGATCCTCATCATTCATGGATTCAATATTTGCAAATTTGACTACTTGCTGAAATTTATTTGTAACCCCCAAATTAATACACTCAGTGCTTTCATAGTCATTTGTAGACATATGCAGAGTGGTGAGATATTTGAGTCACACAACTGCACATATGAACAGTGTGACACTTTGACTTCTTATTACTTTTCTCATAGTGTAAACAAGTGTCTTTTTGGTGGTTTATTTAGTGCTATGTGTTTAGCATTTTAGTTATTTTTTGGGTGATTTTGATGCTTAAAATGGCCCTAGAAGTATAATGCCAAAGTGAAGGCTAGTATTCTAAGCACGATAGGGCTGTGCTATGCCTTTCAGAGAAAATACATGTGTTAGATAAGCTTTGTTCAGGTGTGAGTTATAGTTCTGTTGGCCATGAGTTCAACAATAATGAATTAACAATATATACTAAATAAAATATCTTTAAAAGGAATTAAACTTAAGGTTAGTTGTTGACTGGCTAACAAAGGTGATGTGACCAGAGGTTCTCAGGAACCTAACACTATATTTTCCCTAGGAGCAATGGTCCCGTGTTAATTAATTTGTGTTTGGGTAAATTCATATAACACAACTACTGTGAATAACAAGAATTTACTGTCTTTGTAAAGTATCAAGCACCTGATATATACCAAACATCCATTATATTCACTTTCAACTTTATCTCTCAGTTTTCCTTATGACTTCATGGAAACACTTGGGAAAGAGTTGGGCATGTTCTTTATGATTTTAATTAACAGGGCAGTGAACACTCTGAAATGGCATCATTGTATTTAGAAGACAAGATTCACAAAGTCAATGTTTTCTTTTTTAGCTTTTAGAGTTTTCTGTAACAACATACCATAAAATATTACCTTTTGTTAAGTTATCATTAATTAACTTAAAGTACAATTTTGGACTTTAATAAACTGTGGGTCTCCTCTGAGCTATTCTGTTGCTCAATAAAGCTCCTCTTCACCTTCTTACCCTCCACTTGTTTGTGTACCTCATTCTTCCTGGACATAGGACAAGAACTCAGGACCTGCTGGTGGGGCTAAAAGAATTGTAACAAACAAGGCTGAAACATGACCCTTGCTTGCCATATTGTGGGTGACAAGAAGGAGAGAAGAGCTGTGGCCCTTTATGGATCCCAGACCTAGGAGCTCCCCAAGTCAAGGCTGTGACAGCCTCTTTGGGAGCTCTGCAGTTCCTGGTGTCTCCAAGCTTCTGGGTGCCAGTTAATAAACTGTCTTCCAAGATTATTTCATTAGGAAGCAAATATTTTTGACTTTGTGGGCAGTGCAGTTTCTGTTGCAGCTATTCAACTCTGCCATTGTGGTGTGAAAGCAGCCATAGACAGTAGGTAAATGAATGACTGGGATTGTGTTTCAGTAAATCTTTATTTACAAAAGCAGGCAGTGAGCCAGATTTTTCCTGCAGGTGGTAGTTTGCTGAACCCTGATTTAATGTACTCTAGACTCTTGGTTTATGATCTTATTATTTATCTTACTAGACAAATGTCTGACTCTGAGTTTGCTAGAAGATCCATAGACCATTGAAAATAAATAGTTTTCCATAACTGTATTTTTCTGTTGATTATACTGGTAGTGATAATAGCTTTAATGAGCATTTGTTATATGCCAGGCACTACTCTAGCCACCTTATATTATATTTTATTTTCTCAGTATTGTCATAGGATTCTTGGGGTGTCAGTTCACCAGCTGGAAACCTCTGTGGCCAGTGGCGCCTTTGCTTGGGTTTTTCCCAGGCCCACCAGGCTTGTTCTGCCCACTTGGCCTGGCACGGTGCGTTCGGCTCACACTACTGGCCTGGATCCCATGCTGGCCAAGGGCTGGCCAGGTGTAGAGAGGCAAGGGGTGTGTGAGTGAGCATGGGGTTCATACCATGCACAGCCAGGCATGACAGCTGCAGTGGGGTGGGCAACTCCAGGTGATGGCATGGGCACTGGCTCCCTGTGAGGCTGCAGGTGAATGAGGCATTCCACAAGCAGCTTCCACACTGGCACCAGGGAACATAGTGGCACCCAGAAGCTTGGAGACACTAGGAACTGCAGAGCTCCCAAAGAGGCTGTCACAGCCTTGACTTGGGGAGCTCCTAGGTCTGGGATCCATAAAGGGCCACAGCTCTTCTCTCCTTCTTGTCACCCACAATATGGCAAGCAAGGGTCATGTTTCAGCCTTGTTTGTTACAATTCTTTTAGCCCCACCAGCAGGTCCTGAGTTCTTGTCCTACGTCCAGGAAGAATGAGGTACACAAACAAGTGGAGGGTAAGAAGGTGAAGAGGAGCTTTATTGAGCAACAGAATAGCTCAGAGGAGACCCACAGTGACTAGCTCCTCTCTGTAAATAGAGTATCTTGACAATTGTTCAGCTCTCAGTGGAGTGAAAACCCTGGAGTGGGTAACTCCTCTCTGCAGCTGGTCATCCCACCATCTGTTAAGAGTCTGGCTGAATCCAGGACTTTTATGGGCCTGGGACTCAGCCAGCCAGAAGGAGGAAGTGTGTGTTGATGGTTCATGGGCAGCTATGAACAGTCCTGGAAAAAGCACCACAAGTCCCACTCTGGCCCATAGGCCAGCAGCCCAGCCTCCAGGCTTCACAGCCTTTTCGGCTTGAAGGTGGGGCTTTGCTGGGACCTGTCCCCTTCTGTCCAGGACCCTCTTTGCCTCCTGCCACTGTTGAGGGCACCCAGGCTATTTGTGTCAAGGGGTGCCTGCAGGCCAATGCTGAGCTGCTGTCAGCCCCTGCCTCAGTCTCCCTCCTTTGCTTGTTGGTGTCCAAAGTCTGGAGGGGGTTCAGGTAGCAGGGGACTGGTGTGTCAGCACAGTGCCCGAGCTCAGCCACAAACTTGCTCTGAGATCAGAGGGGTTGCCAGTAGTAGGGAGAGGCCAGGCTGCGGGAGCAGACATCTCCAAGCTTTTGGGGGAAGCGGCACCTTCCTGGGCCCCTCAGAGTGCTGAGACACCCTGGTCCACAGCCACAGCTTCGGCAGCTGCAGCTGTGCTCAAGATGATGGAACTCCTGCCTGCTACCAGCCCCCAACAGAACAGGGAGGCTCAGGTTCGCCTGGGAGGGTGGGACTCCGGTCTGCTCCCCTCAACCAGTGGCTCCATGGAGCGTGTGGCCTGGTCTGCACTTCCCCAACAACGGCTGGTTTCATGGCAGTGGCCACTCCAGATAGGCCCCCGCTGTCATCAGTGTAGCCCTTAAAGGTACCTATTGTGATTGTTATCTCCATTTTTAGAAGCAGAAACTAAGGCCTAGAGAAGCGAAATAACTGACTCAGTGTCATAGAATTAGGAAGTGGTACAGCCTCGTCTTAGGACAGTTTTGACCATGTAGTCAGCATGCCATATTCCTTGTGTAATCTTTTTTTATTTCCTCATGTTTTACTGATTTGGGGATGTTGATTTGAATGTTATAAGATCATTGTACAGCATCTTTAGGTTTTCTCAAGTAAAGCATTATATTAATTTAGTGAGTAAGTAGATGTGTATGGATTTTAGCGCTAATTCTTTAATTAATTTTAGAAAATTAGCTTATTTTTATTTCTGGCTAAGTTTTTTAATGTATTCTAAAAGAGAAGAGTCCACCTAAAGGTAAAGCTTTGCTACTTTACACTCTGCTGGGAGATTTGTTTTTCTTCATTGGGTAATTTGGAGGTCTCATTTTGTTCTTGTTTCTTTAATATCCTGATTAAAGGATTGGAAAGTCCTTTTCTAGATTGGAGTCACTAATACCATCTTGCACAGAGCCATGTACTTGGAAGATGTTGATTCACATTTGTTGAATGAATAACTTAACCTTTTTTGTAATGTGTCAACTATTCTTCACATTGGCGTATCCAGTGTCTCTGGGTACAACTCTCAGAGTTTGCAGACAGCGTGACATTAGAAATAAGATGTATTTGGTGGAAATGACTAGATTCGTGTGAATATTGAAAAAGTGGACTCATGATTTCAGTGGAAATAATCTGTTCAGCTATTGCACTGCTTTCCTGTTTCCCTTTTTATATTTAGTTGTCACTCATTGGATCAGCATTTTATTTAGACTTAGTATGTGCCTGATACAGTTTGGAATCCAGAAATAATCATCCTTGTTTTCTTAAAGCTCAAAGTCTCACATCAAATTATAAGGGGTCTTAATATGCGCTTATCCATTAATTAGCGTATATTAGGTGCTTTAATGGAGGTATTATAACAAGTGCACTGTAGGAGCATAAGGGAGGTGCACTTGACCGTCTGGTGCGCCAGAGGAGGTGATCTGTTATGAAGTGAGTAGTTTCTGAGTTGAGAACAGGAGTGCTCCATGCAGAGTAGGTAGGGTTGGCCAACATCTCTGGGAAAGAAGACCACAACAGCAAGCGAAAGGATGAAATGTTTCGGGAATGATATGAATTCTGTTTTGGCTGGAAGAGGGTGGGGCAAGGGATAAGCTTGGGAAAAGAGGTTGGAGCCAGATTGTGAAATGCATGTAGTGATAAGGGGATTGACAGGCTTTCATTAGGGTAGGACATAATCAGAGTTTTGTAAAAATAATTCTGGTGATAGCATGAAGGGGAGGAAATTGATGGTGGAGTGAGTAATGGGTTGTCCATTGTTCTATCTTCCAGCTTTCTCCTGTGCCTCTGGAGAGTATCTAGAAATGAAGAACCAGGTATGCAGTAAGTGTGGCGAGGGTACCTATTCCTTGGGCAGTGGCATCAAATTTGATGAATGGGATGAACTGCCGGCAGGATTTTCTAACGTCGCAACATTCATGGACACTGTGGTGGGCCCTTCTGACAGCAGGCCAGATGGCTGTAACAAGTAAGAATCCAAAGCAACCTTTGGCTCTTAACTGAATATTTGAGAAGAAGTTAGTTGCTGTTTTCCAGAAAGAAGATGAGGATAATTTTGGTACTATTTGGGATGATAAGCTAATTGCAGAGAATCATGTTTTTTGGACAGTCACTGCAATGAGTTTTCATGAGGTTAAAATCATTGCCCTCAGAATATACCAGATACTGAATACAAAAATGCAATAATGCTGTTAGAGAAGCAAATTATTTTTCTCGTATTTATAACTACACTTAAGCTGCTGGTGTTTCTACTAACCTTTTTCTAATTTTTAACCAATACTTTCAGATTTTTTTCTTTTCCTCTGACAGGAAGAATTCATAAACTTCATTTAGACACGTGATTATCTCTTATGAAAGAGAGTGGGTTAAGTACCTAAGGTGGAAAGCACCTTTGCTTAATTCTTACCTCTTTTATAGGGGATTTTTAGCTTTGCATATGACAAAGTTGGAGAAATGTTAAACTCTTTTGAAAAAAACAAAACAAAATGTGTGTCTTTAAGCTGTATGCTTTCCTGTTCTCTGTGTTAACTACGTACGTAACATTTCCTTTCATATAGATTTGCTTAGGATAATTCAACTTTAGGCCTCTGGCTACCTCCTGACAAGAGTAGCCTGTCAGGAATCCCACATTTTTACCATAAGCTTAAGGGCACATTCATTCCCTCCCTCCCTTCCTTTCCTCCTTCCTTTCACTCTAGCTGTCTTTTTGCCAAATGATACCAATTTCTTTTTTTAATATCTTGGTAATAGGCTTATTTCTTTAAGAGAGGGTGTGTGTTTTAAGTAAAAGAGTTCCTTAGAGGAAAGTACTAATAGGATGTTGTGGGACCTCAGATCTTTGTTTTGGTGGGCAGGAGACATTGACAAGGCGTCTTCTTCTGTCTGGAATAGTTTATGCGTAAAAGAAATTGAGTAAGTGGTAGGTTTTCAATGTAGTGTCTTCTAGTGTAATTTTCTCAGTGTAAATTTCAGTCTGATACGGCTATGCTTGTTTTCCTGTCTCGTCTCCTTCCTTTTTTCACCCATCCACTCTTACATACTCTTTACTCTTTTTTAATTGGTTGGGTCATATAGGAGATGTATGTTGAACTTTCTAAAAAGTTGAACTTTTCAAAATCGTTATATTATTGCAGACTTCCACTAGTAGGATATTTGAGTTCTAGTTACTCTACATGTTTACCAGCATTTGTATTGTTAAGTCTTGTTTTGTTCTAGCCATCCCATTGTGTTCGTGCATGTGTGTGTGTGAGATGATATACCCTTGTTTTAATTTATTTCCCTGCCGCATAATAATGTCAAACATGTTTCATGTGTTTATTGTCCATGTGTTTATTCTCTTTTGTGAAGTCAAATTGTTATACCCATTTTCTACTTTTTATTTTTGGATATTTGATTATCAAGCTGAAGGAGTTTTTTGTATATTCTGAGCATGGGTTCTTATGTGTATATATTTATATAATATATAGTATATGCACACACACATGCATATACTATATATACACACACACACATATACACACACACATACACACACACACATGTCTCTATGTGTGTGTGTAATACTTCTTTCCAGTTTGTGGCTTTTGCCTTTTATGTTTTCTTAATAGTGTCCTTTGATAAGCTAAAGTTTAAAATTAAAAAAAAATGCAATTTATCATTTTTTCCTGTTATGGTTATCTGTTAGGATATCTTTGCTAACCACAGGTTGCAGAGGCTAGGAATTACTGTATGCATTCTTATGGTAGCATAGAGATTATTATACTTTTATATAATGTTAAATGTTACCACAGCATAGTTACATTTATACCCTCATCTTCATACTATTGCTATATATTTAAAAACATGTTATAAACCCTAAAATACAATGGTATTATGTTTTAAACAATTAGTTGCTCCTTAAATAACCTTACAAAGATTTAGGAACTCAAAAGACAGGTCCATCACAGGCAAGTTCATTTCATGGGACACACAACTTCCTAAAAAATTAAGGTGAAAAAATACAGCTTTATATCTTAATCTACATATTTATCATTAGTGGTACTCTTTCTCCCCTTCTATAGATTTGCCATATGTATGGGTTTACAAAAAAAAAAAAACTGCAGTTGTTTGAAAGAATAATTCCACTTCAGCTACTAAAATTAGTTCTCATCTATTTGGTAATCAAACTTTGGGTGAAAAATAACAGTTTCATAGCAAATTAATCATATAACCTGAAAAAGATTTAGGAAGTTATTTTCCTTAAGAAATGAAGAAAATGAACCTCTTTTCAGTAATAAAGTTGGTCTTTGAGTTCCAGAAAAGCTTCTGATGTTTTCTGCTGTGCTTTGCTGATGAAACTACTTGTGCGTCTGAGTTACTTACACAGCTTTGTGGACAGAAGAGGTTTCAGAACATTAATGTAAAGTGCCTCTTTGTTTCGTTTCCCCAGCTCTTCTTGGATCCCTCGAGGAAGCTACATAGAATCTAATCGTGATGACTGCACAGTGTCTTTGATCTATGCCGTGCACCTTAAGAAGTCAGGTTATGTCTTCTTTGAGTACCAGTATGTCGACAACAACATCTTCTTTGAGTTCTTTGTAAGACCTTTTATATTCTGGAATTTACTTTTTAAGGGATGTTCACGTAAATTTCCCTTAATCAGTTGTTCCCATTCTACTTTATTTCTCCTCAGTTATTTTTGTCTTAAATGAACCTTTTGATGTTAAAAGAAAACTTTAATTTTTTTCTATAATATTTTGTTTTCTGACTAAAATTGTTTCTTTACCTCTGAGATCTCACCTTGCAGCATAACATTGGACTTGTTTTATCTTTAGTTATGCTCATTATACAACCATTGGTTTAGACTTTTTGTGTGACAAATATTTTCTCCAAGATTCTGGTTTGTACTTTTTATAGCTACAGATAATATTGTGTGAAAACTGTGTTTTTAAAACCAATTTTAGTTTTCACTTAAAAGTTTTTTTTTCTTTTTGCAATTTCAAATACATTTTGCTAACAAGAATTATTTAAGTGGCTGTACGTTTCTGATTCTGTGAATTTTGTACACTCTAAAAACATCAACGAATGTGATACTTGATGTATTTGAAAAGAATTTAAATAGCATTACAGAATATAAGATAATCATCTAACAAAATAGGTGGTTAACACTAAAATTACTTAACTATTAGTAATAAACAGTATCTAATCTAGCAAATATTTATGACACAAATGCTTGAGCAAATGTGCTCAGATTGACTTCTCATACCAAACTAAGTGTGTGTTGTGCTTATAACACAGAGATTATCTTGAAAAATATTTCTGCAGTCCAGAATTCAGAAACAAAGGTACTAAAAATCTAAAACAAATTTGTATTATTAGAAATGGGAATTTCTAAATCAGAAGTTTGGTAGCAAGAGAGATTTTTCATGAAAATATGAACTTTACATTTGAAGTCAAGATTCTGGCTGTAGTCCCAACTCTGTAATTGTTAACTTCATTTTATTGAGCAATTAAGTGAACCTTCTGGCACTCAGCATTCACTTCTATAAAGTAGGTTGTGTGACAGTATCTTTTAAGGAGCCTCCTAGCACTAATATATTTTGATGACTTTAAGATGTTAAGCAACCTTCAAACAGATTTATGTTTAAGCTTCATTTTGTTTGCAAAATCCTTCAGTGAACAATTTCCTATTTCATTGGACATTTTTGGCAACATTACTAAAACTGAAATAAAGTTAAGAAGCAAAGCAGTTATCTAACTGTTAGAATAAGTGTTTAGATTTGTATTGCTCAATAAGTTATTTCAGAGATGTCAATAAAGGTACCCTTAAGGCACAAAGTTTCATTACTTCCTTTCAGTGATGCCTTTGTTCTGGTTATAATCTGAAAAGGGATGGCAAATTCATGTTCCTTCCTCTATTGATGTTTCAGCTTTAGAGGTTGCAATTTATTGACTCATAAGGTCAACACTTCATAGTTATCATACTAATGGTTAATGGAAAGGAAGTGTTTGAAGATTGAAAGATGCTATTCTCTGAGAGTTGTACAAATGGGCATTGCATAATTTACAGCAACAAAATATATAATTTTAGAACTGTATGGAACTTTCATTCAGCCCTTCTGTTTTTTTGTTTGTTTGTTGTTGTTTGTTGTTGTTTTAATAACGATGGAACTGAAGCCTAGAGAGACTAAGTGATTAGACCTAGGTTTTACAGGACTCCAGAATGCCAGTAGAATGTCATGATAACGTATGACATCTGCTTTCAGTGATAAAAAATGCTTTCAGCTTATCTACACGTTGACCATTAAATGTATATACAGGGTCCATATCTGCCTTTATATAGCTTAACACTTACATTAAAATGGTCATTATGCTTATGAATATGACACTTAAATTCAATTAAAGTAAGTACCCTCAGTAGCTGATAGTCTCTGGTATTTGGATGGCAATAGGGTCTATATTCTAGTTAATAAGTCTTTAGGGAATAACTCTTAAGGTGAACACTTTAATGTTTGTAAATTGGTCGGGAGGATAAATGAAGAGGCAAAATGATTTAGAGATGAAAAAAAGAGCCATTTCTTTTGATGGGGATATAGGTGATGAGATATTGTTTTAACTCTATTCTGTTGCTATTTTGCAATATTGGAAAGATGGCCTACCTTTTTGATGTGTCTGTATTCAGTGTAGACCTGGAAATGTAGTGTCCCAACCTCTTGACATTTTGTAAGAATTGCCTGGAAAGCTTAAGGTGTTTGGTGTTAAAGATATCTGTAGTCATTTGAATGGACATGGCAAATGATTATCATTTAAACCTCAAATAAAAATTTGGTATTTTGGCTTTGGCCATAGCCACTTGCCTTTGCATTTGGATTAAGTTCTAGGGAATGGAAAATTAAGTGGACTTTATTTGTTTTTAATTTAAAATTTTGCTGCTGCAAATATTATAAAGACAAACTTTGTTTATTTTTATACTATTGGGACTGCATGGTGGATGCATGCTATTAAAAAGTTTGGATATGTTGGATAGTTGTTTTATACTTTGTCTCCTTTCTGTGCATCATCAGTGTTAACTCTTCTCCCACATTCCTCTCTCTAATGAGCTAGGCCTTTTGTTATAATAATGGGGATAGTTTACTTAACAACCACTCAGTCATATGCAGTTGTCACTTAAGCTCCAGAGGTCTTGGTATGTTTACTTATTGAGAATTACTCACGGCCATTGTTTAGAATGTATTGAAAGAAGTTCTTGCAGTCTGTGCTGGGTACAGAATTTAATTAAAACCATTATTCAAGACACTTAACTAGGGCCCTTGTGTTTAATCCACAGATTCAAAATGATCAGTGCCAGGAGATGGACACCACCACTGACAAGTGGGTGAAACTTACAGACAGTGGTGAATGGGGCTCTCATTCTGTAAGTCTCTATTGTATTTCCTTCTTCTTTCCCAACTTACCCTTCCTTTCCTAACTTTAAAAAAAAGTGTATTTTAAAGAAAAAAATCAAAATTGACTATTAATTCAAATGATAGAAATCACTATTAGGGAAAAAATTACCCCTAGCTTCATGGACTAAGATTTCAATTTTCAGGGTTTTTTCCCTACCTCTTTCTTTCTCCTTAGGTTTCTTTTCTTTCCCTTTCCCATCCTACTCTAATTTTCCTCCCTTTCAAAGGGGCATCCATGAGAAAGAAGGCTGTTCAAATAAACATACAAAACATTTGAGTATCTAAGTTTAGAAATGTGTCTGTCGTATGTGATAGAATTAGCAGCTCTTGTCATTGAAAGGATCTGTGAATTCCTTTTATCTCTCTGCAATGTGCCCAGCAAGTGATATTCAAGCTTGTTTTGTTGGATACTGTGCTGTCTTCATTTGTTAGACAGCTCTATTTATCACAAAATTTATCTATATTTGGAGCCTCAACCTGCCTCCTCCCTATTTGACACACATTGATTAAAATTCTACCTTCTCTGGTTCCTTGAAGTGAAGCAACTGCCTGCTTCCTTACAGGACAGCTCCTTAAATGCATGAAGGCAATCATCAGGTAATGATTCACTGAATCTGTTATTATTTCAGGCACTGTCTCCTTGGAGTGAGACATGGATTTCATATCTAACTCTGGTTTATAGTTGTGTTTCTTTAGGTAATTTGCTTAATCTCTTTGTGCCTGATGTTTTCATTTGCAAAATGGGAACAAGCTTGCATGACTAAATCAGAAGATATGTGGGAAGGTCTTAACATGGTGCCTACAATGTAGATCAAGCTTTATTTCAATAAGTGACCATCAATCCTTGCCTTTGTGGTTATAGCAGGTGCCTCATCCTTGGGTGCTTAATACAGTGTACCCTTTCAGAATATTTTAAAAAATCTGTATACCTGAGAATAATATTAATAACATTTAAGAGCCATATACCTTAACACCCAGTCAACTGGGCTTTGAAGGTACAAATAACCCTTAAAAACAAATATGCTTTCTTTACTTAAAAAGACTTAATACAAGGGAAAGAACTTAATGCACTACTTTTACTTAATGTACTACTTCAGTGAATCTCCAGCAGGGTAAAATAGTTGGGTGGATTATAATTTTATACAGCTTGTATTTGTCCAGCCAGAGACTGAACAGAAGAATAAGGAGGGTAGCTAAGCATGGTGGCTCATGCCTGTAGTCC
>NW_016107341.1:304519-318586 GCF_001604975.1 Cebus imitator
AAAAAAAAAAAAAAAAAAAAAAAAAAAAAAAGGACAAGGCAGGTAAATAAGAAGGCAAGGAATTCTTAAAATTAGGTCACTTACCTGTATGAACATGAAGTTTATAAGAAAATTAGATTTTATAATTAGCTAAATATTCCAGTAGCAAAGGAAACCAGTACTAGATATAGTATTATTAATGTTCTAGAGTAAGAGAGTTAAATCAGATTATTCCATAAAAACAGTCCTGTTTTTTCTTGTTACTTTTCAGTGTTCCTATTAAATATTTTTTAAAAGAAACAAACTCATTCTGTAGCCTTTTGTTTTGAGAGCTCCAAGATCTTATGAATAGTGGCAACCTATAAATATACAAGTGGGTTGAGGGACTTTCGCTTCTAAAATGAATTCCTTTTAAATATACATCAAGACCTCATGCATACGGTTGAGAACCATTTTATCTGTCTGTTTAAACTTGAAGATTTCTTCTTGTTTATTCCTATTTAATATATTTTGTCGATTGGCAAACTACATTTTTTTTTTCTTTTAAGAAAGTACAAACTTCAGCAGAGCTTAGGTCTGGATTAACAGTGGACTTAAATCTGTGGGTTTTAAATTCATGGTGTTTTATTATATGCATTGAAAAAGTATGTAAGGGAGTAGCTTTTCAGAGTGGGAAATGGCATGGCTTATCTGACCTAAGTGCCTTTATGTTTCTTTTTATAGGTAATGCTGAAATCAGGCACAAACATACTCTACTGGAGAACTACAGGCATCCTGATGGGTTCTAAGGCAGTCAAGCCTGTGCTGGTAAAAAATATCACAATTGAAGGTACTTCACAGCAGCCTCTTTTAGTAGTCACCAGTCACATCTTATAGTTGTTAAAATATTTATTAAAGTGTTAGTTTGGCTGGCTCAATGATTTATAGGACAGAAATTAATATGTTATGCAATCATATAGGTCTGGAGACCCTGCTTGTACTCCCAAGAAATCGAATGTTGTTTTCTTTTCTTCTTGAACGCTTGAACTAAATTATTTAATCATTGCAAAAAGAAGTAAACATGATAGTTTTATGTGTCTCTAAACAAAAGAAACATTTCTGTGTTAAGACCGTGTTATTCGTTCGAATAAAGTCTATTGTGCCTGACATTGAGCTACGCAGGGAACTGATGACCTGGTCACTGCTGTATGCATAAAAAGAATAGTAAACACCTTGACCTGACTCTTTCCTAAACCTTTCATGCTTCTCTGTGCCAACTGGGCAATTTCTGGCCCAGGAGAGTAGCCGATAAACACTGTCATGGTTCATTCTCAATTAGGGGTATTTTTAATTAAAGCAGTGATTCTCCTTTATTAAACTTTGGCTTACATTTTAATATGTTCAAAGTGGGCTTGTTCTTGTGAACAATGTGTTAACTTGTTAGTCATAAGGATATCTGCTGGCAAAGGCTGGAATTACAAACCAGAGGAGAAGTCAAGCCATTCCTAGGTCTTACCTGTGATTTAATAAGCAGTGGAGAAAAAGGGAACGAGCTACCATAAGGATCAGATAATTATAGGCCTATAGAATCAGTGGGAACCTTAGGGTTTATCTCATTTTTGAGTTAGTGTAGTTGTCTTTTGACAGCTCAGTTAATGCAATTATTATACCTCTATCAAATCTTCATCTCTTTATTTGTTTGCTGACTTTATTGTGCAGTTCCTTGCACACAGTAAATGCTTTCTTAGTGCTGGATGAATAAGATAAAAGATTTGGGCTGAGCTTAAACACTACAAAGCAGCTGTTTCCAAAGTTTAGTGCTGACATATATATGTTAAAGTAATTGCCTGTAAATATTACTGTTAATAGTTCTTTCTCACTCTGGGTAGAAGCAGGATTAGGTGCTGATTTGTTTGTTGGTATTGGGTCCTCCCTCCCATGCTCTGTTTTTCATTACCACACAGGGGTGGCGTACACATCAGAATGTTTTCCTTGCAAGCCAGGCACATTCAGCAACAAACCAGGTTCATTCAACTGCCAGGTGTGTCCCAGAAACACCTATTCTGCGAAAGGAGCCAAAGAATGCATAAGGTGTAAAGAGGACTCTCAATTTTCAGGTAGCACTAGTTTATACTCTGCTTTTTTCTTTCTAAATGTATGTTGGTCAAGTGTACATTTATAATCCAGAAGTCACCCATAAAGTATGACAGCAGTGGTGGCCAACACCGAATGCTGAAGTGAATTGATATTGAATGGATAAAATATGACATCTTATCCCTTTCTGCATGACTTTCCCCTTTATAGGTCTATGATTTGTTTTTCTGTTCCACACCCCACAGGTAACTGCTGTGGATATGTTTATACTAATCCAAAAATTTTTATATTTTACGTGATTTTGGTGTAGAGACATACGTAGAAACTTTTAATTTGTTCCAAATTTCCAGTGTAGAGTGAAAATGGAAGAAATCTAATGTCTTCTGGGAAAAACTGTGATATATTACTCCATGTGTATCATAGAAACACTTATTGCTCTAGGGAAAATAAAAATGCAGGTGTTTATTTTCTTTAGACCTAGGTAATTCTACATAAATTGCTCTGGCAAGTTTATTTATACTTTTTAGTTTGCTTTTTCTGTTTTTCTTTTTGCCTTTTCTTAGAGTTGCAAAGGAATTGACCTATTTCTGAAACGCTTTTTTTTTTTTTTTTTTTTTTGCAAGAGGAAGGATCCAGTGAGTGTACGGAGCGCCCTCCCTGTACCACAAAAGACTATTTCCAGATCCATACTCCATGTGATGAAGAAGGAAAGGTACCAGCAGTGTTGCATCAACTCCATCCCATATTTATGCAACCCTCTTTCCAATTTGAGCACACTCTAATTTGTTCATGAGAGAGATTTATGACATATATATGTAAGTTAAAGAGGAAATTTAAGAGTTTAGGTTTTGATGTCTGCCTTCCTGGCTTTGAATTTCAAATATACCATTAAGTCCTGTGAGCAACTTATTTGATGTCTCTAGGCCTCAATTTTTTTTATTTGTATAATAGGGATGATATAAAGCACCTGCTTTATAAAGCTACTGTGAGAACATTGAGATATTTAATGTAAAGTTTCTAGCCCAGTGCCTGGCACATAGTGCTCTGTGAATTACTGCCATTTTTAACAGTTGTATTTTTTCCAGAAGTAATAGTATGAGAAAGAGCACAGCCATAAAATGTGTAGTGTGACTCGCAGGATGGAAAGTTCTTATAACTTCTCTTTAATTATTTGGTTACTCAGTAGGTTTTGTCAATAAAAACTATGCCGCTGTGGGCTATTCCGTTATGGCAGATTACTGTGTAATTGCATTGAGAAAATGCAAAGTAAGTGCCATATAAACAGCACATAGCCAAGAGGGAAAATGCACACATGAGCTCTGCAGTTGACCTGCTGTCCTCTTGATTAAAGAATTAGCCTATAACCAGCCTGTGTCAGTGAGAGGAAACAGATCAAAGTGGCTGCTGTGGAGCGTTGCTTCTTTATGTTTGCATCTTTGAAATAATGACATTTATTTTCTTGACTTAGTTTGGAAAGCACATATAGATGTCAGGTAATTTATTACTTTTCTTCTTTTATTTTTGCATCTCTAACCTAGATTGTTTTTATTGATTGATTTTATTTTGCATCTCTAATCTAGATTGTTGTATTTATATAATCTTACCTTAGGTCCTTAAGTTTTTTTTAAGGAATATTATTTTGAATGCTTAACAGCAAGTACATTCTAGTTTAAATTAGTGGCAAATTAGTGCAGTGATTAGTAGTACAACTATTACTTCCAGTAAGAACAGCAACTCAAACTAACAGCTGTTAACTGGCAAGGAGTTGTAAATAAGGTCCTGATATTCCTATCAAAATGCCAAGTAAGGGCTATTTTTAAAAAATATATATATGTAGAGAGGTACCATTAAGGTGAATTGAAAAGAAATTTGGATTATATTTGTTTAGGTAAACTTTTCTAAGCTAAACTTGCCTTATTAATAAGTAAGGCAAAAGTAAATTTAGTTTATTTTATGTAATAGTTCAACATTACTGAGGCTTAAAGGAATGGGATCTAATGTAAAATAGGATCTTGTCTTATCTACAATGAAAATATACAAAAGCTATATTTTTATTATGTTAATTACATCCATGAGTATAATGGCAGTAAGTAGTGTGACAAAATCTGTTTGACCTGGGCCTAATGATGTAAGACCATATATTAAGTGTGTAATACGCAGAATATACACAAATGCATAAACACATGTATGTACATGGGTGTATGCACGGGCCTGCAGTGTACACACCTACACACAAATTATGTTTTTCTGTGTGGCTGAGTGAAATTTGAACATGTTCTTGGTATAGAAGAAAACAGTGTGGTAGCACGTTATAAACTCAGTGATTTTTTTTTTTTAATGTGACTTAAGACATTTCAAGATAAATGTTTCTAGCTTCAGAAATAGGGCAATTGGGACTTAGTGAAATAATATATAATGAGGAAGTTTAGATTGCATATGTGAATTTGAGATTTTTTTGGGTAGTATTTTCATTTGTTCTGGTTTCATCTTTTAAATTGGCATTTTAGCAGGGTGACATGACATGTGCCTGTAGTCTCAGCTACTTAAGAGGCTGAAGCATGAGGACTGCTTGAGGCCAGGAATTTGAGGCTGCAGTGTGCTATGACGGCACCTGTGAATAGCCACTGTACTCTAGCCTGGGTAGTGTAACAAGACCACCTTGTCTCTTTAAATAAATACATTCTGGTGATTTGCCAATGGTTTAATAATGTTTCTCAGGTTGTTCAATGACTGTTTTGGTTCTTTCTGTCCTGTTATGTTCTCATTGATCTTATTTTGCCCTACTTGGAGATGATCAAGTTGATTGACAAGGAAATCAGCTATTGAGGCATATAAATTACAAACACTACCATCGATATGACATAGGAGTGTTCAAGTTTTCTGTATTTATTTTGAATCTTAGTTTAAAATAGATTGCTTAGATTTCTTTCTGCCAGTAGGGGAAGTTTTTCAGGAAAATTTTAATTGGTAATCAAAATTATTCTAGTCCTAATTAAGAGACTCTTACAAACATGAAAAATGTGGAACGGCTTGCTCATTCATACTTTTAGTAAATCTTTACTGAGCACTGGTTATTTACAGATTATTGGGTAAGGAAGGCAGAAGTAAGGATAGAAGAAGGATGTAAATGTCTCCATAGATGTAGAGCAGTGGCTGTGAAACATTAGTGCTCATCAGTCTCACCTGGAAAGCCCTGTACAGATTTTCTAATTTAGTAGGTCTGGAGGAAGGCCTGAAAATTTGCATTTCCAGAAAGGTCCTAGGTAATTCTGATTCTCCTGGTCGAGGATCTCAGCACTGAGAGAACCACTGGTCTAGACTCTTGAGGAAGAGATAAACAGTCAATCAAAGAAAATGAATTAGTATTTCCAATTTGGATTAATTCTACTGCAGAGAAATTTGAATTTTGAGAGGTTCTTACCCAGTCTTGGAAGGCCTTAGGCCTGTGTTAAAACCTGGGCAAGGCATGGAAGGAAAGCATTTTTGATAGAGGGAGTGGGATGATGAAGACCTAACGTGGGAGGGAGCATGGTGTATTTGAAGAACTAAAAGGATGTGTGAGTAGAGTATAGGTGTATGGGCAAGGGTTTGCTTCAGATGCAACTAATGACTTAAGCTAATGCTAGAACAGGCATGGGGTCATATTAAAAATTTTGTCCTATATCCTAAGAGCATTAGAAATCACTGTAAGGTTTTTGGTATCAGAGTGCTGCAACATGATTAGATTTACACTTTATATAGATCCTCTTGGCAGTGTTTTATAAACAAGATTAGAAGGGGACTAGAGAGAATGTGAATGAACACTTAGAAGTCTCATAATGCTCCTCTCCAGGTGAGAGGAGAAGGAAATGAATGATGGCAAAGGGAATAGACATGAGAGTATGGGTTAGAGAAATAGGAAGTAAAGTTCACAAAATGTGATGGTTGATAAGAAGGAGGTGGAGGGAAGGATTAAAGGTGGGTTGGTAGAGGTACTGTTTGGTTAGAGAGAAGGTCTGGAGGCAAGGAAGAAAGGTCCATGAATACAGTTTTGACCATGTTGTGAACTGGGGCAAGAGGAGATGTTGGAAGTGCTGTTATGTACATCAGTCTGGAGCTCAGTAGAGTATCTGGGCTAGTTATATGAATCTGAGAATTATAGTAAATAGCTGGCAATTAAAGCCTTGAGGTTGGATGGAGTTTGCAGGGAGATCATAGAGTGAGCTTAGAACTGAGCTAATGCTAGGAGAGGTGAATAGGGATGGTGCCTGAGGAAAATGGCTGGAGAAGTGGAAGAAACAAATACTGTCATAGGGTATTTGTTGAGGTTGGAGTGGTTAAGAAGGCTGATGCTCCTGAATAGTCAACCTAGATGAGGGCTGAAAAGTATCCATTGGATTTGGCACTGTTGAATTAAATGGTGGCTTTAAAGAGCCATTTTAAAACATGAAAACCAGGTTGAATTGGGTGAAGAGATACAAAGATTTAAATCCTCTAATATATACAGTAAGGCATTCTTTCACCAACTATTTGTGGGACCTACTTCATATGAAGTTATGTAAAGTCCTGTATAGATGCAGAGAAGTAAAGAAATGTGGAGAATTACTTCGTGTTTTTGGCCTGTGGTTAGGTTATGAAAGTCTCAAGGAGACACACATTTTTAAATGACATTATTCCCTCTGGTTAAATAAATGAGGTTTCATAAGTGTGGCTTACTTGAATTAAAGCTTAGTATATGTAAAACAGAGATGTATAACATAGATAAATTAAAGAATATTCACTTCCCAGTAAGCATTCACTACAAAATTATCTTAAGTAGTGAGTTGAAATTTTTATGTATGCTTTGTTTAAAAAAATTGCTTAGTGCCCACTTCTTACATAAAATGAGATGAACTCATATAGGTACACACAAGCACATATACAGATTCGGTGTTTGAGGTCTGAACTCAAAAGAATATTGATCAGTGATTTTACCAATAAATGTAGTCCCCTAGAAGATGGGGTCTTTCCCTGTTCAGTGCCATGAAACAAATACATGAAACTGAAAGTGAATGTCAAGCAATGCAGCCTTTATTTGAGGGTCATGGGATTGAGAAGTGGGAGCATGGCTCACAAATCAACTTCTCTATTAGTGAGGGGTGAGGGGGTTAAAATATAGGATTTCTCTAATGAAGGGGTTGGACATGAACAGCGAGGGGAGGAATATTCATGTGTTTTCCAGAAATGGGCACTAAACTTCCTGGAATGGGAGTACTGCCTTCCTTTTTGTTCTTTTATGGCTTCTTTTGGTCATTGTCAGGGCAATTGTCATGGTACTGGTGGGAGTGTCACTTAGTATGGAAATAAAATTATGAGATTATCATGAAACCTGAGATCCTTTTAAGTCATTTGGTTGTCTATCTTGGTTCTAACCAGTCTCAGCTGGTTTGGTTACAAAGGGAACTTTTTATCACAGGCATCCTGTTTCTCAAAGATAAGCACAGTTAGGGCAGGGTGGAAATTCAGCTATGTTATATAGGCATTACACCAGGTAACAGTCACACTGGGCATGAGTTAATCAAGAGAAGATATGTTTTAATGTTAGCAGGATATGTGATGCAGCATCTCATGATCTTCTTATGGATAAGATAAAGAATTGTGGACTAAATGATATGGTTAAGTGAATATATGATTAATTTAATCATATATAAAATGTTCGATTTGATAAATGAATACTAACTTGGAGTATAGTATTGTATATTTGCCATAGGAATATAAATATAGCAAATCATTTATACATATTGTAACTCATACAAAGAAGAATATAAGTCAGGTGAGTTATTTTCAAGATTTTATTTAAAAATCATTAACTTCATAAAGATATTAAGAATATGTATATCAATTTGTGAATCAGTAATGAGAAGAATGATAAGATTCAGAAAAACTCCAGTGTGCTTGAACAATGAGCTCAAATTAGTAAAATCAAAATATATTTATGTGAAAGAAACTCTCAGATATAAAAGCATCAAGAAAAGAGAAAATAATTACTTGCAAAGAAGATTTCCAGGGAAATCCAAGCTTTAAAAGACCTAGCTCACCAAATAAAAAATGCAACAGCTATTTAAAGTGGGGAAAATCCTTCCCCTGCACGAATACAATGAATAATTTTCAATTCAGCTGTTCATGATTAAAAAACAGCAAGTTTCTCATTTGTTTATCATATCTACAAAGGTTGTCTCCTATCCACTACAAAAGGGGGTAGGGAGAAGGTTATTTTTTGTTTGGGAGTTAGCAAACAGAAAAGACTTAAGATTATATTTTTATTACACCCAGGCATACTAACCTGTGTGGTGCTTCTCTACCCGCCTGTGCTGCCAACCCCCGCCTCCCATTGTGGGACATGATTCACATGTTTCCTTTTAATGGGTGCTTGGGGATGATTATAAACTCTCTAGTAATGAATTAAAAAAAATATGTTTCAGAAATTGGATGGCAGCCCTGACTCAAAACCAGTGTAAAGTTGAGGAAGGGAGAGGGGAGGAAGCAGGAGCCTGTTGACTCATTTACTGGGAAGTCAATATAAAGCAAATTATTTTAAGACGTTCTCTTGCTGGGTAATGCTAATGTTCTTGGCTCAATTTGATTTCCTTCTCGGGCAAGCTCTTTCCGGTGTTGCAAGATGCTCACTGTCATTTCCAACAAGCCACTATTATCCTCACAGCTCTTGATACTGCAACACCGACCAAAGCTTCAGAAAAGACTCTGACTGGCTTTGCCTGAATCATGAGCCCATAGCCAACCAATCATTCTCTCCAGAAGTGTTTGATACTCTGTTTGGATGTCTTAGTTCACCTGCAAATTCCTGTGGCTGGGGAGGCCAAACTGTATAATTCCCAGTTCCTTTCAGCATCACACAAATCATTTCCCAAAGAGAAAAAGATGGTTAAGTTGCCAGCATAAAAAGAGAATGATTTTGCACAGGTTCATAGAAAACATATACTCTTAAATACCATAAATAGGTCTGGCAAGATTGTCTTGATATGCTGAGAATTTCCATGGAAATTTTCACATCCTTCTTGATATTTACATGGTGATTATAGATTCAAAGATCGCTTTATTGCAAATACTTGACTGTTTCCCCTCACCAGATCCTCAGCTTCTTGTAGACAGACACTTGTTCTTATTCATTAAAAAATATATATCTCTAAGCCTAGTATAGTACCTAGCATGTAGAAGGTAGTGAAACATCTTTTGCATTAGTGAGAATTAGTAAATGTATGAGTGATTATCACATTTTGAGTGCTGTGTTCTGTTTTTGGCATAAGGCTTGAGAAAATTTTGACAAAAGGGAAAGAATCTAGATGCCAGAGGCCAGGATATTTTGTATGAAATATGATTGAAATATTGGAAATATTTTTTTCAGACAGAAGGAAAGATGGCAAAGGATGGAAAAATCATGATCCTCTTTGTAATGTTTCCTACTTGTCTTACAGAGATTTGATCTCTTTCCTTTGGGAACTCCTGGCATTTTGTGTTTCTCTTGGAGAGGGTGATGGTGAGACAGTAATTATAGTGACAGTCACATTAGTGTTAATACCACAAGCAGCTATCATCTGCATATTTGTGAACATACTCTCTCTTCATATGTGCATGTGTGAGTACACATATATATATATGTGTATACATATTCAAACATTGCCTTTAATTTCTTTCAACATCTATGTAATTTAGACATTCCTTTACCCATTTTTCAGATAAAAAGACTGAGGCTTAATGAATTTAGTAACTTCGCTATGGTCATAGCTAGTCATAGCTAGTGTTATGTCTGGAATTCTAACTCAAATAGTCTGTTTCCAAATCTAGTGCTTTGTATCCCCTTCATGTTTTTTATTTTTAACTTTATAGTAGCTGTGAACCTGTCTTATCACTTTTATGCTATAACCTTTTTCAGAGCAGTTTGCCTTATTAATACTTAAATCTTCCATAGTACTTTGTCCTAAGCATAGTAATTACTCAGTAAGAATTGCCTTAATAAGGTATTTTAAGTATTTAAAGAGAAATTTTCGAAAGGAAGAAATATACTTTTCTGTGTTATTCCATAAGGTAAATTTTTGGCTACTCAGGTGAACTTAAAGAAGGTAAATTCCAGTGGGATGTAGTGATATTCTTACAAACAGAGCTGCCCAATATTGGAATAGCATGTTTTTCAAATAGGGAATTTCCTGCTGAGTCTCAAAGAGTGCCTGGTAGGAAGGATGTTTTAAAAGGGAGCCTTCTTAGAAGGAGGCATTAGGCTCTACAACTTCTTCAATTCTGAAGAGTTAAACTCTGGATTACAGAGAATTTGCTAGTGGCTTGATATTTGATTGTCTTATATTCTACTTGCCTTTCAATGATCTTCAGTGTTACAAATTATTCCAAATGCTCAATGTCTGTAACACAGTACTTCTGAATTATATAGCAGGACAAAGATGTAGGAGATATTAAAAATAGGGTATAAAGGGATTCAGTTTTTAGATCTGACTTCCTGTGCCCAGGTTTTAAGCAAGTCAAATATACTTAGAGCCTGTGTTTCTTAATTAGGAAGGTAGGAGAACATGGCATTTCTCAGAGACTAGGGATTTCTGAATTTGTTTAAAATAAATTTTTTCTAATAGTCAGTTTTTAACAATCTTTTTTAAAAAGCAGCTTTATTGAGATATAGTTATCATACCATATCATTCATTCATTCAATGAGCATAATTTACTGTGTTTAGTGTAGTCAACACAATTTAATTTTAGAATATTTTCTTACTTAAAGCCCTGAACTGCCAGTAAAATGTTAAATGTCCTTGGTGTCTTCCATATGAAGGCAGAAGATAGTCAAAGCTGTTAAGTATTTAGAAAGGGGATATATAGTCTGTTCTCACATTGCTATACAGAAGTACCTGAGACCAGATAACTTATAAAGAAAAGACATTTAATTGGTTCAGTGCCTAGTGATTCTACAGGCTATACAGGAAGCATGGCTGAGGAGACCTCAGGAAACTTACAATCATGGTAGGAGGTGAAGCAGGCACGTATTACATGGCCAGAGCAGGAGGAAGAGACAGAAGGGGGAGGTGCCATACACTTTTGAATCAGATCTCATGAGAACTCACTATTACAAGAACAACAAGGGGGAAATCTGCCCCCATGATCTAACCACTTCCCACCAGGCCTTACCTCCAACATCAGGGATTACAATTCAACATGAGACTTGGGTGAGGACAGGAATCCAAGCCATATCAGAGGGGAAGGAGGTAAACACATGGGAAAAAAGAAAAGCAGCAAAGCTGTCATTAAAAAGGAAGATAGGTGAATGCTGGTATGTATTTGGACAGGCTGATGACCTACTTAGCACAACTGTACATGTTGAGGATGACTTTGAAAAAGGAGTCAGATACAAGTTGGCAGCATGGTGTGGGTAATTTCAAGAGAGACAAATGATGAGTGCCCAGTGGCTTGCAACTGGAAAAGATCAAGGTTTGAGAGAGGCTGGGAGATAAGAAATTGCCTGCTTGACTGAGACTATCTGAGCCAGAACATCACAGAGCACAAGGCAGTTAGGTTAGGGTCAGTTGGTAGACCTTTTAGAAACACATGTAATTTGCTCTGATAAGTCCAGCCAATCTATAAAGACTTAGTGCATTTGCGAAGTGACAACTGAAGTAAGAAATCAGACAACCATGGTCAAAGCCAGTCTCAAAATTCACCTAAATTTTAGCCCTCCAAGTTTTGGATTTTGTTTTTATATGAGAATCAGCTTCCAACTGATACCTCTCTGTGTTTTTTAAAATGTGTTTTTTTCATGCTCTGTGTGAATACAGACACTGTATCTCTTTTGCAATCTTAATAATAACCTGGTAAATTTTGCTGTGTTAGGGTTTTGGTTTTATAAGATGTTTCATAATTTTATCTCAACTTGCAAAAGTATGAATTATTTGTTTTTCAACTGTACTGGGAGCCCTCTGCTTCTAAGTATCATTAATATTAGTTATTATCTTTACCCAGTCAGCCAGACTTGAAAGCATCTTTCTCCATTAGAAAGAGGGGCAGAGAATCAATCTGCCAAGTGAAACAAGAGGCTTTGTAAACAAAACTTTTACTATAGAACATTTGAAACTTGATTTCTACATTTTTAAGTATTTTCAAGTGGTGTACACTTTTTAATTTTTAAAAGTTAGTTTTCATGTATTGAAAGTCATGTGGTTAGCTGACTTCTCAAAATATATTTGCATGTTTTATTAGTTTTACCAAACTGACTCTCACTGATTGGTGTTACTTTACCATTTACTAGTTATGTTTGACTTTTGGGCAAATTAAGAGCTCTAATCTTGAGTGTTTTCTCATTTATAAACTTGAGGATAGTAATATGTACCTCTCCAAGTGATTGAGAAAATTACATGGTACAGAGTGTCAGCACTGCCCCCTACTCCCATGTAGGAACCAGCTACTCTCAACAATGCAGTAGCTCATAAGTAACACAATCTATTTGTATTAATATTGAAATAAATCAGCAAATTAGTGAATTAAGTAGGATTTGAAATTTGTTTTCTATGCTTGTTAAACCAGAATTTTAAGAAGATAATCCCCCAGTATGACGATGTTTCATTTGTTTAGGTTCTCTGAATTTTATATTGCTTTCTTTAAGGGGAGTGGAGAGCCCCTATGGATATAGTATCTAATTAATTTTTCCAATTATGTAGGAATCCCCAGTAGTAGAAGCCATTATTTTACAGATGGTAAGAAAGGCAGGTGTGTGAAGTGGCTGGTTAAAATGTATCATAATGCAAGTTGTAAAATGAATGTGGAAAAAGAGAGTTGTAAAAAGCAAAAATGTTATAATTCTTTTGAGAGAGCCTTTAAATCGTTTTCTTAAGCATCCTTCTTGAGATAAGTTAATCTGCTCTTCCATAAGAATACTTGAGAATAAAATTGAGTAGCCTAAAGGAGCTACTATATATGATTTTCTACTAACTGGAAATAGCTTAGAGAATTGCCTTTACAGGGAGCCAGGTGATCAGGCTTGGCTGGTCCCACCCCTACAAAAAAACAGCAATCAGAAACTCTGGATTGAGAGTTTTACAGCAAGCACAGCTGAACCTGGGGCGGTCCAGCTCTGTGGGGCAGGGGCGCCCGCCATTACCGAGGCACTCCATCACTATGGAGGTAGTCCGCCATTGCTAAGGCAGCCTGTCATTGCCAAGGCAACCCGCCATTGCTGAGGCTGCCTGCCGTTGCCAATGCAGCCCGCCATTGCCAAGGCAATGTGCCATTACAGAGAGAGTCTGCCAATACAGAGGTGGGCCGCCATTGCTGAGGCAGTTCTAACTACACCCATATAAACAAGACTGCAGGGAAGTTCACACTGCAGCTGGGCAGAGCCCACAGCAGCTCAGCAAAGCCTCTGCAGGCAGACAGTGACTAGGCTGCCTCCTTGCTGGGCAGGGCAGCCTTGAAAAAAAAAGGCAGCAGCACAACGGAAAGTCATAAATAAAGCCCTAATTCCCTGGCACAGAGCACCTGGGAACAAAAAGTGGTTTATGAGTTCTGCTGCAGCAGACCTAAATGTACCTGCCCAGCAGCTCTGAATGAACAATGGGGCTCACAGCTCAGCACTTGAGCTTCTATAAAGGACAGACTGTCTCCTCAAGCAGCTCCCTGACCCCTGTATTTCCAAAGAGTCACCTCGTAAAGGCGAGATCAGACTGACATTTGGCGGGTATCCTTCTGGGACAAAGATAGCAGAAGAAGAAACTGGTAGCAAGCTTTACTGTTCTGCAGCTGCTGCAGGTGATCCCCAGGGAAGCAGGGCCTGGAGTGGACCTCAGCAGTCCTACAGCAGAGGGGCCAGACTTTTAGAAGGAAAACTAAGAAACAGAAATAACTTCATCATCAACAAACAGAATGTCCACTCAGAGACCCAATCTGAAAGCTAGCAGCTACAAAGACGACAGGTAGATAATTCCATAAAGATGGGAAGAAATCAGCGCAAAAGGGATGAAAACACCCGAAACCAGAACACCTCTCCTCATA
>NW_016107341.1:320607-382174 GCF_001604975.1 Cebus imitator
GACCACTAGCCAGATTAATAAAAAAGAAAAGAGAGAATAACCAAATTGATGCAATAAAAAACGATAAAGGGGATATCACCACAGATTCCACAGAAATTCAAACCATCATCAGAGATTAATACAAACGATTCTATGCACATAAACTAGTAAACCTGGAAGAAATGGATAAATTCCTGGAAACCTTCCTCCTCCCAAGCCTAAACCAGGAAGAAGCCGAAACCGTGAACAGACCCATAACAAGGTCTGAAGTTGAGGCAGCAATTAAGAGCCTACCACCCAAAAAAAGCCCAGGTTCAGATGGGTTCACAGCCGAATTCTACCAGACATACAAAGAGGAGCTGGTACCATTCCTTCTGAAACTATTCCAAACAATCCAAAAAGAGGGAATCCTTCCCAAATCATTTTATAAGAGCAACATCATCCTGATACCAAAACCCGGCAGAGACTCAACAGGAAAAGGCCAATATCCATGATGAGCATAGATGTAAAAATCTTCAATAAAATACTGACAAGCCGATTGCAACAGCACAACAAAAAGCTTACCCACCATGATCAAGTAGGCTTCATCCCGGGGTTGCAAAGCTGGTTCAACATATGCAAGTCTATAAACGTAATTCACCACATAAACAGAACCAAAGACAAAAACCACATGATTATCTCAATTGATGCAGAGAAGGCCTTTGACAAAATTCAACAGTCCTTTATGCTAAAAACACTCAATAAGCTAGGTATTGACGGAACGTATCTCAAAATAATAAAAGGTATTTATGACAAACCAACAGCCAATATCATACTGAATGGGTGAAAACTGGAAGCATTCCCTTTGAAATCTGGCACTAGACAAGAATGCCCTCTTTCACCACTCCTATTCAATATAGTACTGGAAGTTCTAGCCAGAGCAATCAGGCAAGAAAAAGAAATAAAGGGTATTCAAATAGCAAAGGAGGAGGTCAAATTGTCTCTATTTGCAGACGACATGATTGTATATCTAGAAGACCCCATCGTCTCAGCCCAAAATCTCCTGAAACTGATAAGCAACTTCAGCAAAGTCTCAGGATACAAAATCAATGTGCAAAAATCACATGCATTCCTATACACCAATAACAGACTTATAAAGAGCCAAATCAAGAACGAACTGCCATTCACAATTGCCACAAAAAGAATAAAATACCTAGGAATACAACTAACAAGGAATGTAAAGGACCTCTTTAAGGAGAACTACAAGCCACTGCTCAACGAAATAAGAGAGGACACAAACAGATGGAGAAACATTCCATGTTCATGGTTAGGAAGAATCACTATCGTCAAAATGGCCATACTTCCCAAAGTAATTTACAGATTCAACGCTATCCCCATCAAGCTACCGATGACCTTTTTCATAGAACTGGAAAAAAACACCTTAAACTTCATATGGAACCAAAAGAGAGCCCGCATAGCCAAGTCAATTCTAAGCAAAAAGACCAAAGCAGGAGGCATCACACTACCAGACTTCAAACTATACTACAAGGCTACAATAATCAAAATACCGTGGTACTGGTACCAAAACAGAGATATAAACCAATGGAACAGAACGGAGGCCTCTGAGGCAACACAACATATCTACAACCATCTGATCTTTGACAAACCTGACAAAAACAAGCAATGGGGAGAGGATTCCCTGTTTAATAAATGGTGTTGGGAAAACTGGCTAGCCATGTGCAGAAAGCAGAAACTGGACCCCTTCCTGACACCTTACACTAAAATTAACTCCAGATGGATTAAAGACTTAAACATAAGACCTAACATCATAAAAACCCTAAAAGAAAATCTAGGCAAAACCATTCAGGACATAGGAGTAGGCAAGGACTTCATGACCAAAACACCAAAAGCATTGGCAACAAAAGCCAAAATAGACAAATGGGACCTAATCACACCCCACAGCTTCTGCATGGCAAAAGAAACAGCCATTAGAGTGAATCGGCAACCAACAGAATGGGAAAAAATTTTTGCAGTTTACCTATGTGTCAAAGGGCTGATATCCAGAATTTACAAAGAACTAAAACAGATTTACAAGAAAAAAACAAACAAGCTCATTCAAAAGTGGGCAAAGGATATGAACAGATACTTTACAAAAGAAGACATACATGAGGCCAACAAACATATGAAAAAATGCTCATCATCACTGGTCATCAGAGAAATGCAAATCAAAACTACATTGAGATACCATCTCATCGCAGTTAGAATGGCGATCATTAAAAAATCTGGAGACAACAGATGCTGGAGAGGATATGGAGAAACAGGAACACTTTTACACTGTTGGTGGTAGTGTAAATTAGTTCAACCATTGTGGAAGACAGTGTGGCAATTCCTCAAGGACCTAGAAATGGAAATGCCATTTGACCCAGCAATCTCATTACTGGGTATATATCCAAAGGATTATAAATCATTCTACTATAAGGACACAAGCAAACGAATGTTCATTGCAGCACTGTTTACAATAGCAAAGACTTGGAACCAACCCAAATGCCCATCAATGATAGACTGGACAGGGAAAATGTGGCACATACACACCATGGAATATTATGCAGCCATCAAAAACGATGAGTTTGTGTCCTTTGTAGGGACATGGATGAACCTGGAAACCATCATTCTCAGCAAACTGACGCAAGAGCAGAAAATCAAACACTGCATGCTCTCACTCAAAGGCGGGTGTTGAACAATGAGAACACATGGACAAAAGGAGGGGAGCACTACACACTGGGATCTGTTGTGGGGAAATAGGGGAGGGACAGTGGGGGGTGGGGAGTTGGGGAGAGATAGCATGGGAAGAAATGCAAGATATAGGTGAAGGGGAGGAAGGCAGCAAATTACACTGCCACATGTGTACCTATGCAACAATCTTGCATGTTCTTCACATGTACTCCCGAAACCTAAAATGCAATCAAATAAATTTAAAAAAAAACTATACCTGAAAAAAAAAAAAAAAGAATTGCCTTTAATTTTGGTTCCCAGCTTTAAAAGTAGACTTCCTATTGCAGAATTTGTTTTAAAGGGGAATAAATACTTTTAGGCGATTAAGTGTTTAAGAAAGTCTGTTTTAAAAATGTTGTATTTAGTTATTAAAGAGTTGATTTATTTTTATTTTTGCATTTAGAACATCTTTTCTATTTTCTTCCACTGACCATATCAATTTTGTTTTGGAGTGGCTAGCCTATTTGGTATTTCTGGTTTAAAAACAAGAATACAAAATTTGATAACAGCTTTTAGGGTTTGGCTGAGTTACAGCTATTTTCTTATATTTTGATTTGTGTGGGGTAAATGCATGTGTGAGAGTATAAAAGGGCAGAGTTTAAAAGACTGCTCTTGAAGGCGGCAGTTGTCTTAATCATGATGTTCAGATCACATGGGCCGGGACCTAGAAGGCTGCGGGGTAAACATTTTAGCAATAACTCCTGTAGTCCAACATCAGGTTATTGAAAAAGACTCAGACAAAAACTACCAATATTATGAACAAACAGAATTGAAATGTGAATCTTGATGCATTCTTTTTGAAAAATAACATTTTTGTGATGACTATGTGGAAAGCATATTGAAACGTGCCGTTGAAGGAAAGGAAGAGGGTAGTGGAAGTCTCAAAGTGAAAAAGCAAGTTGCTTCGAAGAAACTTATGTCAGCTATGGAATAAACTGAATGAATAGATAGAAGAGTAAGGGTGATAAGCAGGTTACTTATATCTTAAACAGTTATTTCATGATGAAGAACATGTTGTGTATGAGGGAAGGCCACATGTAACTTAGGGTAAAGCCATTTGGAAGTAACAGCCATTTCCCTATCAAACTTCTCTCTTTTCTCTCATTTTGTCACTGATGTTTTAGCTTCTGTTAGCTGGCCCTTCTATTCTGTCACTATTTGTACTTTTCCTAGGCTGCCAGTTTAAGATTTGTGTTATAAGCATGTTATATAACTTGCTTGCTTTTTTTTGTAGACACAGATAATGTACAAGTGGATAGAGCCCAAAATCTGCCGGGAGGATCTCACAGATGCTATTAGATTGCCCCCTTCTGGAGAGAAGAAGGATTGTCCACCTTGCAACCCTGGATTTTATAACAATGGATCATCTTCTTGCCATCCCTGCCCTCCTGGAACATTTTCAGATGGAACGAAGGGTACGATGTCAATTGGTCCAATAATTGGGCCTTTAGCAAAATAATCTTGTTGGTCTACGGTGACAATTTTCTAAATTGTTTTTATGGAAAGTGGTTACAGAATTTCTTTCAGTTTTAGTAGACAAAGATTATAGTCAACTGTAATATTTTAGTTGCAGACAGAGGGCTTGAAATATAGCCAGGTTGTATGCTTACTATCCAGAGTCTTTGAGAGATAGCATAAAAAGGACTCTGAAGTCAAACTGACTTGCATTTGAATCTACTTCCCCTATGCTACCAATAGTGTGATTTATCCCAGTTGTATAAACCTTTTGAAGCTCAATTTTCTTGTCTGTAGGATGGTGGATCATATCTGGCTCATCATCGTTTAGAAGGACATTTAAAAATGTCCTCTTTAGTACTTCTGCAGCAGATACTAAATGCTTGCTAAATATTACTGACGCGATGATGCAAAGTGGCTACATTTAAAAATGGTTGGCAAAGACCCTTCTGTTTCAATATTGCAGATGTCAGTTTAAATCCAGCTTATTTATAAACCCAGCACTTTCCCAGCCCCTCAACTCCGAATCATTTCTCAACATAATCAGTATTTTGAATTTCAATTAATCAGTTTATAAATAAATGGTATTAATATTTTGTTAAGTTGAATAACCAATAGGAAGAGTGAAATCTTTCCTTATTCATAAGGTGAAGGAAACTGATTCTAAGGTCACATGCTGTAGAACGTGAACTTGTTTTAGAAGTACTCTTCTTATGGAGGGTAATTCAGGTTTAGCAGCTACTCCCAGACGTGAGGGAAAAAATTATTTTTGAAGATTTCGTATCTATTCTTTTTCTTTTTAGTCAAGTATGTATGTATATATGTATACTATATCTAGAATGTTTTTCTTTCTAGATTTCTTTTGAAAAAGTTATTACATCCTAAGGGAACTGGTAGTCCAATATCTTTTTTTTTCTACTTCTCTCCCTGCTAATTGTAATTGTTTGGAACAGAGGAGAAGTTGTTCAGATGCAGTTTAATTTTAATTGTTGACACTACTTGTTTCCTTTAGAATGTAGACCATGTCCAGCAGGAACGGAGCCTGCTCTTGGCTTTGAATATAAATGGTGGAATGTTCTTCCTGGCAACATGAAAACTTCCTGCTTCAATGTTGGGAATTCAAAGTGCGATGGAATGAATGGTAAGTTCAAAATCAGCCTACTTGATGTATTTCAGCAATAGATACATCATTCATTCTTAAACTCAGCTCTCTAAAACATACCAAGTATGAGCATGAGGAACTTTAACCTTATCATTTTGCTACTTGCCCATCTTCTGGTTGTACCATAAAAATAGTAAATGTGGTATCACAGCCAGATGACATTCGTACAAGAGCAAACTATTAATTTTGCATTTTTTGAGGGCAGTTTTGAAGTAGATACTGAGCACCATCCTTTATGGGTATAAATGCCAGAAAGATTTACCAAGGAGGGGAATGAATTCTATGTTGTTTACCATTTTAAAGAGTAGTATGATGGCATTTCTGTCTTGATTAGGCTGGCTTAGCACTGTGCCCCTGGTGAGGGGTTAACCGACCTCAAATTTCCCTTGTCTGTCGAGTTTATATTTGTGTTTACAAAGTATATATGAATTCTACTTATTGAAATTTTCAAAATCTGGCAGAGTTCTACTGGACAGTTGTTGAATTTTATTTGTTCTTACCTTTTAAGTGCTTAGAGGGCTTTGTACTTAGTTGTTCTGCAGCATGTGATGGATGAATGAATGACAATATCTGTGTATGAATTTTTAAAGTTGATGCTGGGGTAGGTATTATATATGCCAGACCT
This sequence comes from Cebus imitator, assembly GCF_001604975.1. Lineage (NCBI taxonomy): Eukaryota > Metazoa > Chordata > Mammalia > Primates > Cebidae > Cebus > Cebus imitator. Next base: position 326,580 of record NW_016107341.1, read on the forward strand.
TTACACTAAGATACATCCTTATCACCTCACTGGCATTTTTTATCTTCTCACTTTTGTCTATATTATGTTTAATTGTTGTCAACATACGTATGTGCTTTTTAACACATATGTTTTAAATCAATACCTATTCATAAAAAAAGCTTGAGTCATGGGAAGTAAGATGTATACATGAGCACAGAGATTGATAAATAATAGGTCTTTGAATAATGTTAAACAGATGAGTGAAAGGGTAAAAGACAAAGCCTCAATATATATATTAAATATGAGCTATTCTTCTTTATTGACCAATAATCTCACTTAAAAAAATTGTCCTCAGGGAGAAGAAGAAAAAGATAATAGCTATTTACCTGACCATGAGGATTTTTATTCCTAAAATGTCCTATAATTGAATTTTAAGTTGAAGGAATTAAGATCTATTGGAAAAGTAAGATTGGGAAGGCAAGGGTATTGAATATCTCTATAAAAAGACTAATAAATGTGTGTGTGTGTGTGTGTGTGTGTGTGTGTGTGTGTGTGTGTGTATGTATTCTCTTACTAGTAAAGATTATCTGAAACTTTAACTTTGATCTTATAGAGGACTTACTCAGAGTTTAATTCTGGAAATAACCTGATTTACCCACTTGCTTGCTCATTTACTGAGGGCCTATTTTGCATATTTTGCTTAGTTTTCAGCAATGATAAATGATTAATTGAAAAGTGTAAATATTTGCACTATCAGTGTGTGGTATTGAAATAGTAAGCAGTAATGTAAAAACTACAAAGATAGAAGGTGATGTATATTTTGTGACTGGCTGGTCCAGTAGCCAACCCTGTGAGGAGCAGCATTCACAAGAACAAGAAATGGAGAGGCAGTGGGGAAGCCTGTCTCCTGGGATGCTCACACCCCCAGCCATGGCAGATGTGCTGTGACCAACTTGACTGTATGATTCATGTAGTCTTGGTTTGATTTTGACACAGTTACAGAACAGGTATGTAGAAGTAAATCTTCATGTACTAAAATTTTGCCTAAGAGGAATTCAAAGTTGGAAACAAGTTACTTTTTATTCATAAAGATGTTCATTGGGCCTTATCTATAATAACAAAAATTGAAATAATTGAAATATATTGAAATATCCAGCAATAGAATAATGTTTACAAAAGTTATATTATGCTAGTGGAATGAAATATTATGCAATCATTATGTGCAAGCTGTACAGAAAACAATTTGGCAATATGTCTTAGAAATATAGAAGGTTCCTATTTTTCAAGACAGAAATACCGCTTATGGGGATTTATACCAAGGAAATAGTGTGATGTAAAGAAAAATTATCTACAAAGATATTAATTTTAGAGTTATTTATAAGAGTGCAAGATAGAAATAAAATTAAAAATTTTCAATAATAGGGTATGGTTAAATAAAGTTATGATATAACATTGTTAAAATCAAATGTACAAAGGATTTTCAGTGGTTTTTTTTAATGATACATAGTTGTACATATTTTGAGGGTACATGTGATATTTTGATATATGCATACAATGTGTAATAATCAAATAAGAGTAATTGGGATATCTGTCATCTCAGACATTATCTTTTTAATGTTGGGGACATTCTAATTTTTCTAGCTATTTTGAACAACCCAAAAAATTACTGCTAACTATAGTCACCCTACTGTATATTGAATGCTAGATCTTATTTCGTGTATTAAACTGTATTTTTGTACCCATTAACTAACTGCTCTTTATCTTAATGGGGGAATAGTTTTGATATAATGATTAGAAAAATCAGAAGACAATGCTAATGAAAAAAAATAAAGTAGATTATGTAGTAAAAGCTAAGGTATATATTTAAAAAACATACATGAAAAAATACTAAAAAGAATGTTAAAAGGCTATTCTTTGGGGATGGGAGGCTTATGTGAAGTATGAATTCCTTTATTTTTAAATTTGTTTTACTGTATTTAATATTCCTTATAGACACTCATTACTTTCAGAATCAGAATAGTAACACAAAATATTGGTTTAAAAATATATTTATCTGTCCCAGTAACTCTTTTATTGGCATTCCTTTTTAGAAAAATGTTGAAAATACAGAAGAGTTTTACAAAAAATGTGTTTATTGTAGTGTCTATTATCTTACTTAATGGTAAAAACAAACCAAATGGTTAAAATGGGTGTGTAATGAACAGTAGGTAAGTCCTGTAGTGGGAGCGATTTAGTGAATTATGCAAATTATATTTAGCAGAATAATAAAATATTATTTCAGTCATTAACATGTTTATGGAATATTTATAAATTAAAAGTGCGTATGAAATAATGTTAATTTATAAAAGTGTGATACAAAATGTTGTCTATAATAAAAGCTCAGTGATGTAAAAACATGTATGCATTGAAAGGTAGCGAAGAGAAATACAGCATGTCAATGGTGTTTTTTTCTAGGTGATGAAGTTCTAAGTAATTTTAGGTTTCAACTTTTAAATTTTTCTTTAAAATTTAAATTTTTTATGATAAATTAAGTATGATTTTTAAAAACAAAATCAAAATATAAAAAAATAGAAACATGGAAAATATGAGATTCACTCTTATGGAAAAAGGAAAATACAAAATTACATATGCCCTTATTAAAGTGTGCATATGGAAAAAGGCTAGAAGGGAATGTATAAAAATTGTAACAGCAGTTAGGGTGTTAGGTTAGAAGTAAATGTTTTTGGTTGACACTGTTCCAGATAGTTTTTATGCTTGAGAATGGATAAAAATAACAACTAGGGCACAGTAAAAGGCAGTAATTCCTGGGTTTTCTGCTGACTTTGGTATGCCCTGCCTGGTATGAAAAAAATAAAATGTCTTAATTTTTATATTGGTAACATGTCAAAATTATGATATTCTGTGAATATTGGGTTAAATCAAATATATTAAAACTTCACTTATTTCTTTTTACATTATAAAATGTGGTCTTTAGAACATTTAAACTGACAGATGTGGCTCACGTATTTCTCACATTGGACAGCAATGGTCTGTTCCTTAAGGGAGCCCCTGGTTTCCCTTCGAGGCCATTGTCCTCCTGCTTTTCTTGTCCAGGACATTACCCTGTGTGTGTCTTTCCACATACAGCCCTGCCCTCACACTGACAGTCTGGAGTTCTGAGTCAGGCCTTCAGAGGGTAGATTCTTTTATTTCTTCTCCTTGGCGTCTTTCCTTCTAAGGGCATCCTGAGTGTTTAATTGCTTAGGGCTCCTACAACAGAGTGCCACAAACTGGTGGCTTCAAACGACAGAGAAGTATTATCTCAGAGTTCTGGAGGCCAGAAGTCTGAAATCAAAGCATTCGCAGGGCTATGTTCTCTCTGAAGCCTCTAGGGCAATACCCCTTCTTGCCTTTTCTAGCTTCTGGTAGCCCTGGGAATTCCTAGACTTGCGGCAGTGTAACTCTAGTTTCTGCCTCCATCTTCACAGGGCTGTCCTCCCTCTGTCTGTGTGTCTCTCTGTGTTTTCACATGATCCTCTCCCTGTGTGTCTATGTCTGCGTCCATATTTTACTACCCTCATAAGGACATCAGCCATTTTGGATTAAGGCCCATCCTAATGACCTGTGTTAACTTGATTATATCTGTAGAGTCTCTTATTTCCAAATAAGGTCCCATTTACAGGTCTTGGGGGTGGGGATTTCAACATATCTTTTCTGAGGGACACAGTCAACCCATAACAAGTGTTCTATTTGGCCAAACCTGTGGCTGGAGTTGCCCCAAAGGTGGCTGGTAGGGGGCTCCCAAAAGAGACTTTCCCAGACTGTCCTGAGATGGGGCCATTTAGGGTTTCAACAAAAGAAGCACTGAATACCACTGTGATGAGTCCCAAACGTTTACTAGGGGAACTTACCTACAGAGGGGCCTGTAGCATACCTCGCTGTGGACAGTAAGACAAGGAATGTTTTACTGAGGTATGTCTGGAATGAGGGGAGTCAGGTTGTAGAGTGTAGATGAGGGTTTGAGGAGTTTGGCTCAAGGCTGTGACTAGTTTCTTCCAGTATTTTGGATGACAACCTAAACAACTCTGTCAGTGCTTGGGAATGTTCATGGCCCTGGCTTGGGGTCAAGCCTGCGGGGGGGTGAAGAGGACATGCAGCCGGCCAGGTCTCAAAGGGGTCAAGATACCCTGTTTCTCAGGACAGAGAAAAAAGTGGAGGACATTGTGGGACTCTCCAACAACAATATTCAAACAAGAGAAATGTTTGATTCCTCCTGTGGGGGTATTAGTCCTCCAAACAACTGTCTTTACCATCCTTGTGCTGCCTTTTTTTCCTTGCCTTCTCTGCTATTCCATCCCTCCTCCTGGCATTTCTGAACACCGGACATTGCTCTGAGAGAAACATTTCATAAAGTCCTCTCTTTCTTGGTATAGAATTGCTCCATGTGGGAATATCCATCTGCTTTTTATCCCCATTGCAAGTTTGCAGTCTCTCTAAACCTAAGTGCTTCTCATATTGCTTACACTGCAGTCAAGTGCCTGGTGTCCACCGGGTCAGACTGTTTTATGGCTATTCAACTTGGAATTCTGTACCTGCTTATCTGTCCTTTCAACCACATGAGATAGCCAAACGAGGGACTTTTACGAGTATGTAGACTAGTACATATTATTTTTAAGACTAGCTTGCTTGATGTATATTCAGCATATCACCTCTGTATAAATTGTTAATTATAACATTTCAGAAATGCCAAATCAATCTAGCACTGAATCAATCTCTTTTTTAGTTCCTCTCTTATACCTCTTGAAGTAGAAGATACTGATATTTTCTTTTAGAGATGGGAATGCCAGTGCTGAGGTATTGCCATTAATTAATAACCTTGCTGGATGCTATGTTGGAGGGGCTTCTCTTTTCCTCATTTTACTGAGGCCATTTCAGTTTAAATTATGTTGATTGCTACTTTGCAGAAGACAGACCTCATAATGGCTCTCTGTGCACAGCTCTATACTGTTGACAGTTGTATGTGTCTGTCTATCTCTCATATTCTACTGACTCCTCAGTGAGGATGGACTTTATATTCTTTCTATCCCAGCGCACATCATAGTTCTTGGCACTCAGTAAATGCTAGTTGAATAAATAAGTGAATGAATGCAGAATACAGGTTAAATTAGGGAACAATAATACAGCAAACTAAGAATGAACCTCAGTCCCAAATCTTTTCTATTAAATAATTTAAGGTTTCTGTTGTGCCCCGGTCACCCGAAGACTAGGACTGTTCATCTCAATATATTAAAGTAGATAGAGACCATCTGTTTTTGTTAAAATATAAATCATGCTTCATTGAGAAAACTGTTGTTAGTTATCCCATTAAGTATCTTTTATTCAAAATAATGTATTACTTGGTTCTTCCTGGAACATCTACCTCAACATGAAATTTGCAACTGTGATTAAAAATAGAGAATTCATTTGGAGTATTTCTAACTTTGAACATAAACAATAATGCTTCTTCTTACTTTTACTTTATTTGAATAGATTGTTGGAAATCATTAATGGAATTTTTATTAATAAAAATAACTTTTACTACTTCTAGGTTGGGAGGTGGCTGGAGATCATATCCAGAGTGGTGCCGGAGGTTCTGACAATGATTACCTGATCTTAAACTTGCATATTCCAGGATTTAAGTAAGGAAAACAAATTGTAATTCTTTTCCATACGAATCTTCACACCTGTTTTCCCATAGAAATAAAGATATAGGGGTACTTTATGGGATATATTAATATTGCAAAAATACTTAGTAAATAAGCTATCATAGGGTAATGTATTATATGTAAAAATATCTGTAGAATTGGTGATTGAGAAACTATAAATGTTACTTATATATTCCTTGGATAAAGCTGAAAAATTTAAACAATATTGTGTCCAAGTGCTACAGTAACTTGGCTTCTTGGATTCTTAATGAAGAGATCAGTCCAAATTGTTTGCAGGAGTATTTTTTGGTTTATTTATTTATTTTTTTCTCAATTCTCTCTGTAAAATAGTATGTTAGAAATTTCTGAATCCCACTTCGTTTTAGTTACCCGTGTTGAAATTACCCAGTAGGAGTCTTTTTCTTTAGGATGGATGGTATCATTTACAGCAAGAGGTTCAACATATTACCATGGTTATGTGGACTCCATGTCTACAAAGGGTGTGGACATGTAGGATCAAGTGAGGAAGGAGTTGTGGGTGAGGGAAGCAGTCGATTAGGGGAAGAGAAGAGCATGGCTTTTAGTTTAATAAAAAGAGTGGCTTAATTTTAATCTAAATTGTATTTAGAACATAGTATAAATAGTGCCATTTTAATCTGTCAAATAGACCACCAACATCTATGACTGGAGCCACGGGTTCTGAACTCGGAAGAATAACATTTGTCTTTGAGACCCTCTGTTCAGCTGACTGTGTTTTGTACTTCATGGTGGTAAGTGGATAGGCAGCTTTCACAGGCAGTTTTCTAAGCTTTGCTTTCTCCTTCAAGTTAAACTTATTTGTGGCAAGTTGGGATAAGAATTCCTTTTTTTTTTTTTTTTTTTTAACTATTCTTAACACCTTTCACAAACATTAAAAGTACCTGAAGAGGTAATTAAGAATTGTGCAATGAAGTCCTCAAAGAAAGTGTTTATCCTCACGGGAAAGGCTCAGCGAGGGAGCTCGGGTGACTGATAGAGGTCAGACAATATTAATCTGGTAAAAGAAATTCCTTCATAAAAATATCACCAGCAGAATGAAAATTCTCCCCTGATAACCATTCAGCTATTCAAAATATCAGGAAGGAAACAAACATTGTATGAATACATAAGGGCAGAAAATAATGGAGATGTAGAACACTGGGAAGAAAGAAAGCATTTAGACAAAGGACTTTATGCTCATGTCATAATTTTGCCCATTTCTTTTCTAGATGTCATGCAAATTTCTACTTTTAGCTTGAGGAAAGTAACACCACAAAATTTACTAAGACCTTATATGATTTTTAGAAGGTTGTTGGCTAAGAGTTTAACATTACAATTAAAGTTACATCACAGACTTGCTTTGTTTTTGTTTGTGTTTTTTTTCCAATGACCTTTCAGTAGGTAGTTAAGTTTATTAACAGTTTCTCCATGATATGTAAAATGTGAGAAGACTTAAACATTTATTTGTGAAACTGATAGGTTAAATGAAGGCAGACTGTTTTTTTCTTTAAAAAATATCAACTTTGTAGCAGTAAAAGATCATAAATCATCTTCAATACAGCCATGTGTATCACAAATAGCCCACAAGTCTTCAGTTCTTTCAAGTCTGCCTCCTTATTTCTTTAGTCTGTTCTTCATACTCAGTGCCATTGCTGAAATGCAGACTAGTATTATCTCTTAACTAGACTATTCAGTAGTCTCCTGTACATTCTTCTCACCTCTACTCTTTCATCTATGCTGCTGTCAAAATTATCTTTATTTCTTTTTTTGAGACAAAGCCTCACTGTCGCCCAGGCTAGAGTGCAGTGGTGCAATTTCGGCTCACTACAACCTCTGCCTTCTGAGTTCAAGTGATTCTCCTGTCTCAGCCTCCTGAGTAGCTGGGATTACCAGCATGCACCATCACGTCTAGCTAATTTTTGTATTTTTAGTAGAGATGAGGTTTCACCATGTTGGCCAGGCTGGTCTTGAACTCCTGACCTCAGATGATCCTCCCAGTTTGGCTTTCCAAAGTGCTGGGATTGCAGGCTTGAGCCACTGCCTGGCCAAAATTATCTTTAAACATAAAAGCAACAGTAGAGGTTGAGCATGGTGGCTCACTTTGTATTTCAGCACTTTGGGAGGCTGAGATGGGTGGATTGCTTGAGCCTAGGTATTTGAGAGCAGCCTGGGCGACATGGCAAAACCCCATTTCTACAAAAAAGGAAAAACAAATTAGTTTCTGCATGGTGGCGAATCCTAGCTACTTGGGAAGCTGAGGTGGGAGGATTACTTGAGCCCAGGAGGCTGAGGTGACCTCACTGTGGCCTGGGTAGCAGGCCCTGTCTCAAAAACAAAACCAAGAAGACCCCCCAAAATTCAACAGTAGAGGCATTAACAACAAAGCTATCCCTTCCCTTGGTGCTTTTTATGACCTACAGCAATGGTTCTTAAAGTGTGGCCCCAGACCAGCACCACCTGGGTCCCCTTGGAAATTGTTAGAAATGCACATTTTTGGTTCTCATCTTAGTTTTACTGAATGAGAAACTCTGTGTTCACAGGAGTCTGTATTTTAACAAGCATTGAGGGTGGTTCTGAAATATATCAGAGTTCGAGAACCAATGGCCTCTGAATACACTTCACATTCCATAACATGATGTCTCTATGGCTGTTTGTATTCTTTTCCCAGCCTCTGTTTCCAAACCTGCTTTATGACTCATCTTTCTTTAGTCACCTGAATCTGTTGGTATTAGTGGAATACGCTGTACTTTTTCACTCCCTGCCTGTTGACATTCTAAGCTGGAATGACATTCTTCCTTTTGCTGTGAGACGTGGATCACCACCCTCGGGGGTCTGTCCTGCAAACCCTGATTTTCGACGGATGAATAAAATATACTCACACATCGAATACAGTGAATGAGTGGGCTAGGGAGAACATCAGCTGCTCTCAGAGGGTAGTTGCAGCTACCTGACCCCTGCTAGCTGATCCTCCTTGCGTTTATTCAGTATAGATTTAATAACAAGAGGTTCTAAGTCAACACGCTTGTGGATAACTAACATGGTTAAAAGAGTGGTTTTACGAATGATAAAAGCTTTGGTTCTGCGGCCCAGAATAAACACCATTAACAGGTAATCCCCCTTTATCTCCCCTGAAGAGGACCATCCAGCACAAAGTTTACATGAGTCAACAAGCTAGTTAGAGTAGAGACAAAGGAACGTGGGGTGAACAGACTTAACTGGGAGGCTTCTATGATCCCTAATCTTCACTCTGTGACCTAATGCTTTAAGCTAAGAACCGTCTGCCTTCAGCCTGTTCCATTATTACAAGTTAATGAAAACCTTTCGGCCTTCCAAAAGGTTTGAAACTACATCTTATAACTTTCCCTAATACTTCCATTAATATTTTGCCCACCACCCTGAGTGAATCCCAGCATGCTGTTTTGTCTGGTAAACTCCCATTTTTACTTCAGTGGTATCTCAAACGTCACCTTTTCTTAGAAGCTCTCTCTTACTCCTTTCAGACAAGTTAGCCACTCTACAGTGTGCTCCTTAAACCCTTAGAAAAATCCCTGTTTTAATTATGGGAACTTATTTATGTTTTTGACTCTCTCACTCAACAAGTAGGGATCATATGATGTTTATTGTGATGAATCAGTCCCAGAGCTTTTAGCTTTTAGCACAATCTGCCATTATCTTTCCTCTTCGTGTGATTTGATTTTGTCACAGAACTTTTGGAGATTTCAAACTAAATAATATATAAAAATACTTTGAATATCATGTAGTGCTTCACAAATATAAGGTGGTATTATTTGTACTAATGCATTAAATTTCATTTATTATAGCCCAGAATGATGATGTTTAATGAAGCACTATCGATATATGTTGAGCTGTTTTTTGGGACTGGCATGTATGATGATTTCATTGTTTGATTACATTAGGATTTCTGTAATGTATGATGAGCATTTTCTGTTATTCCTATCTGTAGTGTGAACTCAGGATGTGTCTCTTTGTAGCATATTTGGTTACTTTTTCACATGTTTGATTCCTATATTATCAAAGAATGAAAAACAAAGAGACTTGTCCTGAGCTCATGAAACCTTATTGCCAGTATCCCAAATAACTAATGGAAGCCCATCCAAGTTCCTAAGTGATCTATCAGGATTTCTGCCAGGAAAATTAGAAAATTCAGGGTTTAGGCTTGGTTTTCTTTTTATATAAATTAGATGTGTATTATGTTATCTGGTAGACTTAATATTTGCTTTCTAGTCATGTTAATGACAGCATATCATTTGGAATATCACAAATTTGTGTGATTTTAATATTATCTTGAATTTAGTTGTATAAATCAGAAATAAAATATATATTAAACCTTTTGGAATTCAAGTATAAACAAAGGAGGATTTCATGAAGATAAAATAACATTCTGCTTAACCTGCACTTGGATAAAGTAACCTTGGAACTTGCAAGTATAATTCAGGGGGAACTTGGAATTCCTCTGTAAGAGCTGCCTATCAGAATCTCCGAAAAGCAAGGAAAAGGATAAAACTTTGGAAGCCTTTCCATTCAATGCGAATCATACAAGTTTATTGTGAAAAATTTTAGGGGTTATGTTTCCTCTCCTATTTCCAAAGCCTGATCACACACATGAAACAAAAATAATAAAAACAAAAAAAAACCCCAATCCTTACACATACTATGATTTGAGACCTCTTTCAAGTTATATGAACAATGAGGTTGATAAATTGTGATTACTGAGTGAGTGAGGTGCTTGTGCAGACTTGAAAGCAAGTTTTAAGAGTTCTAGGATTACACGCTCTGTTTGTAAATAGCCCAACTCTTAACAGGTTCACTTTAAATATGAGTACATTTGTAATATATAGATAGGTATATTAATGTTGAGTTTGTGCTTTATTTGAATATATTTTTTCCACTGTGTTTTAGGACATTAATAGAAAAAGTACGAATGTGGTAGAATCATGGGGTGGAACCAAAGAAAAACAAGCTTACACCCATGTCATCTTCAAGAATGCAACTTTTACATTCACATGGGCATTCCAGAGAACGAATCAGGGTCAAGATGTAAGTTGCAAGCACTTTGTTTTTCAAAAACATACTAATGATGCCCCCTTGTGGAGATGCGTACAAGGTGATTACTACTCAAATGTGGAAGAAAATACTTTGCTTTTTTAAAAATACAGAATCAATAATCTGGTTATGGAGTGAATGTTATAAAAATGGTAATTTTTCATTTTTTTGGAGTAAGAATGTATGGAATAGAATAACAATGTGTCTTTGAATTGTTCTGCACTCTGAACAAATACAGTTGCTGGAAACTTACGAGAAGGAAAATCTAATTTTGCAGTTCTCTAAAAATAACTTGTTTTTAAAGCTTTCTGAGTCTTTGTGAAAATGAACAACTTTCTTCCTCTTCATCTGAGTCATCTGATGTTTATCTAGGAGCCATTAACGTGTTATTTTATTTTTTGTTACAGTAATATTTCCTTTTATAGCCTGAAGAATGTATATATACATACTATTGGGTTAACACAGAGAATCATTTCCTTTCTTTTACTTTCCCTACCAGAATAGACCTATTTCTTCCCCAAGCAAATTCCATTGTGCCATATGTTTCAATAGTAGCAGGGTTTATTTTGTGGGTTTCCATAGATATAACCTTCCCAAGGTGAGAACAAGATAAACCACTTGTTCAAAAGTGGCTGTGATGCTATGCTGGCAAATGTATGGCATTTTCTCTTCTTCTCTTCAGGCTTTCAGTGGGGAACCAATCTCCCAGATTGTACTTGACTCCAGTTATTCCTTATGAATGTTCACGTTACCATCCTGTGGGGGCGTGAACATGCTATGGAACCTTTCCTTGCCTTCCATTTATCTTTGTCCTAGACAAAAAGCATTAAGTAGTCTGGGGTAATAGTGCTCTGTACTGATAGAGTGACACCCATTGCTTGATGAAAACCAGACCTTAGTGTGATCCAGAATTACAAGAAGGAAAAACATAATAAGACCCAGGTTTTTGTTCTTTGGTCCACGTCTTTTGTGTAGAAACCAGAATATGTTTATTAGGGAAAGGGCTCGAGAAGGAAAGGAAGACTCAATGAAATGGTGTGATTGCATAGATTTAACACAGTGTTTGTGTGTGACCAGAGGTCCTAGTCTTGCAAGATTTTCTAATTCCCATTCCAAGGCATTTCTACCCTGCCATGCTTTCAATATCCGGTTGTATCATTTGCTTTAGGCTTATATGTAAAGAAACAATGATTAGAGATAAAAGCTGTTCCTCTCTTAAACTGTACTAGCTCTTGATATGAAGTCTGTAGATGCATCCTAATTTATACCAATTGTGACAGATCTCACAGTAATTGTGGCAAAACTTCTGAAACTCTATTACTGTGGAAATTAGTTTCTAGTGTCAAGATTTAAGATTTTTTAAAAGAAGAACCAAATAGCAGTGATATTAATCTATTGTCAATTACAAACTATTTAGGCTGGAACAACCTATTTAGTTATTTTGATGATATCAGCATACGACATAATCTGGTTGTACAACTAAGCCTCAGGCAGAAGTCATTACTTTCTGCTCTTTTTTTAGAATAGACGGTTCATCAATGACATGGTGAAGATTTATTCTATCACAGCCACTAATGCAGTTGATGGGGTGGCGTCCTCATGCCGTGCCTGTGCCCTCGGTTCTGAACAGTCAGGTTCATCGTGTGTCCCCTGCCCTCCAGGCCACTACATTGAGAAAGAAACCAACCAGTGCAAGGAATGTCCACCTGACACCTACCTGTCCATACATCAGGTCTATGGTAAAGAAGCTTGTATTCCATGTGGGCCTGGGAGTAAAAGCAATCAGGTAAGTGGGTCTGCATTTTAGGTGTCCCCATGAAAGTACATTTTAATAGAGAAATGCAAGGGTTCTCCTTAATGTTTCTCTGGGAGATACGAGGTTTTTATTTATTCTGAAATAAGACTTTCTACTTACCATTTCTGTTTTCTACCCCCTTGCATTTATTAAACACTTACTGTATGCCATGCAAGTACTAGTTACTGGGGACATAAAATATTAAGAGAAACTCCCAAATAAGAATGCTTTTCCAAAATATTAAAACTGATTTCTTGTGTATTGTTTGAGTACAGCAAATAAACTACGTATCTATACGCTGGCTATAGCAGCCATCTGGGAACAACTAGTGTTTCTTATAACATTTTAATGGCAAAGATTGATGCCATGTTATGAGTGAGGGACAAAGCAGTTTTACTGTCTATTTAAATTTACGTACAAAATTTTGGCTATTTCTCAAAATACCTTTCTACAAGAAACAAGCTGGAGGATAACTTTACTCTGTTCTTAAAAACTTCTGAATTTTCTGAACATTGCCTAGAAAAAAATCTATTTAGAATTTAGAAATTCTTTATATTAATATGGTAAAGTATACTATAACTAAGATTAAGTTACTGAAATAGTTTTTACACCTAGAACTTCTTTTCTGGAACACATTTTAGTAGCAGCTAATATTTTCTTTCCTGCTATATTGTTTCTTTATCTTTAATCAAAGGACCGTTCAGTTTGCTATAGTGACTGCTTTTTCTACCATGAAAAAGAAAATCAGAGTTTGCACTATGACTTTAGCAACCTCAGCAGTGTGGGCTCGTTAATGAACGGCCCCAGCTTCACCTCCAAAGGAACAAAATACTTCCATTTCTTCAATATCAGTTTATGTGGGCATGAGGTGAGTTCTGGCTGTCAAGGTGAGATGAAGCTATATTTCAGCTCTGATTGAGTTGATGTTTTTTGTGTTAATGAACCAACAAATTATCTACGAATATTAACAACCAAGTGTCAGAAACGGAGCTTTTATTGCTTAGATCCTCTATTGCCTCCTGGAATCTTGTCAGATTTCTCCACCAGGGCCAACCTTGTCTGATTCTCAGTGCATCAAATCACTTATGCAGTAAGTTGAAACCTGAAGCTTGGAGCTGTGGTGTAAGTGCTTTGAGGACATTTTGTTTTCATAAAAGTGGGTCAGGGTTGTCAATCTTCCCTCTTTTTTAGGCAGGAAGTTACCATTTGAGAAAGTTGTACTGTTGTTTGTGTTGTCAATTTTGTGCTTTAAAAAGAAAAAGACTTCCAAGAGGACGTTTGTCCAAAATAAAAAGGAGACATGCAGGGCCAAATATCAGTTGATAAGGTAGGTTTAAATCATACAAATTTATTTTCTGTGAGAAGTGGAATCTTAATTGATACTTGCAATGGGGTAGGTTACAGGACCATAACGTCCAATATTTTAATGGACATATGAGGTTAGGGTTGGGAATTATGAATAGGTATATACATATAAAGTAGAAACAGAATAAGGCATTTCCTCCATGTCCCTCCCCATATTAACTCCTGTACTTCCAGTTGTCTTCATTATGAGATACTGTGCAAAGCTTTGCACAAAGGAAACAAAAGAGAACTGATGATCACAGAGGTTTTCAAACAAAAAGGTCAATACATTTTTACACAGTATGACAGTTGTCCTGTTTTGATTTTACCTGGGGTGATCCAAGGCACTCATTATATTACTCAGTTCAATCAATGAATATAAATTAAATATCTGTTATATGCCAGATACTGTGGGAAGCAGTGAATAAGATTACTTCCGTCATCTGTCATACTTCTATCACAATCTTATATTAGCATTACCTCTTTTTCCACCTTCTCTTCCCCTCCGGCTTCTCTTTCTTTCCTTTTTATTGTTTCTTTCCTTTCAGTTTTTACTATTTTGCTTTTTCTTTCCTCAGTACCTCTTCTCTGCTCTTTTTCATTATTTCTCCTTGGCTTCAACATTTTAAGCCTAGTAAAAAAAATATTGTGGTGAGAAGGCTTATTGTTATGAGAAGCCTTGTAGCAGGAGAAAAATGTATAGGATAGGCCTGCTAGCTGCATTAAGAAAGAGAAATTTTTATAGTTTTCTTTTTACACATCTGTGTATACTCTACATCTATAATACCAATGAAATAGTTTTCCTATTTTTTTACGTTTACTTTGTAGAAATTATGGAGCAATCTATAGTTCTTTGCAGTGGGACTATAGTATATTTAAACATATTATATTTAAACAATTTTCCCATTTTTATAAGTTATATCTTCCAATTCTCTAAATTATTGAAGAAGCAAATCTCTGTATTCCCTTTAACTTGTTACATAGTTGAACAGATACACATCATTGAATCTAAGAGTAGGTGAATAAAGACATTTGTAGTGACCAACTATTTAGAATTCAGGTGTTATTCTAGAATTTTGCTGAGTAAGACTTTTGTGCGTCCTTCTTAAGCCTTCATATTACCTTTCTGCTACACATAGGCTCATAAAGGAAGAGGAAGACCAACTCTTTTTCTTTGACCTTAAAGCTTTCATCAGCAGTTTGCTTGTCTTTTTGTATGCATTGTTATTCTATGAATTGAACATTTCATAGATGACTTTTATTTTCTTAATTTGATGACTTTCCTTTAGCACAGATGATGCTTGTAGTGGGAAGAGCAGTATAGTCTTGAATTACTGTATTTGTTATAACTGCAGTGACTCTGAACACTGGTTGAGTATTGGACTTTCCTTGAGAGCTTTTAAAAAGCACCAGTGCATAGGCCTCACACCAGATCAATTAAATCAGAATACCTGCAGTTAGGAAAGAGCCACTGCTCCTCTAGGGTCACTAGCTAGCTGGGGTTAAGACTGACATCCAATAAAACTTTTCTTTTATGACTTTATTTTCCCAGGGAAAGAAGATGGCTCTCTGTACCAACAATATAACAGACTTTACAGTAAAAGAAATAGTGGCAGGGTCAGATGATTACACAAATTTGGTAGGAGCATTTGTATGCCAGTCAACGATTATTCCTTCCGAAAGTAAGGGTTTCCGAGCAGCCTTATCATCACAATCCATCATTCTGGCAGATACATTCTTAGGTAAGCTTCCTTTGGTTCACATATGCATGCATGCATTTATTTGCAAATTATGATACGGATAACTTGTCATTGTATTGGTGTTTGCTATAGATGATTAAGGCTCCCACAGATAATTTTAAATTACCTGTTAACATTATTGTAAGATGGTTATAAAACTCCTACCTTTGGGGACTATTGATTAGTCTCTGAGATGCTTCTGCAATTATATATTAATTCATATATAAGTATGACATTTTCTGAGTGTCTGTGCCTGTCATCAGACTTTCTAAAAGTTTAAGAGCCAAACCAATTTTAAAAATAAAAAAAAATGGTAAACAAACATAATCTACACATAAATCATAATATATGCCACCAGTTTCCATCACCTTTTGTCACACCAGAAGTAAGCAGGTGACAAACAGCAAAGGTGAGGATGCTGAGTTTCATTCCTTGTGTTCCTTTTTTGTCTCCGTAGTCCTGGAAGCTATAGGAAAGTTTCAAGAAGAATCAAGCTCCCTAATGAGTGATTTTTTTAGGGATCAAATTCATTATGATCTTTACAGTAGGTGTTAGGAATCGGTAATTTTAACAAGCTTCATAGGTGATTCGGATGTGTGGCCAGATCTGAGAACATTGCTGTAGCATAGACTCCAGAGGAATTTAGCGTTAACTTTCAGCACCAAGGTCAGTTACTGGGTGTGGGGGTTGCTCAGTGTGGGAACTCTGAAGCAAAGTTTGCTCTTACTGCTTGTGTGTCGGTTCTGTTATCATACCTCAAAACCTAAAATGCAATAA
The DNA here is from genome assembly GCF_001604975.1 of Cebus imitator. Lineage (NCBI taxonomy): Eukaryota > Metazoa > Chordata > Mammalia > Primates > Cebidae > Cebus > Cebus imitator. The sequence continues at coordinate 342,941 of NW_016107341.1, forward strand.
AAAAATAAATTAATTAAAAAAAAGAGATGGGGGGAAAAAGCCTTAGTTTTCTTTTTATTGGAATAAGCAAATTTCAGAGTTATTTTCCGGAAATTATTAGGGCACAAAATTTTTTGCTCTGTCAAATATGTCTGTATTGAACAGGAGTAAAAAGCTATATTAGCAAAGTAGCCCAACTCATTCAATAAAATTCACTGGAGAATGAAAATTTTAATAGACTTTGAGATGTTAGAGAGCTAAAAGGAACATCATAGATCATCTGAATTACTGCTTGCATTAGATTCAGGCAACAAGACTCAGGGAAGTGACAAGACTTAAGGAAAACTACAAAGCTAGGGAGTAGAATCTTTTCTGTTTCATTCTGGAGACTGGAAAGTTTCTTGTTTTTACAATGAATGCATTAATTTAATACAGTATTTCTGTAAATACTATAAAATGATAGTCATTAAATTAAAGCTATTTTCTACTCAAATCTTCAGAGACCAAATAAAACTAATTTTCCACATTGCTTAATAGTTTCTTTTTAAATCTCATCTAGGAGTGACAGTTGAAACCACATTGCAAAATATTGATATAAAAGAAGATATGTTCCCAGTTCCACCAAGCCAAATACCAGATGTGCATTTCTTTTATAAGTAAGTGAAGATGATGTTTCCCTTGACTGTATTTTACAAAAGAAACTTATATATATAGAACATCTATATTCATATATTTATAATTGTACGTGTATAATCATATACTGGATGTGAATTCTTATGACAGAGAAGATCGATTATGTCGCCTGAGAGTTCCTAGAATATAGCTTATACTTAATAATTAGTAACTGGTTCTTAAAGACAGTAAAAAGTAAACATGGAATATTTTGAAAGCCTTATATAGTTTCTCTCTCTCTCTCTCTCTCTCTCTCTCTCTCTCTCTCTGTGTATTCACTTAAATTAGGCAATAAAGGACTCTACTTCATTGTCTAGGAATAATGATTTATAGTTCACATATCAAAGCATCATAAGTAGATATGGCCCTTGTTCCCTTAAAAGTATTTTTGATTATAATTTTTCTTAAAATCATAATATCTTTACTAAATACTTTGATGATAACATATCACTTTACTTGGGAAAGTAGTCAACTTTTCATAGGCAATGGAAGTAAATGAGCTTAATTTGTATTAAAATTGTTAATTAGTGAACTTTATTTTTCATTTGTTCATAGAGCCTGAGAGCAATTCTTCACATATTTTTGTCTTTGTAATCTGAATTATATTTGTTTTTAAAAATATTATTTGCCTTACACTAGGTCTTCTACAACGACAACATCTTGTATTAATGGCCGATCAACTGCTGTGAAAATGAGGTGTAATCCTACTAAATCTGGAGCAGGAGTGATTTCAGTCCCCAGGTATCCTTATTTCTATATGATTTGTGTTTACGATGAGGAAGAAAAACTCTCCACAATGTTACTATTTTAAAACATATTCTTTATGAACATAAAGCAGACATAAAACAGAAGAACCTGTAGGGTTTTTTTGTATAGGGATATGCTGAATGTCTATTAAGAGGAATAGGTCCTTGTGCAATCCAAATACTTCCTAGCCTCTTGTATGACATATTGTTGTCCTGTTTGCCTTGAGTGTCTAATTCTCTTGAAAGTTATTTAAGCAATATACAATTAATTATACTGCTTGTATCCCTGTATTGATTTTATTGGTTAGCCTGAATTTCCTTGGGAGCTGGATTAGAAACTTTCCTGGTTATGTACTAGATAAACAATTAACTAGCTGGGTGATCAAGATTAAGTAATATAACCTCTGAGTCATAGCTTTTTTCTCTAGGAGGGGATGGGGGCCACAAAAGATAATTTGTGTGGTCGATTTCTAGCTCTTCAGTTTATTGATTAATGATGGCAGAATCACCAAGGTACGTCTGACTTATCGAATACTTAATGTAGTTCATTTAACACAGATTAGCATTAAGGCAATAACCCTCTACAGTTAAGATCTGAATAATGCAGCTCACTTTGGATGGGAACGCAAGAAGAACACAATTTCATAGACTCAGAATTGTCAACCATAATACAGACTACTTTAATGGTATGAGTGACACTTGAATGTCTCCTGATTTTCATTTTTCAGATATTCATTTTTCAGTACTTAGGTTATTTTTTTTTAATTTTGTTTTTAAAAATATCATTATTTTTAATTTTTTTGTAGCAATGGGAATCTACCTACATTGCCCAGGCTGCTCTCAAACTCCTGGCCTCAAGCGATTCTCTCTTCTCAGCCTCCCAAACTGTTAGGATTACAGTGTGAGCCATTGCACCCAGCCAGATTCTTTATTTCTAATATTTGTAGAGTTAAGATGCCTTTGGATCATAGTTTGATATGCAGACATTTTCTCTATCAAACTAGCAGAAGTATATATTTTTAAAAAGAAAGTGATTTAGTTAATTTTGTTCTGGATAGTTTCACAGTAACCTTGGGAGATATTAACCTGTCCTGCTTTTGTCACATCAGGGTTGGAAATTAGTGGTCTAAACATTGCTTCAACTACTGGTGTATCCTAAAAATAGTTACAGGGGTAACACAGTATTTTGGACTTATTTATGGGCATAAAGGCACATTGACGTTCACTTTTCACCAGCTGCGTGTTTCCACTTCTCATAGATCTTGACTTAGTTATTCTTTTCACCTGTTCATGGTGAGAGAAGGATATGATGAGAGCAGTTACCTAATAATCATAAAAGAGCATCCTGTGGTGGAGGTTCCCTCTGCCAGCCTCCAAGCTAGAACCAAGGCAGAAAACCATCCTCCAAGAAAAAGTGTGGTCAGAGATTCTAGCAATAAAAGCATATGTCTTTCATCATTATCTAATATTCTGCCATACAGCTCTGAGTTCAGGTGCTTATTCCCTTTTTGTGAACCTAACACTTAACTTCTAGTCTCTAGAGTCCACTGGAATAGCTTCCAAAGCCTCCTCTAGGTCTCTAACTCAAGTAGGTTATGTTACTGAAGACTAGGTCTGTCCTTTAGGAAACACATCACTCTGACGTTCCTAAGGTGTGTTCTGACACTTTGATTGTAATAAGGAAAATAGTCTCCTGTAGTTAAGTGATGCCATGTAGAAACTGAATTTTTCCTTCTGAGGAGACAAAAACTTGTTTTTACTTTGACCTTGAGGAATGTGCCACTTAGGAAAGTAAACTATCTTTGCCAGAGTTTATCAAGATCACCTGCAGCAGAATAAGACCTTGGGGTATCTATTTTAAAAATTAATTTCTGGGCCTTCCCTAAAAATATAGAATCTCTAAATGCTGAACACAAGAACATTTTTTAAAAACAGCAGGCGATTCTGATACCTATTGAAATTTGAGAACTAGATTTTCTCTTAACTTACATTTTGGAAATTTGAGTTATTTTTTTCTGACAGAGATTCTCACAATGTATTCCGAATTTTAGCTTCATGAAAAGCTAATTTGAAATGTGACAGTCTAAAGGGCGTAGTCCTTTGTCCATGTTTGATAAATCTTCATTTAGAGTTGTGACGTGCACTGAAGTGTGCTGACCACTGCCTTAGGGAGCTGCTTGAACCCTACAGCCTCAAGTGCTGACCTTTAGTTCTTTCTTGAATCAATTTCCCATCAGGACACAAGGGGGAGCTCGGAGATCAGAACACGAGAAACAGCAGCTTCCCGGAATTTTTTTTTCTTTTCTTTTCTTTCTTTCTTTTTTTTTTTTTTTTTTTTTTTTAGCAGTAGGGCCGAATAAAGATTTCCTACTAACAGGAAAAAAGAAAAAAAAAAGTCAATAGAGCCCAGTTTCTCAGGCTACTTTTTAGAAGGACTTCTTTTCTTTTCTTTCTTTTCTCCCCCCCACTTCCTTTCTTCCTTCCTTCTTTCCATTGTTTTAAGATTTCCAGGGTGGAGGGAGGGAGGTGCTAACCAGACACTTGCTGTAAGAGGCCTCATATGCTGACCAAAAAGCATCAGGAAACTTTGGCAGTGAAGAAGGAGACTTTGGTAGTGAAGAAGGAGACTTAAGTAGTGCAGAAGGAATGCCACCCTCAGGGATTCTCATTTCTTGGCCAGGAATCTTGGCAAACCAGGCAGAAGTTCACTTTAGCAGTAGCAATGTTGGTTGGGGTTTTATATCTTGGTGTCCTGGGAAAATGTCATAAGATCCTCAGACCTGGGAGAGTGAGAAGGTCTTAATAAAAAGTGAAATGGGCAGGAGAAAGGGGGATATATATGTTCTTTGTGTATCACCTAAGAAATTAGAGGGAGCAGCAAATTATCTGGGCTGCCTACTCATCTGCAGCTGGAAACACCAACTTATTTGGTCTGGCAAATGTAGTTGGTTTCTAATTCCATAATGTGTCTGGAGGATATGAGACATTTTAGATAAAAACAATACAGAGTTTGTGGCAGATGTATTCTGACAGCTGGAGTGAACTTTTGAAATTTTCTACTGTAATTTGCACCTTGAGCAGAGAATAAACTGCTAGCACAATAGGCTCCTGATGTTCCTAAATATTAATAGATGCCCTTAAGTAGATGGCCCTCTAGCCTTTGCCTAAATGCTTTCCAAACCTCTAATCATTATTTTAGGTAGGTAGAGGAACTGAAGGCTCTCCTTTTATTGGGAAGAATTTAGATGTAAGCATTGTATCCAAAGGGGTTTTTTTTCCTAAAGACATGAGAAATTTCTGTTGGTGAAAAGGGTATAAAAAGGCCTTATTAAAAAGCAGACAAATGAAGCACTGTCACTCTGATAATAGAGGTGCCACAGCGTCTACAGGAGCTTGAGTCTAACACATTGACTTTACAGAGCAGCAAACACTGATGCCCCAAGTTGTGTAGCTGTGGTGTGGCATAGTCACGATGGAATAATTTGCTATAACTCTGTTGTTTTTTTCATGCCATAATGCTTTCATCTTGCCATTTTTCATCCAGTTTCCCATGGACAGAGATTTGCAAGAAACACACTAAGTCAGAGTCAAATATCACACTCCAGAGGATAACTCAACTGATTTACAAGTTATTGGTGCCTTCTTTTAAATGAGTCATCTTTCCTCAGACAGGGTCTTTATTGATGCCATGAGTTAGAGGAAAATCATTGTTTTCTCTCTGTCAACTTCTGACTATATTTAACTGCTTGAGTAATTTATAAATCAGCTGAAAATTGTTTTGCCAAAACCTCCTTCAAAATCCAAATTCATCTTCATTATCAGTATAGCCTCTGGGAATTTTGAATCTCACAAAAGAGATGCTTCACAGTTCTGTCCTGGTATAGTCAAGGGTGAAACACTCCAGGGATTTATTTCACAGATTCCAATTTAGAGTCTCTCTATCAAAGTCATTGGATCTATTGGATGCTAATGTAGTATTTGGTCTTTAGGGAAGAACTGTTAAAATCAAAATATCTGTTTTCAATTCTTAAGAAACATGGAAGGATGATTGGTTAGATGAGTTCCCTTGTTTTCTTTTTCCCTAGAAAAAGACAAGTAATAGTTAACTAAGTCTGTGCAAGTTAAATTAAAAAGGCAGTTGAACTCAAAAGATCAAAATGAAGTATGTTCTTTGAATATTAAAAAGTAAAAAGGCATATAGAAGCATTATGAACATAAGTGAAAACGGCTAAAAGCCATTATGATAAAAAAATGAAAAAACTCTAACACAGAATTGCTAAAATCATATATTTCAGACACTAATAAGTAATCTTAAAACATGATATAAAAAATCACAAACCATTCATACAATTTTCAGATCAATTTTGAGATAAGGATAATTATATTATTTCATGAAAGAAGTTACAGAATCTGAAGATAAAACAAGGAATGTCAGTTAATTTGTCTCGGTTTTGATCTGAGGCTGGTTTTTGGTAGTTAACTCAGGATAGAGTCTTTAGAAAGGGAGGTTTTGGCAGAGATAGAATTTTGTAAACCTGGATCTAAGTACTGTGCATAAAAAAATCTTATGTTTATACTCAATCTGTTTTGGTTTTCTTGTAGAAACAACCAGGTTTTTGTCTCACGGCCAGGAAAGATTAGGCTTGCAGACACTTTGAAGGGTAAGGGGTTATGGAATTTATTGGGAAAAAAGGAAAAGGACTCAGCAAAGTGAAAGGGCTTCCTGTTAACAAGCCCCCATCTCACAGATTGAATCCCAGGTTGCCACCCAGGAACAGGAGGGGCCAGGCTGCTCCCTCTGCAAAGGGCGCGAATTTACTGAGGCCCCGCCCCATTCGTCCAGTGCACAGGCTGATTGGAAGTTTTCTGGGAAACCGTTTTTACTTGACTGTCTCAGTCTAAATGTTTGTGTCTCCCCAAATGCATATGCTGAAATGCCATTAATACGGAGGTAATAGTATTAGGAGATGTGTGTTGGGAGATTATCAGCTCATGATGGCTCTCCCCACATGAATGAGATTACTCCAGGCTGGGCACAGTGGCTCATGCCTGTAATCCTAGCACTTTGGGAGGCAGAGGTGGGTGGATCACCTGAGGTTGGGAGTTCAAGACCAGCTTGACCAACATGGAGAAACCCTGTGTCTACTGAAAATACAAAATTAGCTGGACATGGTGGTACATGCCTGTAAATCTAGGTACTCAGGAGGCTGAGGCAGAAGAATTGCTTGAACCCGAAAGGCAATCTCAGTGAGCTGAGATCGCGCCATTGCACGTTGCACTCCAGCCTGGGCAACAAGAGTGAAATGCTGTCTTTAAAAAAAAAAAAAAGAGAGAGACTGACTCCAGAGAGCTAGCTAGCCTCTTTCACCACATGAGGATGCAGCGAAAAAAGTGCTATCTATGAAGCAGAGAGCAAGCCCTCACCTGAATCTGCTGACATTGTGATCTTGGACATCTCAGCCTGTAACTATAAGACGTATATAGAAACTATCCAATTTGATATATTTTGTTATAGTGGCCTGAATAGACTAAGATACATTCACAAACAACTTAAAATCTCTAGCCTCAGGGCAAACAAAATTTTGGAGCAAGATGCAGTGGTATTTTTGGGGCCTCATACAAGAGTGGACAAGCCATCCTCAGCAGAAAAAGTCTGAGTCTCCTGAGATGCCAAAGCTGAGAGAAATCACTGGCAGTAGGTTAGAAACAGCGCTGATGCCAATCTAAATACCGCAAGGTTGGGAGCTCGCTCAAAAGCCCCATGTGAAAGAAGCTACCAACTCAGCTGAGACATTTTTTATTTTATTTTTTAGTTTTTCCAGGAACCCCCTTACAGTTGGCTGTCTCAATAGCATAGTTTTCTACTCTATGACTGTATCAGAAGTTCTTTAACCAGTCCATATTTGGTTACGTCTCTAATCACTGACCACATTAGTAACATCTTTGTCATGACATCTTTGCATGTATGTCTCATTTTCTCTTCAGGATGAATTATTAGACATAGAATCTCTTTGTCAAATGTTATGTACTTTTGAAGGTTCTTTGTTTTTAGTTTTTTAAAAAATTTATTTACTACACTTTAAGTTCTAGGGTACATGTGCAGAATGTGCAGGTTTGTTACACAGATATACATGTGCCATGGTGGTAGTTTGCTGCATCCATCACCCTGTCATCTACATTAGGTATTTCTCCTAATGCTATCCCTCCCCAATCTCCCCACCCCCTGCTATTCCTCCCCTAGCTCTCCACCCACCAAGTCCCGGTGTGTGATGTTCCCCTCTCTGTGTCTGTGTGTTCTCATTGTTCAACACCCACTTATGAGTGAGAACATGTGGGATTTGGTTTTCTGTTCTTGAGCTGACACATTTTCTAGGCACACAAAACTGTGGCCTTTCCCCTCAATATCCTCAGACAAAATCCAGAGAGATCAGAAACATATTGACAATGTAGGTAAATGTGTTTTAACATTTGTATTTTGGTAAAACAAATTTATACTGAATTATAAACTATGCAAACAGTTAATAATATGTTCACTATTAAGTTGTATCAGTTGATAAGAAATGATTTTTCTCCATGAATTTATAATACAAACCAAGTAGATCCTACTTTAGGAAAGACTTATTTAAAAGAAGACACTAATAGCTCATCTCTCAGTCCAGTTATCCTTCAGGGAATGTATCCCATTTTAGAATCCAAGACCTATCTTCCTAAAAAAGATTAATTTGAATTCTTACGTATTGCCAGGGCCATCCAGATTCATAAGGCAATCCCAAAAGTAAAGTAAGGAAACTGGGAAGTCTCTTTCTTATTTACCAATAACACCAAGGTCCACCTGGTTGTTCTTTGAATCAGTCTTTGTTCTACCTGGAGTGCATAGCACATCCAGTAACCCTGTAGAATCCTAGCCTTGCCTGCCGCAGCTATCCATGATAGTGTAGACATTTAGTCACTGGTTCCTATGGTGACTGTATAAACCAAAAGTTATAAAATAAGCACAATTTTTGGCACCTCTGTATTCCAGCTTTAAAAAGCTGGGAGAGGTGGCTAGAGATGATGTTTGGACAAGTAATCAAAAAGAAAGTATTTTAAGCACTTGGCAATAAAACATTTATCCATTTTACTGTTTGTTTTTCTGTTTTCTTGGTAGGAGAAAGTATTTTTTGTTTTTCTGTTGTACTTGTTTTCTATTTTCATACTAAAAATAAGTTCTATTGAAGTTGTTATTGCTTCATACATCCCTGTTTCACATGGAAGGACTGATTTAAATTATGACATTTAGGTTTATAACAAAGAATTAAATTTGGATGTTCCACAATTTAAATGATTCATCAGGTTAAAGAAATCAAATAATTCACTCTAAGGTAAACTGCTTTGAGTTAAACTAAAAGTATCTTTAAAATTGAAGTCTACCAAGAGAAGGTACTGTAGTATTTTGACACCTAACAACAGCTTTGCAAATTATATCAATGTCATGATTTTGTTGTTGTTGCAATTTTTGTGGTTCTAGAAGTTCTTGAGAAAGTGATATGCATTGCTAATAGTCTTTTATATTTTTGCAGTGCTTTAAACTTTCCAAAATTGTTCTGTCATTTTATCCATTGTAACTACCCTGTGAAGGCAGTATAGCAGACATTTGATTTTGACAAATTACAAAGATGAGGGAGGGGAAAGGAGGAATTGAGTCATTTGTGGGAAAACACAATCATTTGAGAGTCCAGGTAGAATTGTAACCCAGGTAGAATTGCAACCCAGGTCTTTGCTTTAGAAGTTTTTGCAACTGTGATTAGCCTTCTTCTTTTCTTCTTCTTTTTTTTTTTTTTCACTTATTGAGTTCTTTTTTTCTCAGATTTTAAGAGACTTACTCCTCTGTTTTCCCAAGGTCAACAGTTTGTTTTTTTTCCCTACTCAAAATTTCACTATGTTGGAAAAATAAAGTATAGAATATTTTGGGAAGGAAGATTTGAACTGAAGAGCACATTTGCTATTTTTGCTAAATGGTCAGGAAATTGTATTCTTAAATAATTTTTCTCATTGGTTACCCAATTTTTAAAAAAGAAAAATTTTGAGTTGCTTTTTACTAATCTAGAAGGTGGAAAGTATAGATATTTTTTGTGGCATGGTTTTCATCTATTGTAGTGTACTTACCATTAAAAAAAAACCTCTCTTTGTTTCAGTCAGAATATATTTATTCTTCTTTTCTACAAACAGAGAAATTAAGTCAGATAAAGGTTAATCCATTTTCCTCAAGAGTCGCTATTTGCCCTTGTTCTTAGCTGTGACATATGGCACGGGGCGTCAGTTACAGCCTGTTATAAACAACATTGATTTTATTTGCATCCCGCCACCTCTCCTTAGTCTACAGACACTTTGGAAAGATAGGCATGTAAAAATGCAGTAGATTTTTAGACATGTAGTTTTTTTAGTGTTCAAATCTTAGTGTGTCTTAGAATATATTTAGTCAACTAACAGTATGAGATTTATCTTTGATATTAGACTGAAAATAATAGCTTTGGACCATTATCACTGGACAGGTATTTGAAGTTAAAACTTAAAAAAGAGTGTTTTTTAAAAATTTTCCTAATTATTTTGTGGCTGTCGTTTTGCTATTAAGGGTTTCAGGACACTTGTCCTCAGCATGAGCTAAGGTCTGAAGGAAGTTTTCAGGACAAAGCCTGTAGTTATGTGGCTTGACTTAAGGAAGCTGTAAGTGGTAGACAAATTTAAATTCCCCTAGTTTTAATGAATTAATGAACAAAAATAGCAGTTTTTACTAGAATCTGTCCGAATAGGTTCTGGCTTCAATCAGTAAAGATTCTATATACCGTAACAGCCATTATGTTTTCAGCCATGCTGTGTTTACCTGTCCCCATAATGAAAGAGGCAAGTTGATGTAATGGGACTGCCCACTAGAAAGAAGAGTTTCAAAAAGTCTCCAGAGCCTCCCTAGTGGTTAGTTCTTTGTGATCCTGTTCCTGTGTCTAAGCCCCATCCACATCCATCATCTGCAGAGTAGCAAAGGTGATCACCTCTTCAGGTTATCATTAGGCCAAGGAAACCCAAGATTGCAACGTTATTTTCTTCACTTAGCTGCATGTTGACCTGATGATTGGTTGGTTTGTTTTTCACTTTAGACAATTTTGTGATGATGTCTTTCTCCTACCTCTAAAAGACCAGGTTCCTGTGCAGCATTCTATTCCCTAAAGCATCTCACCTAAGTACATTACCTTAAACAGAAGTTACAACATCTATAACATATGAGGCCTTTCATTATCTAGTTCCTGTCTGTGTGCCCAGCACTCACTCATTGCCTTGCTCTTGAAGCTCCAGCAACAATGACCCACATGTAATTTCCTGCCAATTCATCATACCCATTCATTCCTCTGCAGGAATTCCTTTGCTTTCTTCCTTTCCGTTCTGGCTAACTCCTACCAGATATTCTAGACTCAGCTTAGACATCATTTCTATCAAGAAGCATTTCCAGAGGCTTTGTTTTGTGTGTCATTGTCTGTATCTCTCTTTTATATTAAAAAAAGAAGGTTTATAGAAATATGACTTCCCTACCATATAATTCAGCCACTTAAACCATATAATTCACTGGTGTTTAGAATATTCAGGAATATGGACAACTACCACCACAGTCAGTAGTTTTAGAAGATTTTCAACACCTCAGACAGAAACCTTATGTCCTGTAGCTCTCAGTCCCCTATGCCCTAGTCTACTTCTCAGCCCTAAACAACTACTAATTTACTTTCCATCTCTATAGATTTCCCTATTCTGGAGTTTCATATGAATAACATCATATAATTTGTGGAATTTTGTGACCAGTTTCTTGCACTTAACATAATATTTTCGAGGTTCTTCCAAGTTGTGGCATACATGACTTCATTTATTTTATGGTTGAATAATATTCCTTTGTATGGGTATACTACATTTTGTTTATGTATTCTTCTGTTGATAAATATTTGGGTGTTTTTCACCCTTTGGTTATTATGTAAAATGCTGCTGTAAACATTCATGTACCAGTTTTTGTGTAGAGATACGTTTTCATTTCTCTTGGGTTTATACCTAGGACTGAACTTGTTGGAATAAACAGTAACTCTATACTATTTGGTTGAGGAACTGCTAAACTGTTCAAAGCAGGTGCACAATTACATTCCTGTCAGCTGTGCATGAGGACACCAATTTCTCCACATCCTCACAACACTTGTGATTCTTTTTGATTCCAGCCATCCTGCTAGGTACAACCTGTTATCTCATAGTGGCTTGTGTCTTTTAGATTTTTTTCCACTTTTGTTTCCTCAGCATCCACACAGTGCTCCCCAGCACGTAATAGGTATTCTGATGTTGATTGGAGTGGATTGAATGGGTTACAAAAGCTGTCATTTATGTGGTTTTGGTTTTGTTTATGATTTTAGCAAGTGCCCAGCAGGTACTTGTGATGGGTGTACATTCTATTTCCTGTGGGAGAGTGCTGAAGCTTGCCCTCTGTGCACGGAGCATGACTTCCATGAGATTGAGGGAGCCTGCAAGAGAGGATTTCAGGTAAGGGACAAACTCTTGAGGCAGAGCTTTGGCATTATAATTGGTTGGTCTGGCATCACATTATAGAAATTCAGGTCCAAAGTATGGCAAAAGCTTCTAGTTAATGTGACATTAGTAGTCATTTAAAACCAAGTTTGGTAGCTGAACTTTCAGATGCTGGGGTAGCAGCAGATGTGCACTGGGATTGAGGAAAATGAATCATGATAAAAGTAGTCACAGGCTTTGAATATTTACCTGGATGATATGAGAATGATATCATTAGACCAATATGTGATTTATATAATACCAGTATAGGTATAATTAAGATGGGGTAATATAACTGACTCACCATAAGAAGCATGCCTAAAACATAAAGCATATACATATAAAATCAAGATCCTACTCTATAGCTTCTGTGCATTCATACTTAAATATTTTTTGTTTCCATTTATATTTAATATATTATGAAAAACTTCCCTTCTCATTAAGTATATTTTTAAAAACATTCTTATTTATTGGTACATTTTTAATATTATCTGGGATTTAATAATCATTTTGTTAGACATTTGAGAGAAAATTGAAAATCATTTTGTAAATAACTGTAGCAAACATCTTTGAAAGAAATTGGATGTCATTAGTGTATTATTAGAAAGAGATTAAATGAATCAAAAAAGAATGGACATTTTTAAGACTTGATACATATTACTAAATTACTTTGGTTCTATCAATTTTCACTTTCACTTCATTTTCATTTTCACCAGTAGTGTTTGAGAGAGACTGCTTCACTGCACTAGCTTTGAGTAATATCATAAAAAAAAAAAAAAAAAAACACCTGAATTTGCTTCAAGACCACTCGTTTATCACCACTCCATGCCCAAATTCTATTAAAATGGTAGGAAAGAAGCACAGATGAAAGCAAATCAGCACGAATCCTGGAAACCTGAAGGGAGAGTAGGCACCAGAGAATCGGAGTGGGAAAGCAGTTCTGCCCAGGAAAGTCTTGAAGAGTTTGCAGTTAGCAGGATGAAGGGCAGGAGCATGACAGGAAATGAAATCAGGACACCTGCACCCAATCCCATACATTCCAAGTATTTGACACCAGTTGTGTTCACCTCGCCTCAAGGAAAAAGCTATAGAGAACTATTCTCTAAGTTGGTGTTTTTCAAACGTTAGTGACAGTGAATCTATATTAAGAATTATATTGTACATCAAACCCGGTACCCACACACAAATCAGACACACAGAAATATGCCTAAAAATGAGATAAAGTTTTAAGGAGCAAGATTTATTTTATATTTTATGATAAAATACAAGCATAGCGTTAATGTAAAGTATATTTGTATTAATAATTTAATGTATAATATAAAAAATAAGCAGATAACTCTAAAACAAAAATGAGGAAATGTGTTATTTAATTTGTCAAATGTGGAATAAGATGGCTTCTTCCAGCACCCAGGGTCAGTGCTGCTTGCTGAGCTAGCACACTGCGGAGACAGTTTCTTTTTAGTATTTTTAAGTAGGTCAAGGATAAAAATTCCAGATTTACAAAAATGGTTTCTTGTTAATCCTCTTAATAATGTTGATGCTTTTTCTACTTCACAATAGAAATTCTTCTTTACCTTTACTCTAAAATTATGATAAACTGCTTATCTTATAATTGTTTTTTAGAGTAAATGAAAAACGAAGCTACATTCCCTTTGGCTACCAAGTTTAGCTCAAGGATTTTTGAATAGCTAAATGATCTTTTTTTCAAATATTCTTTAATATTTCTCTCCTGAAAGGTAATGAATGATGAGAAGGTTAAGACAGTGAAGTTGCAACAAATTCTCTAATTTTATTTCATTCAAACTGTCTTCCTTGGTAAGGTCGCTTCAACATATTATAAGATGGTTAAGAATAGGTAGTTGCTGGGTGTTCTTTGGTATTTGTTTTTGCCTTTAAAATCATACTTTTTGGATAACTTTGAAGTGTATGACATGTTGAAATTTATAATATTCCCCTATAGTTACAAATTTAATTTGAGAAATACTAGAAGCAGTTAAATATATCCTTCTGTTATACTTAAATATCAGTTTTGGAAATATTTGTCCAAGGAGCTTGAGCTTCAGTTACAAAACTCTGAATGTCATTCCTGAGTTCATAGACCTTAGTGTATTCCATTGCAACTATAAAAAATGAGCATGATACAGTAAGTGGAATTAGTCATGTCTGATAACTGAATAAAATATTTTAAAAAGTCAACTCCTTTGTGAGCTTCATATACAAATGACAACTATAGTTTATTTTTTATTGTCAGTGAACATATGTGGATTTCTTTGGATACTAAAGCTTCATGATAGATGAAAAATGGTTATTGCAAAATATTGCAATGGGTATACTTAAATTTTTAACCATCCCACTGTGTTTCAGTCCTATTTCCAACACCATCTTTACAATTTTTTATTTTACATTGATTGTGTGCTTTTCAAATTCTTTAAGTATATCTAATACAGATACATATGAAGTTAAATTTATACAAGTCCTCCACATACACCTGATATAAACAAAAAGAGGTGCACAACTTGTTTTAAAAGTGCTCTTATCAAATTGGATCCGCAAAAACTATGCCAGGTTCTGTGTATTAAGCATTTCTTCTATGTGTCATGCAGTACTAAGGATTTGAAGAGATATTGTTATTACTAAGGGGACTATTTTAAAATTTATCTTTATATTTATCTTACCCTGCTCACAAAATATTTCCACATACTGGACTGCAGTGTCAGCCATTTTCTGTTTTTCAATGATATGTGGCTGAATGAAGGAATAAGGCTTTCTAATTAATAGTTATAGAATTATTAAGAAAATTTGCCAATAGCTTGATTTTTTTTCCATGTCAGTATTTGAGGAGCTTATTGAAAAATTAAGTATTCTGGGTTTGCAAGTATCTTTTTAATTTTGAAGTTTTAAGATTTTGTCATAAGACTGCCATCAGACAGTAGAGCTTGCCATTTTCATTGGGTATTGCATATTTGATAAAATCATATCAAAGCTGGTACAGTCTTTTTTCTTGTTAGTATGAACTTCAAGTAAAGTCAGTATTTGCTGATGAATGTACATTTCTCTCTGTATTGTCATTATTGACAGAGATGCATCAGATGAATTTGAACATGCCTCAGCATTTCTCACATTACCATTTTTTATAAAAAATAATGTGACCTACCTAAAAATTAATTTACTTGCACTAAGTTTAGGAAAAATGTTACAGTTATAATGTACTAACAAAAAAATTCAATCACTGATATCCTTTCTAAAAAACATGCTGAAATTTCCTATGCAAAACTTGATTCAGACTTTTCCTCAAAGTGAATAAGAGTCCCCTCCCCCTTTCACTTCATTACTAACTGCAAAAATGTTCATCTATTTAAATCATAAAAATAAACATTATGGTGTTATTCTTCTGTTAAAGTGTTGAAAAAGTGACCACCGTACAGCAGAAAATTTAATGAGACATGTTAAAAGATTAGTGCCCTGTGTTATTTAATGTCAGTGGAGAGAATCACCATGCAAATTGCTACTGGTTACTGTATATGTTGAAATATGTGAGGAACCATGCACTATACTCTGATTTTCTGTTTTGATCTGCCTATTTGATCTATCTTTTTTTAAAAAAATTGCTGGTTGAGATCCAGTATATTAATATTTTATTATTCACAATTAGTTATAACCTGTGGTTTGAAAAACACTGTGCCTTATTAAGGAATTGCCATCTATTTTGGAAGAATGAGAGTAATTGGTGTGGGTAGTGAGACCCAGAATAATGCCCTCCTTATTTTGGGATGGGAAAGAAGCGTGTAGACCATGTGCCCACCCACCCCAGTTACCCAGCTGTGTTACACCTATATGTCCTGGGTCTAGGGTCTGCTATTCCACTCAGAGGACAGGCTTATTGGGAAATAGGCTTACATGATGGGTGGACGCAACCCATTTCTTATATTAAGCAACCTAAGCTTTCATTAAAAAACGTGACTGAGATGTCTAAGAGGATCAAAAAATGGTTTACATATAGCCAAAAGGTATGTCCAGATGGAGCCATTTTTATTCAACCTCCTCAGCATGTACTGTACTGCACCCTTTTGAGGTGGTAATCCATCAATCCATGTCTTTATTTGTTTTTTGCATTTTCATTCATTTCCTTATTCACTCTCATGTCTTTTTTCCTGTATTTCTGGGCTTTTATTAAATGAATGCTGAATAATCCTCTATGCCTACTATAAGTAAAGGGTTAGCACAACCCTTTCTTCTATGTGAGAAACTGACCTGTGACAAATCTGACTTTCATAGTTGAGTCTGAATCTCATTTCTAATGTCTTCTATGGTTTTATTTTTATTTATTTATTTTTAAAGGAAACCTTATATGTGTGGAATGAACCTAAATGGTGCATTAAAGGAATTTCTTTGCCTGAGAAAAAGTTGGCAACCTGTGAAACGGTTGACTTTTGGCTGAAGGTGGGAGCTGGTGTGGGAGCTTTTGCTGCCGTTTTGCTGGTGGCTCTGACCTGCTACTTCTGGAAAAAGAATCAAAAGTAAGTACGCTCACTGGGTTGATCACAAGAAAGCTAGGGAGCCTATTTTGTTGTGAAAATTCTAGACTTACTCATTATATCCAAGAAATAGATTCTCCCAGAGACACAAGAATTTTCTCCTTGTGAAGAAATTATAGGAAAGGACTTGAGAAAACAAGCAGAGAAAACGATTGTTATTCTGACAGTAGAAAAATCATAGAACATTAGAAGTCATTGAATTAGAGCCATTTATCAGAAAACAAGGAAAACTAGAGGCTCCATGTTACTCAGGTAGATGATAGTAGACCTGAGATATGGAAGGCATCTCTTAGTGCTTTTTTAAAAAATGACATAATGCTGTCTTCTTTGCCTTTTCATTTAAAATTTATTGTGGGAAGACATTTGTAAAAAAAACAAAACAAAACAAAACAGACTAAATGTATAGGCATATATCACATTTATTTACTCTAAGTCTTCAAGAATCTGGAATTGACTGAATATTGTGCATAACTCCTGAATGTATATTGGTCTGTTATAGGACTTGAATCTTGTAGAATGATTTACACCCCAATGGGACTATGGAACTCCTGTATTGTAATATCTGGGGACAATTACAATATCTGGGATGATAGTATAAAGGAATACATAATGTAGAGAGATGATAAAGGCCAAATTACTTGCCTGTTTGATATTCTTATCTTTATGAACTAAATACTAGAAAAGCTTACAGTCAATTGGCTTCCAAATATTCATGTTAAGAAAATGCATTCAGACCTCAAGGTTTCCCTCCCACCCCAATTTTTTCATTATTGGACTATTCAGTCAATGTAAAGTGGTATAATTAAATCTATTGAACTGGTTTCTGACATCCTGGGGAATATTTCTTCATAAATGGTAGATATACGACAACACATATTGCCATGGCTATATGCAGGGAAATTTGTTGGTGGAGCAATTACACTCCAAGCCAATTTAATGAGCTGATTTGTGACCACCTAAAATAAGTATTTATTTATATTAACATAAGTGGATATTTATTTGTTTATTTATTTTACCACTATTTAGACTGGAATACAAATATTCCAAGTTAGTAATGACAACTAACTCAAAAGAGTGTGAACTCCCAGCTGCAGACAGTTGTGCTATCATGGAAGGAGAAGATAATGAAGAAGAAGTTGTGTATTCCAATAAACAGTCACTACTAGGAAAACTCAAATCTTTGGCAACAAAGGTGAGAGTAGAATTTTAACCTGGTGTTATTGGGCATCTATAAAGTAGGGGACATATTAACCTAAAAAGAGCATTCGCACAAGCTGTTCTTTTGCATGTGTATATCTCAGTGGGTGTTTATCCAACAGAAATACCCTTAGAAGCACATGATGTAGATACAGTAATATTCAGTGCAGCATTGTCTTTGTTCATTGTCAGACATCATCAATAAGGAGTTAGATATTTTCATATATCGAAGTAATAGAATACTATGTAACTCTTCAGTTAAAGACTGAACTACTGATGTGTACTGATAAATCACTAAGTCCAAGATAGAATGAAAATAAATGGACTATCATATATATTGAATATACATTAATGTTTGCATTTGTATAGCAAACTATTAACAATAGCTACCTTTTGGGAATAGTGAACTAATGAGAGTGTTTAGTCTTTGAAAGCAATACATTTTTGTGATGTCGGAATTTTCACAAAGAAAATATTTTTTTTATAACTTAAAAATGGGGGTTAATAAAAGATATTATATTCATTCATACTGTTCCTTTTTATTTTATGACAAGATTGTTTTACATAGAGCAAAGAAAAGTTACATAAATTATTGCGGTATATAAGGTAACGTATTGTTGGCTTTGGATTTTGGAACGACTACCATATCCAAACATAACATGAAACCCTAAATTTTTTGTAAACACATTTTATTCGACATTTTCACCATTGACTTAAAAGATGAGAAATTATCAGCTTACTACTTACTCAAGACTGAAAATAGAATGAAATAGAAGAAAGAAAATGACTTTCAAATTATTTACAACAGGATAGACAAGAGACAAAAATTTATATTTATGAAGAGTATTTAGTAACCATTTCCTTCTACTCTCCTAATTTAGGTGCATAAATATAAGGAATTATTTAAGAATAAAATGAATAAGCCATCCTTCTCTTCTACTGATGGTTAATCTTTTCTTTTATTAATCTAAAGATATAAGGAGGATACTATTACCATAAAATAATGAAAATGTAGTGATTATTAAGAATGGAGATCTTTACCCCATTTGCAAGCTAACAAGTGAGCTTGATACAGTTTTATGGACATTTTAGAAGACTTGAGACTCCTGTCAGAGACAGAGGACAGTTTCGTATTCACAGAGTAGTGCTAGCAGAGTAATAACCTTTATACCAGCTCTCAAAGCCACACGTAACTCACAAAACTGTGTTCCCACAGGGCTATTTGCAGAGGAAATGATATCACTTGGTTGCATTACAGGAAAGGGACTCCTAAGCCTTAGGAACCTGAATGTTCATAATGCACAGTAAGCATACCCATCCTTTGCCCCAAAGGAAACTATTTTTTTTTATTGTTCTGGACAGATAGCATACCTGTTGCTCAGGAAGATGACAATATATCTTTAAATTCCAAGGTGGTTTTCTATACAAAGATTCTTAAAAAGATAGTCTAGAAAAAAGGGTAATCTGTTTCTCACTTTTAAGATATGCGGAAGTGAAAAAGAACCATGAAGCATTGTCTTCAACAACATCCAAACCTTATTTTTATACCACGTTGGTTTCTGGTAAATTTTCCCTTTAATTTGCCACTCTGTGCACGATTCTGATTAATATGACTGACTGAAGCTGGGATTAAGTTTGGTCAATTTGCTTTATACGATACTTAAATAAAGCTACTACCAATAGAACACCAAGCAGAGGTCCTCACCAAGATGAGGCCAATCTGTATTGTTAACCTCAACCTTACCCTAGGGTCCTAGACTCAACTAGCTGAACAAAAGCTATGAACCAATATGATTTACCTTAGAAAGCTAGGTAGCTTTCTTGTGTAGACCTTTTCACTGGTACTCAGAGGTTTCCTCCATAAGATTCGAATAAAAAGGGGGCAAGGAAATTTTCAAAAACGTACAGAGTCCCAATATACAGAAATCCTCCCTTATTTGCCATTTCCCTTTTCATGGTTTTCTTTTTGTGGTTTTACTTAACCATAGTCAACTGTGGTCTGAAAACATTACATAGAAAATTCCAGAAATAAACAATAAGTTTTAAATTGTGTGCTGGTCCGAGTAGTATGACAAAATCTGCTACTGTACTGCTTTGTCCCACTCTGGAAGTAAGTCATCCGTTTGTCTAGCATATCTGTGCTGTATATATTACTTGCTTGTTAGTTACCTAGTAGTCATCTTGATTATCAGATTGAAAAAAGTATTATACAGTTTGACACTATACTTGGTTTCAGGCATCCACTGGGGTGTTAGAAAGTATCCTCTGCAAATAGGTGGAGGAGTACTGTCTCCCATTCTTGTCTACATGGGCCATCATACACTTGCAGGCAGTAAACTCAATCAGTGGTTACTATACTTTTGATCTAGGATCTTGGCAATCCAACAAGACAATCCAGATACATTAATCCAGGTATTACAGGATATATTAGATATATTAGTGATTGCACAGACTTTGTCTTAGTTCTCAAGGAGAAAGTATGGAGTAATTATATTGTGAAGAACAATGTATGGACAGTGATGTTGTCCTGAATGCCTTCAATGGCTGAGGTTCTGTCATTGATTACTTCAAGCTAAGGTCAGAGGTAAATTTTATACCACCTTTTCTAACATCTGTAACACTAGAGGTATTTCCTTAAACAGCTGAAGCTCTCTTATGACTACCCCTAAGGTGCAAGCTACCATGTTTTTAGTGAGGAAGCAAGTTAATGTCTGACTTCTACACAAAAAGTGTAGTCCTGGAGGTACACATGATGCCTCTGGAAAGAAAATGTTATTCACAGTTGTTGGGTACACTAAGTGGGACCTACATTGGTCAGGCAGCATGGGTTGACAGTGCTTGTAAGTAGCTTCTTTGCTGGGTAAACCTTAGGGTTTCTAATTCACCTCATATAATGATGTCTCCTTTTTGTCTTTGGGGAAGCTACTTGAGGGAAGTCAGCTCAACTTTTCCTGTTTGTCCACACTGCAAACTAGTTCTTGTTCATCTCATGAAATGACTAAATAATGGCTATGAAAATGAGATGTTGGTGTTGTCTGGGGCAGGGGCTGAGGCCATTTTCTGCTGTTTTGGGTAAATTCCTCAGTTTTAAGGGGACTGGCAAATGAGCTGTGATGAGATCATGTGGTGGGTATGGCAGACCCAGCAGTGAGCTAAATTAAAGGCCCTTGAGATGATTTGAGGGAACCATGTCAGAAATTTTCTTAATAGGAAGGTGACATAGTGGCCCTGAAAATCAAATGATCCTTAATGTCCCTTATTTATTCATACTTCTCAGAGTGTAAGCCATCTCCTCCATTATCAGACTGTGGTGGTGTCTCTTTCTAGTGCTAAAAAAACCAAATTGTTCCATTTTAGTAACTATAATTTTGCCTTATTTCTACTAATATCTATCTGCCACATTTTCATGTGAGGCATATTTGCCACTGGGGCCAGACCAACTGCATTTTTAAATATATGCCATTTGTTTGTCAAGTGAGGCTTTCCAACCTTTTCCACCTTGTTGAGCCACCATAAATAGGACTATCAAGCTGTAGAGTTACAAGGTCTGCATGGGAGTGACATTAATTTTGACTCTATCAGTGACCAACTAATGGCTATAACTGGTAGCCATATCAAGGAGATAATGAGTCTAAAACCTCAAGGGTACCTCTGTCTCCTTTTGTCAGAGTCTCCAACTGGCAAAATCATTTGTCATAGAGAATTGTATTACAAATTTGTCATTATGATTGTGAGGCCATAAAGGTAGGGAGTGTGTGCCAGCTTTTAACATAGCCTGTTAGTTTGGGTCCACTTAAAAGGATACTGCTTTGTAGGCTAGCTGCTACAAAATATCAAGTAGAATACTCAAGTGAGGCCCACACTGTCCCAATAGCAGAAAGTCAAGTAAAGTGCTGGGCTGTTTTTCCTTGACTGCTGGGTAAATTTAGCATTGTAAATCTGCTTACGTAGTTTCAATAAACTTTATTTAGGTAGCAAGTCCCTGACTTTTGTGGGGGTTTTATCACCCACCTCTGCTAGTAGAGTAGTGATAACTCAAGTGGGTCTGCTGAGATGGAGACTTCTGACTTGACACCAAGAGGACCTCATTTATATAGTGACTGTTTTGGGCATCAGAAGGTAGAGAAACTTGTGTGAAACCCTGACTCACCATTTGTTGCAAATCGCAGAGTTGGGAATTCCTGAGGGTATCCTACTGGCCCTTCTCTACATGTGGCTGTTCTCGGTCAGGGGAATCTCCTTTAGCATGTATGAGATAGGGAAGTACAAGCATATAACACCAAGTTCTATTGTATATTCAGATGTGGAAGCAACAATAACACTATGTTGAATGGGCACATAGAAACCCCTCCAAAGGTCACATTATTTTCCTTTTTCTACTCTAAACCTTGCTCAACCCCCAATATTTGTATGCTCCTTTTCTCCCACCAGAGCAGGTATGATGGTGACTTGAGTGCCTGCAACCCACAGAGTGATAAATGTTTAAGAAATCCTCTCCAAGTTTTCCTAGGATATTCAAATGGGTGTGTATTGTCCAGTCCCTCTTGGTGATAGGAACACTTTGGTCTCCCTTTTAATTATCTTTCTCTTTAAAGCATCTGAAGTTGGGGTAGTTTGGGAGGGAGGCATTAAGACTAAAGAGAAAGAGAAGCTTTGACAGCAGGCAAGATGCTTGCATTCACTTTTATTTTTGAGCAGCATATCAGCCGTTAATGATCCAACCATACTTCCAATATTTTTGGTCTCCCCAAAGTCCTGTGTTGAACAGCAAGGTTCTCTTTACTGACATTGTTTAAAACAATTTGAGCTTTGGGGGCCCCTTAACTTAGAGGCCACAGTCATATTGCTTTCTCTCTGAAGCTGCAGGTTTTCTGTCCTTTTGTTGATTTGGACTTGACTTGCATATTGGAGACATGTTTAAAGAGTCCATCTTAATCCAGAGTATTTCTTGCTGCTGTTAATAATGTTTAAGTTAATTTCTGGTTTTAACATGAAAGTAGGGAAAATTTCCAGGTAGACCAGAACATAATAATCTATCTAGAGTCCCTTGAGTCAGTTTCTCATTATCTAGTGAACTTCTTCTGTGTTGTAAACCCAACCTGGGACAGTAAGAGTTGAAATATGAATCAAAGCTTAAGTAACTTTTCCTATGGGAATTAGTCTCGGGGAAGGCTCTCTGTATCGTAGTCAGGACCCATTTCAAAATCCCTGAGACCTTTTACTGTCATCTGTGGATGGATCTGAAATTGGCATAATAGATTGCAAGAGATGTTGAGCCCCAAAATGGCCCAGCTCCTTGTCATTCTTTTTTTTTTCTTTTTTTTGCGATGGAGTCTTGATCTGTCACCCGGCTGGAGCGCAGTGGCACTATCTCAGCTCACTGCAACCTCTGCCTCCAAGGTTCAAGCTTTTCCCCTTCTCAGCCTCCCGAGTAGCTGGGACTACAGGTGTGTACCACCACGCCCAGCTAATTTTTGTATTTTTAGTAGAGACGGGGTTTCGCTATGTTGTCCAGATTGATCTCAATCTTCTGACCTTGTGATCCTCCTGCCTCGGCCTCCCAAAGTGCTGGGATTACAGGCATGTACCACCATGCCCAGCCTGCATGTCATTCTTAATTAATTACTTAATGGTCATTGAGTACTGCCAAACCATCTTTAAAGTGAGTCGGTCAAAATTTTCATAATCTCTCAGGTTTCTTCTCTTAAGTGATTTCCATGTTTCCCTTTTAGTACTCCTTGTAGATGCATGTTTCTTTAATTTTTGTTTTAAAGAGGGTGAAACCTCCTTTGCCTACTAGGATGAATTTTAGTTGTATGGTCCTACAACGAGGATTGGTTTCAGGGCCCCTGAGCATACCAAAATTCAAGCATACTTAAATCCTGCGGTCTGCTCTGCAGAACCTGCCCATGTAAAAATCAGTTCTCTATTTAGGTGGCTTTTGCGTCCCACAAATACTGTATTTCTGGTCCATGTTGTTTTTAAAATCTGCCTGTAAGTGGAGGTTGCAGTAAGCCAAGTTTGTGCCACTGCACTCCAGCCTGGGTGACAGAGCAAGACTCTGTCTCAAAAAAAAAAAAAAAAAAAAAAAATCTGCCTTTAAGTAGGCCTGCGCAGGTCAAACTTGTGGTGTTCAAAGGTCAACTGTGGTACTTACCATGGGGCACACCTAAGGCTGATTGCCTGGTTAATGAGGAAATCTTTTGGCACAGAGGATAGGACAATTAAAGCATTCAGGGCACTGTTGAGACAGCTGAACTGTGACTTCTTTAACCCACTTTCCAGTCAGTACTCAACCAGCAATCACCTTCCCAATTAGAGTATAAAAGAATTTTCTTCCCTGAGAAGATTCAGTGTAGTGCATTTTATTTTAAATAGCGATTTTAGTTAGTATAATGATTTTTTTACTTAAAAAATGAAATTTTGAAATAGTACAGAAAAGTTGAAAGAATCATACAGTGGTATAGTCATATATCCACCACCCAAATTTTATTATATTTGTATTATTACATATCTGTCCCTCCATACTTTCATCAATCCGTATTCTTTTTTGTTGTTAGGTTTCCAAGTAAATTGCACACTTCAGTACACTTCTGTCTGGGTTGCCCTATGTTGAGTGCCACTGTCAGAGTCACTACCTGCAGGGGTCTATCCTCCAGACCTTGATTCAGTGATGGATGAATAAAGTACACTGACACACAGATATTATGATTTGTCAGTTCAGCTGAGGGGCCATGGTCACCTATAGACTCCCTGGAGAGTGCTGTAAAAAGATAGCAGCCACTGGCCCTCCCCAGCCAGTGAGACTCACATTTATTTAGTAAAGTTTAATTGATAAAGACTTGAGTCAATACCATTAGAGGCATAGGTTCTGATGTCCAAAGCAAACACCATTAGTGGCTATTATCTCTGGTAAACCTCCCCTGGAGAGGGCCATCCAGCTCAAAGTTCAGTTTTAAGACCACATGAGTAAACAAGCTATTCAGATAAACTCCTCTACATACCCTAGCTATTTGCTTTTCTTATTTTTTTTCTTTTTCTTTTTTTTAATTGCATTTTAGGTTTTGGGGTACATATGAAGAACATGCAAGATTGTTGCATAGGTACACACATGGCAGTGTGATTTGCTGCCTTCCTCCCCATCACCTATTTCTGGCATTTCTCCCCATGATATCTCTCCCCAACCTCCCCCCGCCCCGTCCCTCCCCTATTTACCCCCAACAGACCCCAGGGTGTGATGCTCCCCTCCCTGTGTCCATGTGTTCTTATTGTTCAACACCCGCCTTTGAGTGAGAACATGTGGTGTTTGATTTTCTGTTCTTGTGTCAGTTTGCTGAGAATTATGGTTTCCAGGTTCATCCACGTCCCTGCAAAGGACATGAACCCATCGTTTTTTATGGCTGCATAGTATTCCATGATGTATATGTGCCATATTTTCCCCATCCAGTCTATCATTGATGGGCATTTGGGTTGGTTCCAAGTCTTTGCTATTGTAAACAGTGCTGCAATGAACATTCGTGTGCATGTGTCCTTATAGTAGAATGATTTATAATCCTTTGGATATATACCTAGTAATGGGATTGCTGGGTCAAATGGAATTTCTATTTCTAGGTCCTTGAGGAATTGCCACACTGTTTTCCACAATGTTTGAACTGATTTACACTCCCAACAGCAGTGTAAAAGTATTCCTGTTTCTCCACATCCTCTCCAGCATCTGTTGTCTCCAGATTTTTTAATGATAGCCATTCTAACTGGCATGAGATGGTATCTCAATATAGTTTTGATTTGCATTTCTCTAATGACCAGTGATGATGAACATTTTTTCATGTTTGTTGGCCTCATATATGTCTTCTTTTGTAAAGTGTCTGTTCATATCCTTTGCCAACTTTTGAATGGGCTTGTTTGTTTTTTTCTTGTAAATCTGTTTTAGTTCTTTGCAGATTCTGGATATTAGCCCTTTGTCAGATGGGTAGATTGCAAAAATTTTTTCCCACTCTGTTGGTTGCCAATTCACTTTAACGACTATTTCTTTTGCTGTGCAGAAGCTGTGGAGTTTGATTAGGTCCCATTTGTCTATTTTGGCTTTTGTTGCCAATGCTTTTGGTGTTTTGGTCATGAAGTCCTTGCCTATGCCTATGTCCTGAATGGTTTTGCCTAGATTTTCTTCTAGGGTTTTAATGGTGTTAGGTCTTATGTTTAAGTCTTTAATCCATCTGGAGTTAATTTTAGTGTAAGGTGTTAGGAAAGGGTCCAGTTTCTGCTTTCTGCATACAGCTAGCCAGCTTTCCCAGCACCATTTATTAAACAGGGAATCCTTTCCCCATTTCTTGTTTGTGTCAGGTTTGTCAAAGATCAAATGGTTGTAGATGTGTGGTGTTGCCTCCGAGGCCTCTGTTCTGTTCCATTGGTTTATATCTCTGTTTTGGTACCAGTACCATGCTGTTTTGATTACTGTAGCCTTGTAATATAGTTTGATGTCCGGTAGTGTGATGCCTCCAGCTTTGTTCTTTTTGCTTAGAATTGACTTGGCTATGCAGTCTCTCTTTTGGTTCCATATGAAGTTTAAGGTGGTTTTTTTTCAGTTCTGTGAAGAAGGTCATTGTTTTTCTTATTAACTAAATGTAAAGGGGATTTAGGCTGCCTTCAGCTGAAACTTCTACTGAAACTATGGAAAAAGCCTTAGATCTTCCCAAAGCGTTTAAGACTATATTCTTTAACTTTCTCTACTGTATTTCCCTGAATATTTTTGCCTCCATCCTGAGTGAATTCCCACTCACTTCAACCCAGAACACTTCAGGAAACATATTGTTGATGATAATTTGTTTTATGTGAAATGCACACATTACAAATATACAATTTAATGAATTTTGAGACATGAATATACATATATAACCCCCAATTCCTATCAAGATATTGAACATTAGTATCACTCCTGAGAGTAACATGTCTTTCTGCATGCAGTCAATCCCTCTCTCCCAAAGGAAACTACTGTAATGATCTTTTAAACCATAGATCAGTGTTATCTGTTGTAGAACTTCATATAATTATAATCACAGAGTATATGTATTATTTTGTGTACTTTTTATTTTACTCAGAAAGATACTTTTGGGATTCATTCACCTTGTGTTAACAGAAGTAGGTTCCTTTTTATTCTTGAGTAGTGTAGATATACCAGAATTTGTTTATCCAGCCTGTTGATTGAAACCTGTGCTATTTCCAGTATTTGACTATGAATAAAGATGCTATAAATGTCATTGCACATATCTTACTGTGTCTATTTTTAAGAATTTTGTTACACATGTTTATGTTCATTAATTATTATGTCATGTAGGGTTTGCTTTATCTTAGATGTCCTCATTCATGTTCTAAAGGCCATACCTTACTTGATATTTCCCTAGCACTGAACTGCATGATTACATTTATTTTTCTTGGCTTTTCTCTGCAATTAAAACTAAATCAATTTTTTATGTGTTTCTTTTATTTATTTCACTGCCATTTATGGGACATTGTAAGACACTTTGCCAAGTCTGGAGGTTATGTCAGTATGTTAAGAACAAGAGTAGGGTCCCTTGGTACATTGAGGAGAGGGGAGTGCAGTAGGGTAGGTAGTGACCCTACTGCACTATCTTATTCATCTATTCATTCTGTCTCCTATTTCTTCATTTTAAAGGTGAGGGAAACCTTCTGGAGAAAGTTGGTTTTGCAGTAGTTTCTTGGATTTAGACCTGTAAAAGATCATCTTGTTTGGTATCCTTATCTAATACATTAGTAAACTGAAACCTAGAAAGGCTTACTTATTTGTCCAAGGGGGATTAGATAGGAATTAGAAGCCATGTCTCCTGAGTTCCAATCCAGTGTTTTTCCTTCTCCAATGTGGTATTTCAATAGATTTTTATAAAAGAGTTTATACCCACTGATTGATAACATACCAAGTAATAGGACTTGGGTTATATCTTGGGAATTAAACAATGAATGAGATATAGAATTCCTGCCATCAGAAAGTCCCAGTCAGTTAGTGGCACTGCCTACCTAACTGTGCACACATGCATATGTGTATATATTCCACCATATCAGCAATAGGAGCACAATCCCATGCAAAGGCAGAGGACATGGCTATTAAAACCCTATGATCTCAACGTGATTTTATAAAGGGTTTTCAGTGTTTTAATATTCACTTTAAATATTCAGAGAATATTAAAACATTAAATTTTAGTGTTTTAATATTCACTTTAAATATTACCTTAAGGATAACCAACAGGTCTCTGCCTTCCCTCCATACAACACCATGTTGAATCAAATCTTTTCAAGAAAAGGCTCCAGAAATCTCATGTTTTCTTTTTAGTTTATGGATGATACCCAAGAGCTCTTTCCTTTAATAGCCTATGAGCTCCTTGAGGGAAGACGTTTTGCTGAACGAATTTTTGTATCCCTAAAGTCTAGTCCTGGTCCTGCAACAGAGACAGTGCTTAATAAATATTGGAATTGTCAATAGTTATTCTAAAACATTATTAAGGCTGTTAATCATAAGACTTCAGTCAAGTTCTACCAGAGCCAGTCAGCAGGAGCACTGAGGAGATCTACAGTCTGCTCTTTCAGAGGCTTGTAGCTCAGCAGAGGCAGGGAAATAGTGATATGTTGGTGTGTGTGTTATGACCTTTTTCTATAATCCTGTTCCTGTAGCCCTAAAGCTCTTGGATTTATCCATCCAAATGAAAGCAAACACAAAAACAAACTTATCCTTCCTGACAGATACTCAATGTTGACTTCCTATTATCTTCTCATGTCACTATTCTACTTAGACATACATTTATTTGCATATGAGACTGGTTGGCCTCCTATTTCACTTATTTTAAAAAGCAATCATAGCTCTCTTCATCTTTATTCTCTTCATTGGCATAGTCTCCACCTCATTCCAGCAACCTTCAGAAGGCTTTCTCTTAATAATTAGAAGTTTGGACAAAGCCTGGGCAGCAAGGCAAAACATCATCTCTACAAAAAAATATAAAAATTAGGTGGCCGGGCATGGTGGCTCAAACCTATAATCCCAGCATTTTGGGAGGCTGACATGGGCAGATCATGTCAGGAGTTTGAGACCAGCCTGGCCAACATACGGAAACCCCATCTCTACTAAAAATACAAAAAATTAATTGGGCGTGGTGGTGGGCGCCTGTAATCCCAGCTACTCTGGAGGCTGAGGCGGGAGAATCACTTGATCCTGGGAGGCAGAGGTTGCAGTGAGCCAAGATCATGCCATTGCACTCCAACCTGGGCAACAGTGAGAGATTCCCTCTCAAAAACAAACAAACAAACAAGCAAACAAAAACATAGGTGTTGTAGCTTTTGCCTGTGGTCCTAGCTACTCAGGAGGCTGAGGTGGGAAGATTGCTTGAGCTTGGGAGGCAGAGGTTGCAGTCAGCTGAGATTGTACTACTGCACTCCAGCTTGGGCAACAGAGAGAGACCCTGTCTCAAAAAGAAAATTAAAGGTTGGAAGAAATCTCACCTCCTCTTTCTTTTTTCTTCTTTAAAGAAACTAATTTATTTTAATAGTTTACATTTTGAATCTTTTATATAATACCAGCACTGACATAATTGAATGAAAATTTTGACCTGTTATCAAAGATGACTTGTTTAATATCTTTAGTAGGCATTCTACCCAAAAGATTTTCCTAAAACATATTAGTGAACTTAACTGATTTAATGTCTTATTGGCATTCTCCTTATTTATTTCTGCTGTCCTTTTTTATTATTATTCGGCCTATATTATCTTGAAAATATTTAGTTTGTCAGTTCTATTTTGCCCACAATTAGCATGGCTAGGTCATTGATTTCAGCGCTGAGGTCAGGTATGCCCTTAGGAAGGGTCTCGGTGGTTTCTTTGCAGGGATCACAGCTACGTCTTTGGTATCTGTTGCAATCATGGGTTTGCTTCTATTTTGGATTTGTCTGTCTTATCTCTTGGACATCAAAAGTGCGCTTCAGGGTAGGCATGCTATTTGTTTTATATCTACTACCCAACTTTAACTGTAAAATCCTAATCGCAAGTGGCAGCTAGATAGATTAAAATGATTTCTGGAACTTTCCTTCTGGACATGTAAGATCCTAAAATCTTATGAGAATTTCAGTGAGTTGATTTTGTCTTTAATATTTTTTCTTAGGAAAAAGAAGACCATTTTGAATCTGTTCAACTGAAAACCTCAAGATCCCCAAATATATGAAGAGACAGTGCTGTAGCATTGAGACTAATGAACAGAGAAACCTGCTTTAGTTTTACAGGATCATATTTTAGGGTCTGTCCTCATACCTGTCACGTTGGTGATCTCACAGAGGAGGGCCATGCCGCTGAAAAGGGAAGGAGATTGAAACATTTGATTGCCTTATCACATGGTCAAGTACCTTGCCAAAANAAAAAAAAAAAAGAAAGCAAATGATTTGGGTCTCAACTGAAGATGAAGCTCAACTCAGGAAGAGATTTATCTGTATATACACGTAACTGAAAACCAAGTTTAAGCAGCCCACCAGTGCACTGCTGATGCATGCCATATAATTAATGGGTAACTTTTGTTTATAATGTCTACATAACAAGTGTGATTTGGAAGGCAGATGTAAACATATGCATTATGATCCCATTTATGTTTTTTCTTTGTTTATATTTTGGGGAAAATTAAAAAATTTTTTAAGGTATATTTTTTCCATTATTTATTTCCCTGACCTAAAAATAGCTTTTCTACTAAAAATGATGAGGAATGAAGACAATAAACTTTTCATTTTTCCATAGGGTATCTTCTCTTGACTTAAATTCCAGGAAGAGTTAGCATGTGCTTAGGTTATCTAAATTTATAATTGCCTTTGAAATTCCATCCTTATTGGAATTGGTAAGAAGGGCTTGACTGAAAGTTTGAAGGAATCTATAAAACAAAAAAGAAAGAAAGATAACAAGAAGCCCCAATTCTCCATTAATGAAAACTAGTTGATAGTATCATAGAAGTCAAATGACTTAAAACAGTTTATGTAGTGCTCAAAGTATAATTAAAGTAAAAAGGAAAGCTTGTCAGTCAAATCACTGGCAAAATCATATGAAAGTGACTATACGAAATATTGGGGTAATTTCATGGTTTCCAGAAAATGTCACTGGGACTTTTGCTCTATGTCAAGCACCAGAGGTTATATGGTTATTTTTCTGCTATAAGACTTTGAGAATTATGACTTCCTTAGAAACTTTAAAAAATAAGCCAGTAAGACAGGAATTCAATTTTGAAAAATTACATATACTTGTATTCATAATAAGAATGTGGTTGTACCATAAGCAGTTATGAAAGAATTGTTCTTATTCAAAGTGATCCAGATAATTGTGATATTTTCTACAGTGGACTACTAGTATTAGCACGACTTGGATATTATTTGTTGAAGGAAGTATGAATGAAGTTGAATTTCACCAATTTTGTGTAAAACTTAATTGATTTAAAACTGAGAAAGAGGGAGGTTTCCTAGCCATTGCTGATCTAAGGTGCTTTTGTTTGTTTTCAATAAACAGTAATCTTTGTAGATCTTAATTCAGATTTTAAAAAAGAGCCATGATTGGCTGAGAGTGGCAGGGCATATATGTAGGGAAATGATTTGCTCCAAGCATTTCAATGAAGTATGATTTGTAACTTTTGTGTCTGAAGGTGGTGTCTTTATTTTTGTGGAAAATGGGAGAAAAGTGAATAATTCTGTTTATTTGGCTTATTGGTAAAACACTAGATCATTCTGTTATTGAATGAATGTTTGTGTTTATCTCTGCTGTTGCACATATGAGTATAGGTGAGATTGTCATTATTTTATTTTTTGCTGTGGAATTCAGGGAGGGTGTCACTTTGCATAAACCTTTTTTTGCACTTAATTTCTTGAATTTTCTTATAAAGAAGAAATTATATTGGCATTCCTCATTTTTATCCTGCCAACAGAGTGCTAATATGCATTTCCCCATTTTGATCAAAACTTAAACAGAAGAATGAAAATACATTTGAAATGAACCCTTAAAGAGAAACCCTGGCAAAGCTGTGTAGACTGGACAGAGTGAGAAAACTTCCATAGTCACTTGTCACCTTTCTCCTCATCTTCCACTGCGTTTAATATGTATGTTCCAAGCCATAGAGATAATTGGGATTTGCTCCCAGGTAGCTTCTTTCTTCTCCTGTCATTGAACTAAAATCTCTGACATGTCAAAAATGCCTTAAATTTTAATGAACTCTCTGAAAATGTAGTTGATATTGAAGAATTTATTTTATTTCTAATTTTAGATATTAAATAGATTTTGTCAGCACAATCCCATCTTTGGGAAGGAGCTGACATTTTCCTTTAGATTCCAGTGGTTTGTCATTTTATTTCAAGCACTGAAGAAGTATGACAGAAAGAATATTATGGGGAAATATTCAGACCAATCCTGGCTATAAAATCCATTTTAGTTTTATGTCTGGCCTTTGCAAAGCTCAGTGAAATGTTGAAAGGCATAAACAAATTAATCATGTTTCTTTGACTTTTAATTGACATTTGTTGTTCCTTTTGCCCCCTAAGTCGTAGAAGAAGTTATTTGTTATTTTTCTAAAAGGCACAATCTTAAACCTTAATTACTTCATTAAGTCAGCTGCTGTCTATAACATCTCTTAGCACTCAGTCAAAACGTATTTAAATCAGTTTTCCACTGGATGAGAACATGTCTTCTGTGGATAAATTATGTTATGTCATTTAACAGCATTGAGCATTTTGATATGTGTTCACTGAATTTAAAATCCTGAATTTCATTATTGTTGACTTTCCCCCTCTTTAGTTACTAGCAATCGCATCCTTTCTAGGATTAAAAATATTTCATAGTATTTTTGTGTAGACGTCTGTCCTTATTTTTTTCCACAAAGAAAAAAGGTGGTTTAAATTGCTGATGTGTAAGAATTGCTTGGGTCCAGCCCTTTAGCATCTGGGTTCTCCAGGTCCCCAGGTGAGTCATGATCGACTGCTGCTTCAAGACCCATCTGGCCAACTCTCATTTGAAGTCTGTCAGTAGAGCTACTTCCTGTGGCACATGGTCATTTCTAATGGGAGGCTCATCTCTAAAGAGAGAAATATGTACATCATTTCTCTCCTTTTCATAGAAATAAATTTCTTTTGGGTTGGTGTCAGAAGATGACTTCATTGGCCATGTTTAAAGTGAGTGTACTGCTCATATTTATCTTTGTACTCTAGGAGTATGTAGAGTTTATCTTCAGAGAAACTAAAGCTCCCTCATATCTATTTTATAGTAATCATGAATTTGATCCCAGGTTGACAGGCGCGACTCCTAAACTAAGTTTGCCACAAAGAAAGTGTCCTTATGGGAGTCAGCTTTTTAAAAATCTTAACACCTGACTCATTCGTTGGAAGCTAAAATGGAATTCACCTTCATAATAACTGGCTACAGATTATCCTCTTGCCAGATTTTATTTATTTTGATTTAACATTTTTATATGAGTTCCTTTTAGAATCGTAAATGAAAGAAGGAAAACATTAAGATGCAAATGAATAATTGAAAAGAGAATTAATTACGATTACTATTATAATTGATACTAATTGTTATTATGATTACACTTGTCTAGATCAGAGCCCAGCAAACTTTTTTTGTGAAGGGTCAGATAGTACATATTTTTGGCTTTGTAGGGCATGTGGGCTCTATTGCATTTACTCAACTCTGCCATTGTAGTATGAAAGCAACCACAGACAAAATGTAAACAGATGGGCATAGCAACATTCCAATAAAACTTTATTTATGGACACTGAAATTTGAGTTTCATTTAAATTTCATGTGTCATGAAATCTTTTGATGTGTTTCTAACTATTTGAAAATGTAAAAGCCTTCTTAGCTCACAGGCTTTACAAAAGCAGGTGATGGGCTAGGATTTGACCTAAGGATTATGGTTTGCTGACCCCTGGTTTAGATCACTGTAATCTACTGCAGTCTATTCAGAAGAATCTGTTTGCACACAGGTTCTTTTCCCTTTAGAAGGTTACCACCTAAAAAGTTTGTCAGGTCTCCAGAATTGTTCAAGAAAAAAATAACCCATCATGCGTACTTGATGATTTAATCACTTACCCAAAACAAAGCCAGGTAGATACTCTCCTGAGTTCCCCTTGTAGTTCTGGGACTCCATTATGGATATTGGTTGGCAAAGGATAAAACTAAAGCCAGTGAATTGGCTAAAAGTAAATTAGCAAGATTGATTTAAAGACTTTTCTCATTGGGGTTTAGATGACATTCCTTGCTAAGGTAACTGAATTTGGAGATACTCAGTCTTAAATACAGATTCATTTAAAGTACCCATGTGGAAATAGGAATGTTGATGCATAAAAGTAGATTCAGCATAGGTTTTCCAGCCCTAGCACTGGAGAGAGTCCTTGGTCTGTTTGCATTTGTTTAGGCAGGGCACACCTCAATCTGTACAGATTGGCCAACAATCCTATTTTAAGACTTAGTAATCCTAAGACACTTAGGATTCCTTTAGTGATTCGGGTGCTTGAAGAAACAGATCAATTTCCTTAAACAAATGGTCCCAGTAAGGCTTTTAATTTGATAAAATTTTCTTCATCTTATTAATTATGTGTGTGGATATTGGTAAATTTGGCTTAGAGGGATAATATTTTCTTTACCTTAGATGAGTGATTTCATATTTCCTTTGGTTGCTTTTCAAATAAAAGAATTAAAACAGTGGGAATTATGCACATGTTAACCTATCACAGAACAGGAGTGAGAATTGTCTTGTTCATAGGCTTTGCCTTTGTAGAGCTGTGGTTATAATGCATGCTGGCGTTCTGTCTTCCTGACACCTCACTTTTCTTGGCTTCTCCATGCTCACAGCCCTTGACTAAAGAGCTCTGGAGCCCAAAGCTATCATGGTGGGTCGGTGAATAAAGCAGGGACTGCAAAGAGAAGGCATAGAACTAAAGACTGTGAAGGTACACTGGCTAAATTGCCTCCTTTCTCAGCCCCTCTCTTAATCTCTCCTCTGTGTGGTCTACACGTCAGCTGGCATCACAATTTAAAAATAGAGACCATTTTATTTTACTATGACAAACCTAAGCAGCCTGGAAAATCTAATGTTTAAACTGGAGAAGACATGGAATACCTCAGAAGCTGTAAACACTCAAAAAACCATAGATAATCAAGCATGTAGTAAGGTTTTCATTTTTTAAAGTTTCTTGTTAACTTACAAATAACAATTGTAAATATTTATGGGTTACAATGTGATGTTTTTATACATGTATACATTGTGGAATGATCAAATCAGGCTGATTAGTTTATCCATCCCTCAAATATTTCTCACTTTTGGTGGCGAGGATCTTTAAAATCTCTTTTACCTATTTTGAAATATAAATTACATTATTATTAACTATACTGTAATCACTACACTATGCAATAGAACACCAGAACTTCTCCTGTATAACTGAAACTTTCTACTTGTTGACCAATTTCTCTCCTTTTTGGTTCATCCCCACTCTAGCCTGTGGTGACCACCATTCTACTCCCTGCCTCTATAAGTTGGACTATTTTAGATTTCACATATATGTGAAATCATATGGTATTTGTCTCTTTTTGCTTGCCTTATGTCACTTAACATAACGTTATAGGTGTATCCATCTTGTT
The DNA here is from genome assembly GCF_001604975.1 of Cebus imitator. Lineage (NCBI taxonomy): Eukaryota > Metazoa > Chordata > Mammalia > Primates > Cebidae > Cebus > Cebus imitator. The sequence continues at coordinate 378,285 of NW_016107341.1, forward strand.
ACAAATTATAGAATTATCTATTTTTTATAACAGGCTGAATAGTATTTCATTTGTGTTTGTGTGTGTATCACATTTAAAAAATCAATTTATCCATTGGTGGGCACTTAGATTGTTTATATATTGTGGCTGTTGTGAATAGTGCTACAATAAACTTGGGAGTGCAAGTATCTCTTTGACATACTGATTTCATTTCCTTTGGGTATATATGCAGTAGTGGGACTGCTGGAACATATGGGAATTCTAATTTTCATTTTTTGAGGAACCTCCATACTGTTTTCTAAAATGACTATACTAATTTACAATACTACCAAAGTTCCCCTTTTTTCCACATCCTCACCAACACTTATCTTTCATCTTTAGTGTGAGGTGATATTTCATTGTGATTTTAATTTGCATTTCTCTTATAATTTGAGATATTGAGTATATTGGCCACTTGTATGTCTTCTTTTGAGAAATGTCCATTTGTCAATGATTAAGAGAAATGATTAAGAGCCTAATTTCATTTTTTGCATGTAGATATCCAGTTTTCTTTATACCATTTATTGAAGAGACTATCCTTTCTTCATGGTGTGTTCTTGGTACTTATGTTGAAAATTAAAAGACTAGAGGTGTGTGCGTTTATTTCTATTAATAGTCTGTCTATATGAATTCATTGGTTGATATACCTGTTTTTATGCCAGTACCATGCCATTTTGATTACTAGAGCTTGGTGCTATATTTTAAATTTGTATAGAGTGATTACTCCAATTTTGTTCTTTTTGGTCAAGATTGCTTTGAATATTCAGTATTTTGTCATTTCATACAAATTTTAGAATTTTTTTTCTATTTTTGTGAAGAATGACTTGGAATTTTAATGGGGATTACATTGAATCTGTAAATCACTTTGGGTAGTATGAACATTTTAACAATATTCTTACAATCCATGAACACAGAATATGTTTCCATTTATTTGTGCTATTCTCAATTTTTTTTTAATCAATGTCCTGTAGTTTTCAGTATGCATATCTTTTACTTCTTTAGCTAAATTTATTCATAAGTATTTCACATTTTTCATGCTATTGTAAATGGAATTATTTTCTTAATTTCTTTTTTAGGTACTTCATTGTTAGTATATAGAAACACTACTTATTTTTGTAAGTTGATTTTTTATATGTAAGATCATTTATCTACAAATAGAGACACTTTCACTCCATACTTTCCTATTTAGGTACCTTTTCTTTCTTTTGCATAATTGCTCTGACTAGCATTTTCCAGTACTATGTTGAACAGAAGTGGTGAGTGTGGGCATTTTTGTCTTTTCCCTGATCATAAAGAAAAAGCCTTCTACTTTTTCATGGTTGAGTATGATGTTAGCTGTATGCTTGTCATATATGGCTTTTATTGTGTTGAGGAACATTTTTTTAATCTCTAATTTTTTTTTCAGCATCTGTTGAGATGATCATTTGGTTTTTGTCCTTTATTCTGTTAATATAGTAAATCACATGTATTGAGTTGCCTGCTTTAAGCCATTCTTGCATTCCAGGGATAAATTCTACTTGATCATAATGAATTATCTTTTTAATATATTGTGAAATATGGTTTGTTAGTATTTTGTTGAGTATTTTTGCATCTATGTTCATCAGTGATATTGACCTGGAGTTTTCTTTTCTTGTAATATCCTTCTCCAGCTTTAGTATCAGGATAATGCTGGCTTTATAGTATAGTCTTTGGAAATATTCCCTCCTGTTCAGTTTTCATGGAAGAGTTTGAGGAGGAACTCAAACTTAATTCTTAAAACTTAATTCTTTAAATGTTTAGTAGAAATCATTGTGAAACCATCAGTTCTTGACTTTTCTTTGATGATAGATTTTAAATTACTGGTTTGATTGCTTTATTCATTATTAATCTATTTGCATTTCAAATTTCTTTGTGATATAGTCTTAGAAGGTTATATGTTTCTAGGAATTTATTCATTTCTTCTAGATTGTTCAATTTGTTCTTGCCTAATTGTTCATAGTATGTCTTAAGATTTCTTGTGTCAGGGTCACCACCTGCAGGGGTCTGTCCTGCAGACCTTGACTTAATGACAGATGAATAAATTCACTGTTACACAGAATACAGTGAATGAGCAGGCTGAAGTGTCGCTACTCACAGACACTCGAGGAGAGTGCTGTAAAGAGAGAGCAGGTGCTGGCCTCAACATGCTGGCCTTTCTGGCCTTTATTCAGCAAACATTAAATGACAAAGGATTTAAGTTAACACTACTAGAGTGTAGAGATTAAAGGACAGGTTCTGAGGCCTAAAGCAAACACCATTAGTGGGTAATATCCTTGGTCAATCTCCCCCCGAGAGAGCCATCTGGAATGATCAAAGGCTAGTTTATATGACTACCTGAGTAAACAAGTTATTCAGATAAACTCCAGCTATTTCCCACATTCCCCAGCTATTTGCTTTTCTTATCAACTAAAGGTAAATGGAATAAGGCTGCCTTCAGCTGAAACTTCTATTGAAACTATGCGAACTTCTCAGCCTTCCAATAAGGTTTGAAACTATTCTATAACTTTCTCTACTATTTTTCCCTTAATATTTTTGCTACCACTCTGACTGAACTCCCATACCTTTATATTCTGTGTTATCAGTTGTAAGGTTTCCTCTTTCATTTCTGATTTTATTTATTAGAGTCATATCTATTTTTTCTTAGTTAGCTTAAGTGAGGGTTTGTCAATTTTGTTTAGCGTTCCCAAATCTTTTCTGTTGTTTTTCTAGTCTCTATTTCATTTATTTCTTCTCTGATCTTTGTTATTTTCTTCCTTCTGCTACCTTTGGGCTTAGGTTTTTGTTTTGTTTTGAAATTCCTTGAAGTGTAAAATGGGTTGAGATTTTTTTTTCTTTTTTTATGTACATGTTCATTGTTATAAACTTCACCCTTAGAACTGCTTTTGCTTCTTCCTTTAAGTTTTAGTATATTGTTTCCATTTTTGTTTGTCTTAAGATATATTTTTATTTCTTTATTATTATTTTTGAGATAGAATCTCACTCTGTCACCCAGGCTGGAGTGTAGTGGTGCAATCTTAGCCCACTACAAGCCCCGCCCCCTGGGCTCAAGCAGTACTCCCACCTCAGCCACCCAAGTAGCTGGGACCACAGATGCACACCACCATATTAGCTGTTTTTGTATTTTTAGTAGACATGGGGTTTCACCACATTGCCCACAGTGGTCTCAAACTCCTGAGTTCAAGCAATCCACCTGCCTTGGCCTCTCAAAGTGCTAGGATTATAGGCATGGGCCACTGTCTTGGACCTCAAGGTATTTTTTTAATTTCCCCTTTAAGTGCCTCTTTGACCGAGTAGTTGTTCAGGAGCGTGTTGTTTAATTTCCACATATTTGTTACATTTCTGTGATTCTTCCTGTTATTGATTGTTAATTCCATACTATTGTGGTCAGAAGATGCTTGTTATGATTTCTGTCTTCTTAAACTTGTCAAGGCACATTCTGTGGCCTAATATATGATCTAACCTATAATATGTTCCATAAGGTAAGTGTTCCATGTGCACTTGGTAAGAATGTATATTCTGTCCCTGTTGGATGAAATGTTCTGTATGTGCTTCTTCAGTCCACTTGGTCTAAAGCATAGTTCAAGTCTAATGTTTTCTTATTTATTTTCTTTTAGGATTATCTGTTTGATGTTGAAAGTGTGGTACTGATATCTCTTACTATTATTGTGTTATAATCTGTGTCTGTCTTTAGATCTCTTAATGTTTGCTTATATATATATATATATATATATATATATATATATATAAATAAAAATGTTTATATATAGATCTCATATATATATATAAAGCAAACATTAAGAGATCTATATACAGATCTCTTAATGTATATATAATGTATATATATGCATCTCTTA
>NW_016107341.1:382224-429676 GCF_001604975.1 Cebus imitator
ATATATATATATTTATTTATTTAGGTGCTCTGATGTTGGGTGCATATATAATTGTTATATCCTCTTGATGAATTTACCCCTTTATCATCATATAATGACCTTCTTTGTCTCTTTTTCTGTTTTGTCTGAAATCAGTGTAGCTACCACTGCTCTCTTTTTGTTTCCATTTATTTGGAATATCTTTTTTCATTCCTTCATTTTTAATTTATGAGTATTCTTTTAAGGTGAAGTGAGTCTCTTGTGGGCAGCATATATTTGGGTCTTATTTTTTTTTAAAATCCATTCAGCTACTTTATGCCTTTTTTATTGGAGAATATAATCTATTTCCATTTAAAGTAATTACTGGTAGGTAATGACTTACTAGTACCATTTTATTAATTGTTTTGTAGGTTCTTTGTTCTTTTCATCCTCTATTACTTTATTTCTTTGTGATTTGAGGACTTTTATAATGGTATGCTTTGGATTATTTTTTTGTTAAATCTTAAAGTTGATAACTTTATTTTTATTATACTTTAAATTATAGGGTACTTGTGCAGAACGTGCAGGTTTGTTACATAGTCATACACGTACCATGGTGGATTCTTTTTTTTGCTTTGTGTATCTATTAGAGACTTTTGCTTTGTGGTTACCCTGAGGATTTTACAAAACATCTTATAATGGGCTATTTTAAGCTGATAACATATAAATTTGATTGTATACACTTTTACTTCCCCTTCTACCAACTTTTATGCTTTTGATCTCATAATTTACATTTTTAAAAATAGTTATATATTTAACAAATTATTGTGGCTTTAGTTACTTTTAATAGTTTTGCTTTTAATCTTAATACTAGAGATATTGTTTACCCACCATTATTACAGTATTAGAGGATTTTAAATTTTACAATGTACTTAACCAATGAGTTTTATACTTTTATATTTTTTTTCATGTTACTAATTAACATCCTCTTCCTTCACCTGGGAGAACTCCTGTTAGCATTTCTTATAAGGCAGTTGTAATGGTCAGAAACTCTTACCTTTTGTTTGTCTTAGAAAGTCTTTATCATCCTGTCATTTTTGAAAGATAAGATTGCTGAGTAGTGTGTTTTTGGTTAAAAATTTCTCTCAGCATTTTGAGTATCATTCTACTCCCTCTGGTCTGCAAGATTTCTACTAAAAAAAAAAAAATTTCCTGATAGTCTGAAAGAGGTTCCCTTGTATGTAACAATTTACTTTTCCTTTGGTGCTTTCAGCACTCTGTTTTTGTCTCTAATTTTTATTTTTAATTTTTGTGTGTATATAATAGATATATATATATTTATGGAGTATATGAGATGTTTTGATACAGGCATGCAATGTAAAATAAGCAAATCAAGGAGAATGGGGTATCCATCACCTCAAGCATTTATCCTTTGAGTTATAAGTAATCCAATTATACTTTTTAAGTTATTTAAAAATATACTGTGTTTAACCTTTGATTATACTGTGTCTCAGTGTGGGTTTCTTTGGATTAGTTTTATCTGATATCCTTTGGCCTTATTGGATCTATATGTCTATTTGTTTTCCCAGGCTTGGGAAGTTTCTTCCATTATTTCTTTGAATATGTTTTCTTTCCCTTTCTCTGTCTCTTCTCCTTTGGGTGCACCAATAATCTGCATGTTCTTATACTTGATGGTGTCCCCATAAATTTCTTAACCTATCCTCACTCTTTTCAATTTTTTTTTTTTTTGTTCCTAAGATTGTGTAAGTTCTTGCTGATTCTTTCTTCTTCTTGATCTATTCTGCTATTGAATCCCTCTATTGAATTTTTCAATTCAGCTGTAGTTCTCCTCAGCTCTTCTGATTTCTGTTTGGTACATTTTAATATTTTCTGTTTGTTGACATTCTCGGTTTGTTCTTGCATTATTTTCATGGTTATCAATGAGCATCTTTATGACTATTATTTTGAATTATCTGTTGGGTAAATGACATATCTCCACCTCACTTGGGTCAGTTTCAGATACATCTTGTTATTTTATTTAGGAGATATTTCCCTTTGCTTTGTTTTCCTCGACCCTTATGTTGGTATCTATGCATGAGATAAAACGACTACCTCTGCAAGCCTTGTCAGATTGGCTTCTTGTAGGATAAGTACCTCACCAGTCTATCTAGCCAGGGATATTAAGTTACCTCTCAAATCTATGTGCTTTTCCAGACTACTATCTCTGTTTTTGGTGGCCCTTGAGCTTAGGATGTGTCATATCCTGTCAGTACCCTGAGGCAAGTAAGTTAGAATCCAGACTCCCTAGATGTAGCTGGAAAGGTTGGGGTGTTGAGTATATGTTTCAGTTCTTTCTATCTTCACTGTGAAGTTGGGCATGGATATTTATCTCCCACTCTTTCTACAGTAACCCAGGGAGAGGATCTGTGGCAAATGCTTGAACTCGTACTCAGGGTGCACTTTCTGATGCTGGGGAGATAGTTGCTGCAAGTAGGCCCACTATATATTGACCACTTTCTTTTCTGTGGTCTAGAGCCACTCATAAATGCAAAGCCCCATTGACTCCTAGAGCTCCTAGAGCAGGATCATTAAGGAGACAGTCATTTTAGTGGGATATAGAAGTTGTGGCACTTGGTGCATGGCCAAACTCCTTTCAAGTAGAATGAGTAGACCTGGATTTATTATTGGGTGAGCTAGAGGAAAAGCATATGAAGTTTCAAGCTCTGGCTCTGGTTGTTGCTGAGGGTTTTTTTCCCCATTAACTCCCCAATGCAAATCCATTAGAAACCAGGCCATTGAGTAGCCACTGGCACTGTGTGCCATAAGCCCTTTCTGAAGAGAAAGTGGGAGCCGTATGTTCTTACCCTTTTCTGCATTGCTCCAAGGGGATGTAGCCCCTGGAAATATTTGCATGCTCAGTGAAAAACACCTCTTTATTCTGTGATCTATGGACACTTGCATATGACTAGTCCATAGCTAAGAGGTTTAGAATGGAGTCCTTTGGGTGGTAGCTGTAAAAGCTGGGGCATTCAGTGAGAGGCATAAACCCCTTCCAGGAAGACACAAAGAGCTGCATGTTTCTAGCCCCTTCTCTGGACTTCTTCTTGGGAATGAAGCCCTGTAAGTGCTTAAACATGAATATAAAATTGCCAGTTTTTTCTTTGATCTAGATAGACTCACAAATACTTAGTCCCCTCTGGTCTCAGAGGTAGGATGTTTAGGACACAGTACCTTGGGTAGAAGCTATAAAAGTGGGATACTCAATGCATGGACAAGCTCCTTCCAGGAAAAATTAATAGAACTGGAGTTATCACTGTGGTGAACTTGGAGAGAAGGCTCCAGAAGAGCCAATCTGCTTCTCAGGCTGCTGGTGGGTTAATATTTATCTGCTTTCTTAACTCCCTGATACAAGTTAGTTGGAAGCCAGGCTGCCAAGTAGCCACTGGAAAAGTATGTGATAAACTCCTTTGGGGGAGAAACAGGCGCGTGGGTTTAAGCCCCTTCTCTGCACTGCTTCTGTGGGACCAAGGCTCTGGAAATGCTTGCATACTTGTATCAAACACTGCCTTTTTCCTGTGGTTCACAGAGACACATATACCAGTCCCCTCTGCTCCTAGAGCCAGAAGGTTTAGGATGCAGTCCCTTGAGTGAAAGCTGTAAAAGTTGTGGTGCTCAATGTGTGAACAAATTCCTTCCAGAATAGATAAATAGACCTGGAGTTACTGCTGGTGTGAACTTGGAAGAAGACTCAAGAAATGCTGATCTGTTTCTCAGACTGCCAGTGAGCTATTGATTTCTTTACCTCCCAGATGCAAGTTAGTTAGAAGTCAGGCTGCCAAGTAGACACTGGGAGATTGTGTCCCTTCTAGGGAGATAAAGAGCTACATTTTTAAAGCCCCCTCTCTGCTCCTCTCCTGGAGCATGAAGCCATTGGAAGCGCTTACTTGCTTACATAACACAGATGCATTTTCACTGTGGTCTGGAGAGACTCTCACATCTAACCCCTTCTGTTCCCAGAATTGGTGAATTAAGTGTCAAACCAAGGGAAACCTTAGAGTTAGGGTGTTATATGTGAAGTCCAAACCCTTCCCTCACAGGGAAAAGCTGGGTGTTGGGGATTCCGTTCAAGATTTTATGACACAGTGCCTGGGGGAGAGTCTGTGTCTGAGTGTGCTTCAGCTTTTCCTACTCGTGTGGTGTGGGTGTTCTTTCAGTTGCCTGGTGGGTAGGACTCTCTCAGCTGGTATCTAACTTTCTCTCAGAGGGAATTGATCTGTGAATAGATGGTTTTTTTTGGTGCATTCGTGGGTCGAGGGAGAGGCAGGAGCTTCCTATTCTGCCATATTGCTGATGTCACCTTGATTTTTTTTTTTTTTTTAACGAGTGGGATATGTAATTTTGCTTGGGTTTCTTAAATTCAGGAAGTTTTTTTGCAAAGATGGACTGGCTCAACAAGTTTTATATTATGAAATGATGAAATGTTATTAGAGCAAAAAAATCAACCAAAAAACCTATTTGCTTGAAATATCTTATGTAAAAGATTTTGTAGCTGCTATTTTTCATACATGTTGAATATTTTAAAAAATAATATTTCCAAAGATCACATGTTAGATTATGCACTTCCAATTGGAAACAAAGATTGTGGCAAGAAAAAAGAAAATGACAAGAGCTCTTGGTTAATGCATGAAATTATATTTTAAGGGCATGAAATATAGTGAGCATAGATCAAAACACAGCCCTCTCAAAAACAAAGTTTTCTGAAGATTCATACAAAAGCCTAATTGTCTTGTTTGAAAAGATATATAATTAGTTTCATTGTTTGAGGCATCAGCCATGTCTCTGCAGAACCCATCTGATACTGCCTTCTTCAGACTGTTGCATTCCATCAGAGGACTGTTTATTTTCTCTCTCATCTGCCTTGCCTCAGCCTTTATCCTGAGCAGATGCTCATTCTTAACGCACTTATCTAGCACTCCTGCCAGTTTCAGTCACAGCAGAATTCATTTTTTTCATTTAGTGCTGTTGAATCTGTTATCCAGTTTAAGCTCCTCTCCCCCGGATTCCAGGTTCTTATTTGAATACGGGAATTAGACACTGGTGAACACTATTGTCCTGGAGCATCTGGTGAGTTTTGGATTGATTGATGAGGCTGTTGATTCAAATGCATCCAGAAGAAAGAGAAGAATTTCTAACATCTGATTCCTTTATTTCCTTCAAGGCCAGTCCTGTTGGCTTTTTGTGTACCTGTTACTTATTTTCAGATATTTTTAAATAGTATCATTATGTTTGATTATTCAGGCTTTGGCTGTTTAGCCTGTGGGTGCTTCATATTCTGAGTTTGTCTTTTTTGGGTCACAAAAGTCCTCTCATTATAATATTTTCTAGTCTTTAAGCTTCCTAGAGGTAGGTACTACAACTTATTCATTCTTTTTTTCTGTTACGGGATGAAAGTGGCCCCCAAAAGGATATGTCCACATCTTAATCCCTGGAACTTCAGAATGTTTATTTGAAAAAAGGGCATTTGCAGATATGGTTAAGGATCCTGAGATGAACCCATAGTATCTACTTAGATTGGCCCTAAATCAAATGGCTAGTGTCCTTGTAAGAGAGATGGAGGACAAAACTGACACAGAGAAGAAGATGATGTGAAGATGGAGGCAGAGATTGGAGTGAGGTGGCCACAAGCCAAGGAAACTGGCAACCACCAGAAGCTAGAAGAGGTGTGGAACAAATTCTCCCATAGAGCCTCAGAGACAGTGTGGCCCTGCTGACACTTTCATTTCAGACTTCTAGCCTCCCACCTGTGTGAAAATAAATTTCTATTGTTTTAAGACACCCGGTTTGTGCTAAGCTCTTACACCAGCCACAGGAAACTAAAGCACTCCCTACCCATGGCACCTGGAACAAGACCTGGCACAAAGATTCTCAGCAAATTTTCCTACATTCATAAATGATTTATGACTAAAAAGACTGATAGAAATAGGACAGTATTTAGTAAGAATAAGCCAGTTTTAGTTTATCCATGCTTTCACTCCCTTATTTAGATTAGTAAATATTCAAATTTAGTGACAAGCCTATGTGCCTGAGCATGGCTACTGGCGGTTTGGAAAAGCATTGGAAAATAAGATATCCTGGATTTCTATTGCCTCATTCAGCTGTGAGTGGTGAGAGTGATTTTCTAATGGAATGATGAAATACTCTGCTAATCCTTTCATAGGAATTTAGCTTGTTTTTGGAAATGAGAGCCATCAAATCTTTTCTGGCAGCCACAGTCTCTATATTCTGAGCATAGGAACTCTTTAGTTGTCTCATGTCTCTATCTGGGCAATTCTGGGCTGCCCTACAGGTGTGGGTTTAGAAAACCAGGATGTGTATTATCACTGAAATGGCCTTATATATATGGTGTTGCTACCAGTCAATTTCTGATCATTGTGGACTGAAAGAAGTCTGAACCTGCTCACAACTCTTCAGCAGGGTAACAACTTGAGTTTGAAGTATGCATAGATGTGAACAAAAGCACAGTTAAGACAGTTTCTTCCAATATTAAAAGAAATGATTTGAAGTCATGTTCAAATTACCTTGAGTTATTTAAAAAGAACAAACCATTATCCACCATGCTGGAAAACCTTGAAGGTTTTATTCTCAATATCTTTACATTAATACAGATGCTTTTTATTTTGTGCTGAGAAAATCAGTCTGTTACACAGAATGTAACTTTAATATACAACATAGAAACTCATCCTAAATTAGTTACAACAAGGACCTACAAAAAACTTCATAGGAAAAAAAGTTACGTAATATTGCCACCGTATTTTTTTTTTTTAGTAGACTGACCCTGTCAGACCCTGTCACCAATGCTCAGCTCTGTAAACATGGTTATTTCCATGTTCTGGGGAAATTGTTAATAATAGGGACACTAGAATCAGCCTAGAAAGTCGTAACACATCACTATATACAGTCCTCAAAAATAATTTATCATACTGTTTCTAAAAAAAGGTACTAGGGTTGTTCTTTTGCTCTGTTTCCATATTCTGGAGCTGCACGTGAGCACTTTTGTCTAACAGTCTAAAAACACAACAACTGAACTGCAATTCACAATCACAGAGATGAGGTGGTGGAGTCGAGGACTTCCCGCCCATTGCACACCGTTGGGACATACGTGCTTGCGGAGGCTGGAAAACAAAATGGGACAGAAAAGTTGACGTTAGTCAAATGGGACACAAAGGTAATAGCATGAAGGATACAATGGGCTTTGGGGACTCAGGGGGAAAGGGTAGGAAGGAGTAAGGGATAAAACACTATACATTGGGGTTCAGTGTATATTACCCAGGTGATGGGTGCACCAAAATCTTACAAATCACTGCAAAAGAACTTACTCATGTAGACAAATACTACATGTTCTCCGAAAACCCAAGAAAGTAAAGAAATGTGAACAAAATAAAAACTCATTTTAACTTGGCTTTGGAAAATGCTAAGTGGTTCAAATGCTAGTGTAGGTCAATTTTTAAATATGTTCTGCTCAAAATTAGTTTGCAACCAGGAACATACCACCACTAATGCTACACCTTTTGATGGGAGAATTTATAAGTATAATCATCGTTGAAGGAAGTCACCTGTGGTTTGAAAATTAGCTTTGGTAGTCTATAAACTGGTTAAAATACAATGTGTAAAATCAAAAGCTCACTGCGGTTTTTTTTTTTTTTATAGGTTACTAAATTATTTACTCTTTTCAGCACGTTAATTAGTTTTGCTCTTTATACAGGGATGACTCTCATATTGTCCATGAGTCATCTGTGAACTCCATTCCCTTAGAGAATGGTTTGATATATTTTAATTGTTCAAGTGGATAACCTCAGTAAAAACACCAGTAAGGGCTGGGGTGCTAAAAGCTTCAATTTCATGACAGTTCTTATCAAAGATACTCCAAAGGGATGGTGCCCTTGTTAATGATAATAGTGACAACATTGTCATGATATGCATATAATATGGATATGTATATTCCTTCTTTTCATGGCACTCAGATTTCCTAGATACAACTCTTAGCTGTTAACTTTTGGTAAGGTTTTATTTCATGAGAAACCTAGGTACAGATAAGTTGTATATATTGCACCTTTAATGCTTTTTCTTTTCACTGAATGAGAACAAAAGCAAGGAGCCCCATTCTCTATGGAATGAAACCATGTAGCCAAGAAAATAGGTTAAAGAGATGGCATTTCATTACATTTAAGGTTTTTCTCATACAACCCCTTAGCCTGTACGTACTCTCACCAGTAGGAGCCGATCCTCTGGGATACTTGATCACAGCCCAAATCAAATTGACTAGCCATCTGTTCCATTCTTCAGGAGCATCTCTTAAAGTTAACATGAAGATAAACTGGCTTCATGCTTAAATTTTCATGCTTGATAGTGGACATATTATTGACTCATACATTTGCCTTTTACCTGTGCAACATTCCTGTTAATTTTCTTAAACAGGAGCAACTATTTATGAAATTTGAGATTATATGGCATTCAGTGGGCAAGTATTCACTATACTTGTGGCACTGAAGTCTGTCAGCAGGTCCACCATGAGGGAATCTACAGCCCCTGAGTTTTGCATTGATTACTTGGCTAGGTATGTAAGAAAATCTATGAAGTCAAGCTTGTGTGGCTACCTCAAGTTACGCTGGAGTCATATGACATGCTAACTCTTTTGGAGATATTTTTTCATCTTATTGTTAGGATCAGGTTCAATTTTCTTTACAATATGAGCCCATTAAAAGCTGTAGTATCTCCAAGGGCAGGTATGGGGTAATCTGCATTTCCCGAAACTGTGACAATGAAGAAATTATTAACAGTATGTGCCAGGTAAATACTTGAGGGAAAGTGGTCATAATCATAATTCAAAATGTGAGGGCTTTATTATTTGTAAATACTTTAATTAGATAAATTGTTTCCATATATTGCATCTAATACTAGCTTCATCAAAGTTACATGAGGTAAGAGAAAGGGCAAGGCAAAGTGAGATGGGTTACTGGAAACCTAGGAGAGCACTCTAGGCCACTCAATATGTGCTTTTTCTGCAGCCCCTTGTATCCAGCTGCCTACTTGACATCTTCATGTGGATGTTTAAAAGCCACTTCAAAATCAAAGGCCAAAGCTGAACCCTTGATTCCCTAACCTGTCCTCATTTAATGGTTTCCTCAGTGAATGGTTTTGCCATCTGGCCAATTGCCCAAACACTAAAATTTATGTTTCATTCCTTTTTGTATCAACTCTTCCCCATGTCAAACCTATCGTCAGTTTAAGTCAACTCTAGATTTACATCTAACTAGTTCTCTTTGCATCTACCACACTGGGGCAACCATGATCTTCCTCCTGACCACTGCAAGAGCTGTACCACTGCTCTGTCTGTTTCCACTGTTGCTTTTTTGCAATATATTTAAAATACTCTTACAGCAGTGAGAGTATTTTAAAATATAAGTCACCTATATATGCCCTTCCAGTGGTTTCCCTGTGTGGTCTCTTTACTCTGGCTTATAAATCCTGCTGTGATTTGGACCATGCCTCTCTTTTTGTGTTTGCCTCATTTCAAATTTTCTTTCCTGCTTTTTGCTTTTGTTCTCAAACATGGCAAATGTTTCTCAACTTCGTGCCTTTGCCGTAACATTTGCCTCTGCTAGGAACGTTCCTCCCTCTGATCAGCTAGTGTCTGGCTCCTTGTCATCCACATCTGAAATGTTATCTCGAAAAGGCAGTCATCAGGCCACCTAATTTAAAATAATAGCCAAACAGTTACTATCTGTCATACCACCCAGTTTTGAAACTCAGCCTAGCCCAGTTGTTGCTGCCTGAGTTTTTTCTTGCTTATTATGATTTTTGGTGTAGCATCCTACAGCCTTGACTAGAAAATATGCAGGGGCTTTAGTTATCAGTTTCATTATTTTATCTCTAGTGCTAGTCATGGAATAGGCCCTCTATAAACATTTCCTGAATGACCATATAAATGTTTGCATTTCAAAGAATCAGGAAACCAGCGGAAGTTTCAAGAAAGAAATAATCTTTTAAACTAGAGAAGTGACCAGCAAACGTGAGGCCTAGAGGCAGCCTTATTTTAAAACAGGTGGGCTTTTGCTTTTCAAGCCATATTGTGACGATGACCATCAGCTATCCTTGCCAAGAGAACTGACTCAGGTTGTGAGCTCCCCATACAGGCATGCTGCCTTTGACATTTTAAGTAACCTCTTTATCTTTTCCAGGATCAAGCTTTATTATTTCTGTGCAGGCTAAAAATGAAATTTTTAGTGATTGAAGAGGAATAATGCCTTACAGGGATAAGTCTAGGAGTACTAAGGCCTGGGTTTCTAATATCCCCTCTTAAGTTTGTATCTGAAGCCACACGGATGTTACCCGTCCTCTTATGGAACTTGATGTAACGCTATTCTTTGGAGTGTACTTTTATAGTCAGATTGCCCATTGCATTCTAATTTCTTAAAAATTAGGTGTATCTTGCCTAGGTGTGAAGGACAGAGTCTACAAAAGATAGCTTCATGGAAAGTTCTCCAGTTTTAGTATAAAATAGTCATCTACTATGTGCCCCATGGACATCATTATGGAAGTTAATAGAACAACTTTGTTTCATCCACCTGCTTCATAGGGACATTCAAAGGTGCAACCTAAGTCAGATTATTTGAGAGGAAGATAATACAAATTCAGTGTCTTCTTATAAGAAATAGCAACAGCCAAAAATACCCACAAGATTCTTTTTGCAACTGCTTTTCCTCCTAAATACCTTTTAATGTGTCAAAAGGAACTCTAACTTGTACTTTTCTGCTTCTCTTTTATTATTTCATCTGTAGCTTCAGAATTCTTTTATGCAAAAAAAAATTCTCATTTTTGCACGTGCTGTTGAATATAGTAGGGGAGATTATTGTTTTATGAGCTTACTGTCTCAATTACTTTGCTTTTCATAAATATTTTACGTATGCCTCACATATTAGCCCATCTGTTATTCACCAAGGTAGTAAATTGTGTAGAAGGGCAAAGTACTGTCATTTGTGTGTGTATGTTTGTGATGAACTTTTTCTATTTTTCTGATGAAATCCTCATGAGATTTTTAATGGTGTAAGTTTAGCACATTTTCTTAAGTGCGGTTAAGCAAATTTCTATAATCATCCTTTCTACCAGACATAAGAGGCATGAAGCCTTATTTTTGGCTTTCCTGGGACTTAGGGTTAGTAGCAACTATTGGTACTCTAGGATAAGGTATGCTTTTTGCCATTCAAAGTGAAAATTTAAGGTAGCTGAAAAGGACCTTGTAGCTTCCACTATTGATCACAAAAGGGTAATTCACAGCTATCAAAAGGCATATTTTGCTTCACAAACTGGTGAAACATTGGAGATCAGTGTAACCAAGTGGCAGCTTTGTCTTGCTCTGTGAAATCCACTTCTCTTCTACCAGTAATGCATGGGCTAGCCAGGCTTTGGAGAAAATTACTGTATTTTTCAGGTAATTGGACTCTCGATCAATGCTAAATATATTTATTTAATAGATCTTTATGGCTGCCAAGTCTGTTAGTCAATTTACTGGCTGAGACTGGTTGCTGAGAGTCAGTCTTACTTTAGCAGTGTTACTTTGTATCAGTCTCAGAAAAAAAAATAAACATTTCGACAAGACAGACATTCCAATTTGCTCCATCTGTTCCATTTCCTTGCTTTTGATGACCCCAAATAATTTTTCCCAGGAAGTCTGTTTGTTTAAATATTTTACTGTTATGGTGATGGAATCCAGTTTCCACTAGCTGCTTGTTGTCTTGTGTCCTGCTTTGTTATTGAATCTTTTCTTACTTGTCATCTTAATTTTACTTGTGCTAGCGTCCCTTGGTTCCATTTCAGGAGAATCGTATTTGTTGATTGATTAATATATGTTATCTGGGCAGATTAGGACACTACTACTGCCCGTTGGTTTGGTATTCTTGCTATGTCAAATATTTCACAGTGGAAGGCAAAGAATTCATTATTAAGAAATCTAGACTGGGCCTGGTGCAGTGGGTCAGGCATGTAATCTCTGCACCCTGAGAGGATCACTTGAGGCCAGTTGGGAGTTTGAGACCAGCCTGGGCAATGTAGCAAGACCCTGTCTCTAAAGAAATTAAGCTGGGCAAGATGGCATGTGCCTCAGGTGCTGAAGTGGGATCACTTGAGCCAAGGAGTTTGAGGCTTCAGTGAGCTAGGATTGAGTCACTGCACTCCAGCCTAGGTGAATGAGACCCTGTCTGTCAAAAAGGGTCTCTTCCAAAAAAACAAAAAAGAAAAGAAAAGAAATGAAAAAATATAGACTGAATTCTCAGTGACTACTTCCTCTTTATGACCCAAGTAATGGTTTTAAACTGTTAACAGTAGATTTAAGATAATCATATTCATTATGCCATAGGATAAAAATCTGTAAATCCAGGATTTAGTTGCCAGTTGGGGAGGTGGAACTATATGAAAGCAATGACTTCTTCATTCAGTGATTCTTTTCTTGTGAGACAAGATTTATGGAAAAAGAAGGTATGGCATGTACCTTTTTTATGACTCATAATATAAATTAATTAGCTTACCAACAAAAATAGCACTTGGTCTTAGTCCATTTTCTGTTTCTGTGACAGAATATCACAGACTAGGTAATTTATAAAGAAGAGACATTTATTTAGCTCATGGTTCTGAAGGCTGGAAAGTCCAAGAACATGGCACTGGGCATCTGGTGAGGGCTTTCCTGCTGCCTCATGGCATGGTGAGAGGCATCACATGATGAGACAGAGTAAGCATCTAGTTCAGGTCTCTCTTCCTCTCCTATGAAAGCCATCAGTCCCATCATGGGGGCTCCACCCTGGTCACCTTATTTAATCCTAGTTACGTACTAAAGATACCACCTCCAATCAACATATGAATTTGGAAATTAAGTTTCCAACACATGAAATTTGAGGTCACATTCAAACCATCAGTTTTCAACTAAATACTTCCCTCCATTGTTGCCACGTCATGTTGCTTTAAAATATCATGTTCTTTTACTCTCTTTTTCTCCCCTCAGAAAGTACAAAAAAGGATGCCCAATAAATAATTGGTAAATGAGAAGGCTCAATTTTTATGCTTTTCTAGCAATTCTGCATTCTTTTCACTATCTCTTACTTGCTCAACATCAGTGATTTATCCTCTTTTCTTTCAAAATATGTTTTCAGACAAGGATCAGAAATTTACTCACCTTGAGGCTCAGAAAACTAATATGAATTGCATGTGCTACTATGCCTAGGGACAAAAGTCTAAAACCAAAAGTGTTAGACTCTAATAAAATTAGTTTTAGCCTTCCTTTCTAGTGGAACTAATCCTGTTAGCTTCACCTTTAAATTATGTACCGTATCAGAACACTTTATTAGCTTCTACTGCTATCACTCACTCTGGTCTAAACCACCACCATTTGGACTACACCTCCTAAATGATCTCTCTGACTGCTCCCTCTTTTATATTTTGACCACACAGCTAAAACTCATGCTTTTAAAGTCAGGTCAAACCACAACTCTGATGAAACCCTTCTAGTGCTTTCTCATTTCTTTTGATAGAAGAGTGAATGTCCTTACAATGACCTCCAAAGTCCTACATGACCTACTTCCTCTCTGTCCTCCTCTCCTCTCACTTCCACCTTTGTTCATCTTCCTCTAGCCACATTCAAACCTAATTTGCTTGGCCAGGTGACTATGTAGTGTTATTAGGGGACTCTCAGGCATATGCTGCTTTGTTTTTTTTGTGGAGTTTTACTACAGAAAAGAAGCTTGGGCATTATGTGATATACTTTTCTTTTATAAAGAGCCTCTTTGATGTTCTCCCAACTTTGGCCTTTGCATTTGTTGTTCCCTTTGTCTGGCATGTCTTTCCATCAGATATTGGCATGGCTCACTTCCTTCATTTCCTTCATGTCTCTACTCAAATGTCATTTTATCAGAGAGGCCTTCCTGTCAACTCTATTAAAAATAGTAACTCTACATTTCCAGTGTGTCTTACTTGTTCATTCTCCATTAGTTTCTCCATATCCTTTATAAAGAGCTGATATGTACTATTGGTTTATCTGTCTGTGCTCCTCCTCTGGCCTGGTTACAATCCAAATATGATGAGTATACAATTTTTCTGTCTGTTAATCACTACATCCTAGAGCTTATACCAAAAGCTTCTTCAATGAATGAATGAATTGAAGATAGGTCACATCAGATTGGTTATTTACTTGATAATACGGTTTTACTCTATGTCCCCACCCAAGTCTCACCTTGAATTGTAATCCCCAGATATTGAGGGAGGAACCTGGTGGGAGGTGATTGGATCATGGGGTGGTTTCACCCATGTTGTTCTCATGACATCTGATGGATTTATAAGTATTTGGAAAGTTCCTCCTTTGCTTGCTTCTCTTCCCTGCCACCTTGTGAAAAAGGTGCCTGCTTTGCCTTCCGCCATGATTGTAAGTTTCCTGAGGCCTCCTCAGCCAGGCAGAACTGTGAGTCAATAAGATCTCTTTTCATTATAAATTATGCACTCTCAGGCAGTTATCTATGGCAGTGTGAGGATGAACTAATATATTTATTAAGGGGGATCTCTCCAAAAGCCTATAAATTACATCAGGTAGATCAGACATATCCTGCATATATATTTTCTCATATAGGTAGGGATTTTTATGCTATATAGGCACATAAATCTATCCATTTGTCGATTTTGTCCAGAGAATTTCACTTAAAGTAAAAAAAGAAATAGGGAAGAGAAATTGATGTTGGACTCTTTGCTTGTTTTAAAGAACTGAGCATCTAAAAAGAAATGTATGTGCAATGGTTTATTATATACATTCCTTTCTAAAATAGCATATCTACATAGTTTTAAGCATAGCACCATGTTACCAAAGAAATTTTATAAACTTGGAGTTATGTGGAAATACACATGGCTATAGGTATTGTTCATACAATATTCAGCTCTCTGGTTTAGGACTGCTGCGTTTGCATTCTGTTCATATATACAAGACAGAATGTGGAACTGTACAATGTAATTTAATTCAAGAAAGTGATCATTGCTTTTTTAAAAAACTACATAATGGGAGAAACTATGTCTTCAATATAAACATTTAGTCAGTCACCACTAGCAATATTATTTTATTTGTCTTCATCAAATTACATTTTCTGAGAAGCTTTGTGGGTAGCTCCTCTAGAAGATCGCACCTTCTCTGTGTGCAGCCTGGTCCTGTGGACCACTCGGGTCTTAGCTGGACATGATTTATCCCTGGCATGGGGCTTTTGAGAGGAATACGAGTCTGTACCCATGCTGATAGAACAAGATGCCATCAGGTATAGAGCTGAAAAGTAACATTTTAACTTAAAAAAATGGAAGTTGCAGATGCTGAGCTTTTCATTGTCAGAATAGTCTATGAGCTGAATTTTGTAACTGAGCTAAGGCAGCAAATCCAGGGAGGCCAGAGGAACCATATAGCAGCTTTTGAGAATTTCACCTATGACTTGCTACCAAATTCCTTAAAGTATCTGGTAGACAGGGCCCTAGTTTTCTAATCTAGAAATGTGGTTATTAGAATAAATGTCCCAAAGTGGCCCTTGCAGCTCTGGTATTTGTAGTCACTGTTATTAAAGAGAGTGGGCTATACCTGCTTGAGGAAAACCTAGGGACATATCAGAGATAAAGAGAAAATGATTTCAGAGATGGAAAACAGCAGTTGTGAAACAAACGCAATGACGGTGTTAACAGAAGAAAGGAGAGGTACTAAACATCAATTCTCTAATACATGTAGAGTTACCTGTTATAGCTGGAGACTCTATTCTTCCATTCATAATGACAAAGGGAGTGAAAAGGAATGGAATGAGGTTCTCAGGAATGCTGTGGACTTTTTTTTTAACTTTTAGGTTTGGCGGTACATGTGAAGGTGTGATACATAGATAAAAGCATGTCACGGGGGGTTGCTATACAGATTTTAAGTGATGAAATAAGCCCAGTACCCAATAGTTATCTTTTCTTGCCTTTTTTCTCTTTTGGTGGGGGAGCAGATCTTGCTCTGTCACCCAGGCTGCAATGCAGTGGCATGATCTTGGCTCACTGCAACTTCCGCCTCCGGGGTTCAAGCGATTCTCCTGTCTCAGCCTCATGGGTAGCTGGGATCACAGGTACGTGCCACCATGCCTGGCTGATTTTTGTATTTTTTTAGTAGAGATGAGGTTTTGCCATATGGGCCAGGCTAGCCTTGAACTGCTGACCTAAGGTGATTCACCTGCCTTGGCCTTCCAAAGTGCTGGGATTACAGGTGTAAGCCACCACACCCAGCTTCTTTTATATGGACTTTCTAAAGGGAAAAATAGATTAACATTTACCTAGTTTGGATGTTTTGGGTATATTCTACATGGAAGCAGCTGGCTTGACTTGCTGAATATTCTAGTTCTTCCTTCACTGCCCATTAAAGATTTATGTGTATGATATACCTGTGACAAGAAAGACCATCAATTCTGTCTGTATTACCAAACACCTTGCTAATTTTCCTGGCCAGGCTAGTGCATAGTGTCATGTGGGACTCCCTGAGTACAGGCATATGATGCTATTTTTTTGGGAGTTGCACTATAGAGAAGAAGCTGGGGCATTACGTGCTATGCTTTTATTTTATAAAGGCATATTCAGACTTCATCAACGGCTTGTCTCCTGCTAACTAGGCCATTACCTCCTGCTAACTAAGCCAAAGTCTGGTCTTCACGTGCTTGCTTTCTGTGGCTGTAGCTGTGTGGAAAATGCTGCCATGACTCTAGAAAACTGTTCACTTAACCTTTTTATGCTACTACTTTCTTTCTATAATGCAAAAAACTTTGTGATAATAAATAATTCTATTAATTGAACAGTTCACACATTGCAACCTAGACAAGTGACTTTCTCAATAAGGTTTTGGCAGAGAAAATCAATCTCCATATGCTTACAGCTCCTTGGGGACCAAAATCATCACTAGGTAGTAGTAGTTTCTTGGCTGATATTCATGATAATGACATACATACATCTGAACGGTTACCATGAGCAAGAGACAAATATCCTTATAGGACCAAGTCTGGGTACATAATAGCTCTGAAGACCATGAGCACACATCATTTTTCATCTCTCTCTCTCCCCAGTCTATGCTGATACAAAATCATATTAGTGCCAATACCCTGACCTGCATGACTGCTATGGGGTTTTATGCTATGTAACTTCATATGTACTTCCAGCCGTCTCTTAAAATGTTATGCAGTTCTATATTCCCAACATATGTTCTTGATTGCCTGTCCTTAGGGACCAGCTCTGGGAAACCCTTTTTCTTCTAGAGCAGAAGAGAATAAAAATGACCTCTTTTTCATCCAGATGCAAAGAATGTTTGCTTATGTGTGTGGGTGTGGGAGTAGAATTAAAAGTATGAGTTTAGGATTTCAAGGTCTCTCAGTTGTACTGTCATTTGAAGGAGCATACTCACTTGTAGTAATATTTTCTGAGTGTCCAGGTTCTTCTATGCTGGAAATGCCTTCCCTGAAATTTCCAGAGGGAGCCTGGGAAATCACTGCATGAGGATGTGGCCATTGGTGTTATGAAGCAAAGGGTGGAAATTCAGAATCCCACTCCCTCTCTGAAACCCTGATTCCTCTTTGATGGTCTAGAGAACCTCTCTGCACTGACTGCACTGATTTCAGTGGATGAAGTAGATAAGGATGGTTTGGGTAGAGGTCCTCAAAATATTTTCCTTGGACCACTTCTGTTGAAACAGCTGGGGTATCTGTTATAAACCAGATTTTTGGCCTTTGCTCCAGACCACATGATTCAGAATATCTATGGGTGGGACCAGGGCATCTCCATTTCAAAGAAGTTATTTTTCATATACAAATATCTGAGAACCATTGATCCTTGGGTATTCTTAATGGAGAAACATTAAGGTTTCATTTGTTTTTATTATTCTTCTACTGTATATAGTTAATCAGGCACAACTTTAATTGTACTCTTTTGCACATAGCAATGTGTAAAACATTTCAGTTTTCCAAGATGTTTTTAACCATGTTCATTCTTTCATGGCTGCTTTTGAGTTTGGTTATGCTTTTCCAGTTTTTTAAAGCAATTGCTCAGCTTTAAAAATTGCTCTTTCTGCTATCAACCACCTTGGCTGCCATCAGGAGACCCTTCTAGTCTCCAAAGTAATGAGATATTTCTCCTACTCTCTTGCCAGAGAATTAACTTAGAATTGATATGGCTGTACTTTCCAGTTGGGGTAACTTCTTGTTATCATACAGGATTGTGTCGTCAATGTAATTCTTGGTAAGATGCAGTACTGGATTAATCTGGGATTTGGAAAGTGTGGCATAATTAAAATGGTGACAGATTCTTTGTGAGGTGAGGTCTATGCACCTCCCCTTGAACCTGAGCTTTGATAAATGAGCATGGTACCAGTTATGCTGTACCAGTTTCCTGGCCAAGCCAGTTTCTATTTCCATTTTTATGGAACATGCTCTTTAGGAGCCAGTATGGATAGGCTTCCTGCCAAGATGCCAGAAACGAGTGAAACCATCATCAATCTTCCAGATCAGCTCAGTCTCTGCTTAAAATCATGAAAGAAACTCGGCCTCATGAAGCAGATGAACCAAGCCTTATCTGAATTCCTGACTTGTAAACTGTGAGAGATAATAAGAAAAAGAGGTATTGTTTTAAGACTTTAAGTTATGGAGAAGTTTGTTATGCAGGAATAAAGTGGAGGAAATGAGATAAGCATATTTTCATATTAGCTTACTCTCATCTCTACATTGGGTTTTGTTTTTACCTCTGAAAAGAAAGTAAAAAACGAGCAGCAATATGGGTAATGGTTACCCAATGAAATAAAGTTATAACATTTTCACTGGAAGAACATAAATTGTACAACCCAAGTAAAACACATGCTTTATCTAATGAGCTCAGAGCAGTTTAAGGAATGTTTTTGATTTATAAAGCGACGTATTTCCTAGTATTTAAGAGGGAAATGAATATAAATTGAACTGAATATGTAATAGAGGAAACAGGCACTAAGATATTAAATGAATTGCTTCAATTCTTAGCAAAGTGGGTTAGTAACATGTTCATGCACAGAACTAAATTCCGGATAGACCACTGGCCTTTAAACATCTTTGATTGTGATTCATATAAGTAAATACATTTCACCTGGACCTGGTACACATATACATATATCTTCTCATGACTTACCTTTCTTGCCTTACCTTTACTACATGTAATGCACTCTAAGATTTTCTATTATTTTATTTTAAAAGACACTGGCTAAAGATACTAAATTTCATGACCCAGTAATGGCTTATAATCTACAGTATGAAAATCACTGTCCTAGACACCAAGATTCATGGGACCAGGGACTCTGTCCTATTCATTACTGTGTATACAGTGCTTAGAAATTTTTGGTGTGTAGTAGGTACTCAAGAATTTAATGAATACATTTCTTGATATTAAATATTTCCAATTTATGAAAATGAGAAGGATTTTAATTGAAAGTCAGGAAATCCAGGGTCAATTCTTGACTCTTGAATCACTGTATATCCTTGAGGAGTAACTCCAGTTCTCAATTTTCTTACCTATAAAATAGAACTTGTGATATCTGATACTCATGAGGACAAAAATGAATTCATGAATATACAACTACTTTGAATAAAAGATGTAAAAATGCAAATAACAGGTGAATGTATTTGTTACTTATGCCCTCTAAAATGCCAGAAGATGTTATATAAAATCTTCACTTTGTCACATGATATCACCTCACTCATTTTGATTAGTTAGGGAAATATTGCTGAAACAATGAGGTCTGAATTTAGACATTTAAAAAAAGTTTATTTAAAATTTTGTCAAGTAACAAAACATTCCAAAAATGTTCAAACACCTGTCTTGAAGTACTAATTGGGTTACTATCATATTAGCATACTGAGTAATAGTTTAACAGGTCTGCTGTGGTTGCAGTACATTGTTTTTATGTAAATGGATATTTCTGAATTTCTAACAAGAGACTTGGTTGAAGAAAGTGCCCTTGTTATCCCTTCTAGAATTTATTAATTTCCAGCATCTGTATTAGAAAATTCTGCTATTTCTAAATTACTGAGGTCTGGATATATGCGATTTTGAATAACGTCTGCAGAAGACTTAGGGACTCTGCTAAATTGTTCTAGTAACAACCAAAAGTTCTGAGCTAGCCATAGGACAATTTTGCTGGGATAACCTTTTTTTTTATTCTCCCTGAAAACCCTGCCAATGACCTAGCATTATGAGAACTTTCCTAGCTTGCTCTCTGGGAGAGGCTGCATGATACAGTGGTTAAGTGCACTGGCTTTGAAATCACTGGAACTGGCTCTAAATTCTGGTTCTGCCATTTTTAAAGTGTGTGACCCTGGGTGAGTTTCTTTACCTTAAAAGGTTGGAGTATTGATTAAGACAGCACACACATGCGCACATGTGTGTAAAGTATTTAGCACCATTCCCAGCATATGAAAAACACTCAACAAATGAAAATTCCTGTTATCTGCTGTTGTTATTTGTATTTGTTATTGACAATTCTCTCTGGTCTGGATTAGGTAGCTGTTAAGATTAGTCTGCTAAAGAAGAGCTTTGTTTGCTCAAGGAATAAATATATTCTTTAAGATCCAAGGAAAACAATCTCACAGGCTTTGCCATGCCCTGAAGCTCAAATTTTGTGACACCTTGGAGTTCTGCTGGAATGACAGGAATGTGCAGCCTATCCCTGAACACATGCTCTCAGTCTGTCAGTCTTCCCTCTGTTTTCTGGGTAAGGGCTGCCCTTTTAAATTCTGTACTTTGGTGGAGAAATTGGGGCACTAATGTGATTGCTCACCCTGTGATGCTGAGCTATTTTGAAGTATCCTTTGTAATCTACTCAAGGCAAAATTGTGAAGCAGTCATTTGTCTCTGTCACTTTCTGTCCTCCCTCTCCCTCTCATGGCTCCAGTTCTTTTCTTCCTCCTCATCCCGTGTCAGTGAATTGCTTCTACTTCATGCTGCAAGTTAGCTGAAAACAGTTTAAAAAGTTGTCCCCTTCAGGTACATTTGTGCTTTAGAGAACTCTAAAGAATTAAATCAGTGATTCTCTAAGGATAGTGTTTCAGATATTTGCAGGCCAGTAGCAGAGAGAATGTGGGACTGGGAACTATCCTAGTATCCTTCAGTTCACACTGCCTTCTCAGCTGTAAAAACATTGTGTCACTGAAGTAGGAGGAAGGTCTATTCCAGCATTTTCCAAGGTGTGTTCCACAGGACGTTAGTTTTACTGTGATAAAATACTTTTAAAAGTATTTTAACTTTGTTAATTTTTAACAAAGTTAAATGTGCTTTCTTGCTGTAGAAACATGTATAACACATGCATGTTAAAGGAAATGCTGTTAACTTTCAAGGAGGTATGAAGAACATAGTATTTTTCATTGTTTTTTATTATCTTCCCTTTTTAATTCTTCATGAAGACCCTCTGGCATCTGTGTGACATGGAATATACTTTATAAAACACTAATCTAGTCCAGTCCCCTAGATTAATTAGTAAAATGATGCAGAAAGCAATAGAGTGACTTGTTCAAAATTATCTATTAAATGGATTACAGAACAGGACTAGAGACCAGGTTATCTAACTCCAGAACATGGTCAAACCCCTAATTGCAGCTATGGGTTTAATGTCTTTCTTCCCTGCTAGACTGAATGTACTGCCCAAACAGAAACGTTGACGTGTTTGCTCCTTACTGTATCCCCAGCACCTAGCACAGTACCTGATGCATAGTGTTTAAATCCATACGTAGAAAGATCGACTTGAGATTGTTCATGGGGACATACATGTGTTGCCTATTCTTGGCAGACTGATCCTGACTACAATGCTACATGTGAAGGAGTTAGTGCTGAGTTCCATACTTACACTGAGAATATGTGGTCCCAGTTCCACTGACACTGAACCTGTTGAGGTGCAGTCTGTGTGTGACAACGTTCTTCTGGGGTTGGAACAGGACGATGTGAACCTTGGGTGCAAACAAACATCCCAAGACCACAAAGCCACTCAGGCTGACAGAGATGCACATGGTTGTTGTCTGCACCTACAAGAGAAGGTTGGCTAGTAAGTGTCTGGCTGTACATTCAGTCAAATGGCCAACTAAAGAGAGTGCTGAAATAAGATCAAAATGAAAATCCAAAATAATCGATAGCTTTGTTCTTATTATAGCCAAATACAGTATTTTTTTGGATCTTCTGTGTTTGGGGTAGTCTTGGAAATATTGCTTAGGATTTATAAGCAAACACCATTTGCGTGGGGCACTTCTGAATGCTTGCCAAGACTTCGCATGGATTTTCTTGTTTGTTTTCTTTATATTTTTATAAAGATATTTCTGCAAAACCACAGAAGTTGGAATCTTAAATAGTAAAACATATTCAATGATGAAGCGGCCAGATTGCTGATGATTTAAGTCTATGAACTTGACTTGTTTAAGGTTCACTATATTATAAAAAAATTTNTTCCATCACATATATTCCTCTTTTTGTCGTTACATTTCTCAGTTTGGGCGAAAATGTCCAGTAGTCTTAGCTACCTCCAACGTTTATTTTTGTATGAGAATTTAACTGAACACAAAATTGTGTATTGGAAATCATTCCTGTTCAATAATTTGATGTCATTATTCTTCTGCCTTTGAGCACCCTAAATTGAAATTGAAAAGGTAAAAAAATTTGTTTTTTTTTTTTTTTTTGAGTCTTTGTTTTAAATTTTTTTTTTTTTACATTTTTCTATCTCTCTTGCTTGCTGGAAGCTCTGCCTGTCACTACTGGTTTCGCTATTCTTCATTGGGGAACTCTATTAGCTTTCTTCTGTGGTACCTTTGCTTTTGCTTATTTTGTTGGCATCTCTCTGGAATTTTGATGCATCAGGTAGTCACTGTTCAATCTTCATGTTCTCTAGGCTTCCACACACCCATTCTCTGCAGATAATTTTGACTTCTCCCTCTTTGTTTCCCCTCAAAGTTCTCCAGAACCAGGGTTTATCATGTCTTCTCATTCTCATCCTAGAGTAAATTTAGATTATTTTTCCTTTTGCCTTAGGCACATGCTGTTACAAAGTAGCATAATTTCAAATGCCCTAAATGACTTCAGGCATCTACAAAACATTTCCGTAAAGTGTCTGACCTTCCTGTCTAATCAAGGAGAGCTGAAGACTGAACACATAACTGGAGAAGCCACATCATTTTAGAAGGCCTCCTTTTGTTTTTGATTTTTGTAAAAATTTTAGGCTACTCTGTGGCATAATTCTTTAGACCTTTATTTACTTTAAATGCTGAATGCATAATCCATCCTCATCATTTTAAGGTTCTTGTCTCCCTTAACTAGTCCGGTGCTGTCCAACTTGGGGCCCCCAATTGCAGGCTACATTCTTGTCAACTTCTCAGAAAACAGGCTGCTATCTGATTCTATGATACAAAAGCCTTCATAAATCTCAAATAATTTGTTTTCTACATATACAGGAAATATGATGTTAGAATTGTCCTCTTTCTGTCTCAGTCCCTGACTCTGACTCTGAAGCCAGTGTGAAGCCACTATTTATCAGAGATCACGGGAGGGAGAGACAAAACCAAATGTGTGAAATTTCCAGGGAACCTTTTCTGAAAGCATTTCTCTAACTCTTGAATCTATTCATACACTTTAAGACATTACAAGAATTGGTAAGGAGAGGCATTTAGGAGGAGGGGATCTTGGGAAAAGCTGTACTGTGATTTTTGTCTCCTCAGTGAAAGCCTAGCAAGGAGTGCTTCAATGTGGCCACTTACAAAAAGTCAGGTGTTTCTGCAGGAAGACGATGCCCTGGATTGGGGCCTGATTTCTGCCTTGGAAATCTAGAAGGTGGGAAAAGGCTAGTTGCTCTAGTGACATTGCACAAAACTTGCTACTGTCTTGAGGTAGTCCTTTGTTCTGAGAATTTATTGAAGAAAAGGTTATGTGAATGGTATGGATGGACAAGATGGGCCACACAAGAGCCATATTGCATGGTCTTGGGCCTATGTAAAGTTGCCTGGAGACCTTCACAGAAAGAGGCTGGGGGTGGGATAGCGGGATGCCCTGGGAATGAGCATGGAGCCACCAGAGACAAATCATAATGGAGAACTGCCAGCCAACTCACTCAAGGTCCTGCAGGGAAAAAAGGCCACAGCGTAACTTTCGAAGATCACATGAAAAATGAAAACAACCTCTAGTCATTTTGATCTCTAAGTGGACTTAGAGATCATAATGTCATCTAGCCAAGGTCATGAATGTTTTTTCTCATTGTGCTATTCAGAGCACCAGAATGGAGCCTCACATGTGGTGAATATTTGGTATTTGAGTATGTCCATAGGAATTTCCATCCCAGGATGGGGGATGGTTATCCTTACTAAATACTGAAAAGATAACGGAAGGAGCACTAAAGTTGCATTTTTACCATAGTTTGTGCACCATGTTTATTCAGTATACTTGCTATAAATTTGAAACACTTTTTATTTATTGTAAATCTCAAATATCGATCTCACAGTTTCAGCTATCCAGTTCCTTCAGTAAGTCACACTATTAAAAGTCTGTTTTTATCTGTAATTCTGTGTTGACTGTATACTACCAGCTCATGATGTTGTTTTCATCTTTGTCGAACTTGTAGCAATGCTTGACAGAGTTAATCACTTCCTTCCTTTTGGCTTCTTGGATACATCTTTTCCTCAGTGGTTGTTCTTTGTCTTAGTTATCTATTCTACCTTAACCTTAGGTGCTGGAGTTCCTCAGAGCTCAGGTTTGGATTCTCTTTCTTCACCATCCCATTGAGTTTCATGGATTAAATATTGATGATGTCCAAATACTTATTACCGGTTTTTACCTATATACTTTGAGCTTCTAGAGTTAAATATCCAACTGCCACCATGACGTATCCTTTTGGTAATGAAATAGGCATAGCATAATAATGTAATCAAAATTTGGTCCCTTTCACCAGGTATTCCTGTTTGAGTAAGTCACACCAAATGCCATCCAGTACGAAAGCCAGAGACCATCCTTGATTTTACTATTGCTCTCACACCCACACATCCAGTCCAATGGCAAATTCTATTGGAAAATTATTCTGCATGAACCTCCCATGTTATTTTGTGAGCAAGGCTCTGACTGCCTTTGTTCCAGAATGTCTTTTCAACAATTTTGTGTAGCAAAGAGCTTTAGAAGATAGAGACAGTGCCTACCTCTAGAACAAAGGGTAGCATACTGTTCATTATAAAAGATTCAGGTCCCCTAGTCTCAGAGTTCCTCTCCTATGATGTAACCACTGAGAGTACAGGGGTCACCTGGACTACTTTGTGTAGCCCTGTGAGATGTGGCACTCAGGAAACCTGTGCAAACACTGACACTCTGGCTACTGCTATTGCTGTGAGTCCTTTAGGTTAGCATTAGTAAAACTGCGGTAGGCTAACTTGTTACCTTGTAAGTGCAATAAAATCTCACAATCTTTGACAGTTTTGGCAATGAGGATGGAATGCCAACAGACACGTGGCTTTTTCAGAAAGTATGAGGACCTCAATGGCTGATAAACAGGATTTGAGGGAAGGTGGTGGGAATCAGTAGCAAACATGTTGACTAAATTGTATTGTTAATCAGGAATAAATAGTGTTCTACTTTATTGCCTGCTAAGGAGGAGGATTTGGGGATGTGGTCGAAGGTCGAGTAACAGGAAGTAGGTTTGAACACAGCTGCTAGACTGATGCTCTGGCTGTTAACTCTTCTCTGGAGGGTAGAGTGGGGTGAACTTCCTCCCCAGTTGGATTCAGGTCCACCTGATTCTAATAACTAGTACTAACATTTGTCCTGGGTAGGCAGAAAATTCCACTCTCTTTTACATAAAAATTGCAGAGACATGTACCTACACTGAGCATAGTGAGAGACTTTTCAGAGAAGGTAGAAGCCAGATGCATCATTTGAACTTTCACTGGTTTTCTTGGGAGGTTGAGGCATCAGGGCACATACGCTTGTTAAGGAAGAATGGCAACAGCTGTGCCATTGAAGGATCCATCCCGGCTGTAGTCCTTTATTCCAAACTTAGATCCATTCCAAGATGACAGTCAAAGGATTCAGAGTTTTTTTTTTTTTTTTTTTTTTTTTTTTTTTTTTTTTTTTTTTTTTTTTTTTTTTTTTTTTTTTTTTTTTTTTCATTGTTAATTAAAAGTCCTTAAAACCTATACCTTCCCTTTGTTTCTAGTACAGAGGGTTGGTTTGTTTGTTCTGTTTTTTGTTTTTCAGTGGAACTTAGCTCCCTGGGAAACTATAGGTGAGAGGCACTGACTTGTATTTGGGCGCTTACTCACCTGGATTGGCTTGCAATGCTGACAAAGAATGAGTAAGGGATGCAAAAATATCTAGACAAATTCCTGCCATCAGTGACAGCCCTTATGTTAAAACAAAGCAAGACCCTAAGAGATATTATCATGATGACAGCGTAAATGCCCTGTTAATTTCATATCAAAAAGAAGCAAGTCACACTTGCTGTGTGAGTCAAGGCCAAATTAATTAATTGCACAAGCCACAAGTTCCAGCCAAAAAGCTGTAGGCCCTGGCATCTTCATCAATGGGTCACCAATGTTGAAGCACATGGTGACAGTAATGATGATCTTATTTCATAATTTAGTCTTTTGAGTGCACAAAAATATTGGACCTTCAATATGGTTGAATCATAGGTAGCTGCTGAGTGCTTAAACTGAAAATAAATGTGTCTTCTCTTTTGGCAAGGAGTTGCTCTCTCACTGTGCTGCCCTACTCCCCCCTCTCTCTCTATCCTAATTTCAGCTGTTTTAAGGAAAATATTACTTAAGGCTAGATTAAAATTTCCCCATCCTGAAGGGTGGGTGAAGTTCATGCACACCAGACTAAGTATGCTGAGGAACTTCAGAGAGGGGAGGAACTCAATGTTTTATGCCTTGTTGGTGATAGACATATAAATTACCATCCTACCTATTAGGTGAAAGGCAGAGGTGGTGCTAGTGTGAAGCAAGTAAGGCACTAGCCTGAGATACAGATTTAAGGAGGCATCCAAAATGCATTAATCAGGATAATAATGCAATATTTTAAAAAATCAAAAATAATGCTACGCCCATGATGAACACAATGTCAACACTGTAAATGAGGATAGGATCAATAACAGCAGCGTGCTTTGGTATATTTGATCCTAAGGTAAAAAGAAAACAAGTAATAATGATCTTTTGAGTACTACTTATGCAGGTGTCCTAGCCTACTCTGCATTGCCTTGTAGAAATCAAGACTTGGCTTGGCGTGGTGTCTCACGAGTAATCCCAGCACTTTAGGAGGCCAAGGTGGGCAGATCACCTGAGGTCAGGAGTTTGAGACCAGCCTGGCCAAAATGGTGAAACCCCGTCTCTATTAAAAATACAAAAATTAGCCTGGCACGGTGGTGGGTGCCTATAATTCCAGCCACTTGGGAGGCTGAGGCAGGAGAATCCCTTGTACCCGGGAGGCAGAGGTTATAATGAGCTGACATCATGCCATTGCCCTCCAGCCTGGGACAAGAGGGAAACTCTGTCTAAAAAAGAAAGACAAGAAATCAGAACTCAAGGAACCTATACAAGTGCTGATACTCTGGCTGCTGCTATGGCCATGAGTAATAAAATTATTTGTTTCTGAATCAAGAGTCTTGTGTCTTCTGGCATGAGCATCCTGAAACTGTGGCAGGCTAACCTGGTAGATTGCAAGCAGGGTAAAAACCTTTCACAGTCATTGACAGGTTCTACCTCTACTTCTAACAATCTCCATTGTTAATATCCTACTGTAGGATGATTCTGACCCCAGTACCCACCTCAACTTCCTAACCAGCCTCCCCATTTATGCCTTTTCCTTTTTGTCATGTAGTAATAGAATCTTTTTAGCAGCTTGTTTTCTCCCCCTAAAATTTGAGATCATAAACTCCCCTGCTTAAAAATCTTTCAGTGATTTTCCTTTCCACATAGAATAAAATCTAAACTCTTTGCTATGGCTTATAAATTCCTACATGATTTAACTCTCCTGCCTATTTCTCATATCAAATCAGTCTTCCATTTAGTCATTAAACTGTAGTCATATACTTTTCTTTTCTAAGATACTTTTGTTTAAGAGTGTTTGAACTTGCTGTTTCTCCTGCATAGCACATAGAATTCCAATGCCTGGCTCCTTCCCTTCAGTGGAATATTTTCTTCAGTGGAATATTATGAAATAGGTACTAGCAAAGTAGGGATGACAAACTTTTTTAAAAAAGAATTTGAGATATAATATATATTTTTGAATCTTCAAAATAGTCAACATGGGAAAAAAGGAATTTCTTTGTAAGTATTTTAACCTTGTCAAAATTCTAGAGTCAATTCTCAAGTATCTGCCTACTGTAGGTCAATTGTTTCATCTACTGCAACCCCCAAAAGAACCTAGTCTTGACGCTCCAAGTATTGTCCTTAGTCTAGTAGCATCTCCATTTCCTGGGAGCTTGCTGATATCTAGATTCTGGGTCCCCATCCTTTCTTACTGAATCAGAATCTTTAGTTCAACAAGATCCTCTGGTGATTTGCATGCACATTAAAATTTGAGATAAACTGCAGTAACCTGCTTTTCAAGGCATTTTTAAAAAAAAATTCCATTACAGCATTTGCTACTGAATGAGCCTGCATTTGCATTCATTCATTATTTACCCTCCATCTCCATCTTCCACTCATTCCCCACTAGGCTGTAAGTTACAAAAGAGAAGATAAGTCCTCAAATATTTTTTGGAAGACATGAACAAAACACTCAGTAATTACTACAAATGAATTCCTTGATGGATAACTTTCCACTCAAACATGGCCCCACTTTTATTTACACAATTTAAGCTATGTATTGGATGCCAGTGACTCAGTGTTTGATTCCTAAATCACCTGAGAAGGGTTAGTTGTCATATAGCAGGAGATGACTTTGATACATTTCTTAAAGATCCTTTGAATTTTTTATTCTTACTGAATTTCTTGTTTGCTCTGTATTGAATTCCTATTGCAGCTTCAATTAGTCCTCCTTGATCTAGACTCTGCTCTTTCAAATCCAACCTTCATATTAAGGATATGTCTGTGGTGCACTATGAAGGGCATGATTTGAATCAGAAAAACTACTATTTCTTAATTGTGCCACCTGGGAAGTTAATTATTCTCTGTTTGCTCCTCTCTCTCATGGGTAATAAAATTTGCTTCCAAAAGTCATCAAAAAGAGGATAAGGGTAAGTGAACTCATGTATTTAAAGCATCTAGCAGAGCAAGCTGATCAGGAGGCTTTCTTTCCCTCTTCCCTTTCATGTCACTTTTTTGCCCAAGCAAATAATCGAAACAAAACAAACTGAAGACCTCAAAGCCCTTAAACATCTAAATGAACCACCCCCGCTCCCCCACCCAACCCATTTTCTACCTGAGTAAGACTGATAGTGGCTTCCTTCTGGTTGTTTCATTCCTGTGGTGTCTGAGGAATATTTCCTATATTCTCTAGCTACCTTGGTTGCATTTGCCCACCAAGGTTACTGGGTAAAAATTCCATCTTCAAGAAGTAATCCTGGAAAGATCACGTTCTTACTCACATAACTCTTATGGAGCCCACAGGTATTTAGAGTTTATTTCTTCAATTAATTATAAACTATTCTGTGTTTACAACTCTTGAATTCTTTCTTATTTAATATCTTTCTTCCATCTGAGATATAAACTTTGTGAAGACTGGAATCATGCTTTATGTTTATTTATAACTTACAACGGGTGGCAAAGTACTGAGTTGTAAACCTTGTTGACTGATGCTCAAAATTTTTTCAGCTGCTCTAAAATTATTGCTGCCGATTCTGTCTGAATCACGTGATTTTCCTCTGGGAAATTTTAAATCTCAGTCTTGTTCTGGAATTTCTAGAGCAAGGTCCCAAGTTCAAATGCTTATAGGATCTATGAAAGTTCATAAGTAAGAGGGGCCAGGTGTGAGAATTCAGAGATCAGTGGGAGACAGGGGTAACAGAAGCAAGAGTGCTGCCTTCGGGGTGAGCAGTACTCAGACCCAGCTAATTGTTGAATGTAGGAATTCAGGCTCACATTTTTACTTTGTTAAGAGAAATAAGGAATCTGGATATTTATGTCAAGTTTCTCCAATTTCTAACTTTGACAAATATTTCACAACAGTACAGGCCCAACTAGACATATTGGTGCAACAAGAAGAACATGTGATTCATTAGGGCAGTGGTTTTCAATCCTGGCTGCAAATCAGAGTTACCTAGTAAGCTTTGAAAAATCCTTATTTCCAAGCCACAGACCAGGCCAATTAAATGAGAATCTCTGGGGCTGTGTCCCAGGTATCAATACTTTTTTTAATGCTACCAAGTTGATTCAATATGCAGCTAAATTTGAAAACCACTACGTTGGAGGCTTCAGTCTACCTTTCTCATTTTTTTTTTGTAAACTTAGGATTGGCATTATTTGTGAGGCCTCAGATGATCTTAGTATCACTGGATACCTTAATTATCAAGGACCTTAAAAAACTCTGTTCCACAACCTCTATGTCATTGGCCTAATGACGTCTATGTGGCGAAAGCTCTGGTGTCTTCAGCTAACTCCATTCAATCAGTTGCTCCACTCTATTGCTATCATGTAAAGAAAAAAGTCATATTTTTTTCTGAGTCTTAGAAGTAAATGCTAATTCATTGAATGAAATTAAATTTTTATAATATTATTTATATTTATTCTCAATAGTATTTTCTGCTCTGTCATTTTTTTTTAAACCAGCTCTTTTGAGAATGAATAGTTTCAAATCATATGTCCAGGATAAAATAATTAGTATTGTAACTATTTTTGCAGTCCCAACACTAAAAATCATGTCTGCTAAAAGTGGCTTCCTAAAAGCTTAAAAACAAATATCTGCAGATCTATGGGACTAGACATATCCATAAAGACAATAGATAGAGATGGGGCATTACAATACATTAACTATAGTTCTCCATATTAATCTCCAAATTCTAACATTCCAACTCCCCTGTGGTTCATATACTCTGCTCTTTGACTTTGCCAATCCAGCTCTGATGTTTCCTCTTCTTAAAGATTTTCCAAAATTTTTGTAGGTAGTCTTGCCCCACAACATTGAACTTATGTTATTCGTCTTAATTGTTCATCTCTTATGTAGCCCATAGGTTTCAGTCACATGGTTACGAATAAAGTGACTAGATACAATATTCTTCACCAGCATCTTGATCCCATGCTTTAAAGAATTTGTCTTTCTTTTTTTAATGAAGCATTTATCTATTTTAATTGACAAATACCAATTGTGTACATTTATGTACAACATAATGTTTTAAAATATGTATACATTGCGGAATGGCTAAATAGAGCTAATTAACATTTGCATTACTTCACGTACTTACCATTTTTTATGGTAAGAGCTCTTAAAATCAACTCTCAGTGATTTTCAAGAATATAACGTAGTCGCCATGTTATACAACAGACCCCTTGAATTATTCTTCCTATCTAACTGAAATTTTGTATCTACTCTGTCTTCATTTTGGGCTGCAATTTTCTAGATTTTGGCAATGTAGGAATTGCTGGTAAACAGTAGATCTAAGGATTTTTACAACCTATGAAGACATTTCATTTGGTTTGTGAAATCATTGTGTAGCAAGGAAACCATTATGCCTCTGGAAAACTTTATGACAATTTAAGAAATATAGAGAATAATAAACAAATGCTTGAAGAGAGAAACATTCCTATACTCACTCATTGTAAGATACTAAAATCAGAATTAAATGGAAACACAACTGATGTAACATTTTAACAATTTGAACAATTATGATGGAATGATGAAGTTTCTTTCAAAAGAGATGTGATAATTACAAGGGATCCCAGAAATTTAAACTGTTATTACCAAGACTCAATTAGTGTTAGTTAGGTTACCTGGATATGTGTAGTAAAATTTTTAACTAGTTAAAGGAAAATATATGTGTATATATAGAAGGCTATAGAAATGACATAGCAAATTAACATTGTATTTTAGTTTGTTTTAGAGAAGTAATGAAGCATGAGCGAAATTCCTATCTTTAGACTTCTTCTAGCTTAATGTTCCAAGTATATTTTAATTTACAGATTGATTCATGATAGCCAAGTCTTCCTATATCTAATTTGAAGTATTCTCAAAGAGATTCACAATTAGATTCTTAGTAGTTTAAGTCTTATTCTATTATCAATCACTTTTTAAGTTTAACTTTATGTGTATTACATTTTATCTCCCACTAGATTATAAATTCCTTGAATTACCATATCATTTATATTTCTCTTTCCCTCTGTGCCTAGCACAGTGTTCTGCATGTGGTAGGTACTAATTAAATGCTCTCTACATATATAATTAATTTTAACATATAATATACAGGTTCATAATGGCTTGAAATTACCCAGCTTATTGTTGAGATGAAATAAAAGGAGTCTATTTTAAGTACCACACAAGAAACACCGGCAGAAGAAATAATAAAGATAAGAAACAAAAACTTACTCTGTAGTCACTTGATGTCACATAAAATATAGGAAGGAAGGCCAACCAGATGATGCACGTGGTGTACATGGTAAAACCTATGAACTTAGCTTCGTTGAAATTTTCTGGGCACTTCCGCGTTTTGAAGGCATACACAGTGCATAAGATCACCAGGATCACATCGTAGGTAAGAGAGATCAACATGCTGGAATCTTTGACATTGCATTTTAGGATGACTGTTTCCCGCTTCTCTGCAAGGGTATACCTCCTGGTGCCTGGGGGCTCCAGGATGAGCCACACAGACACCATCACAATTTGCACCAGTATCAGACCCAGACAGATGAAAACCTGAGAACTGGGGCTGATAAATTTTGGCCTCTGAGCGCCATTCTTGACCCCATCGAAGATGCGGGCAATGCAGTTTGTCTTGGTCAGCAGGGCTGAGTAACAGATAGCGAAGGAACTCCCCAGCCCAAGTCGGCGCAATGCACAGATGACTGGTGATGGCTTGGCAATGAAGAAGAATGTCATGCAGTATGACAGGCCAACCCCAAACAATAAGATGTAGCAGAGTTCTCGGCCCGATGCTTTGACCAAGGGTGTGTTGTTGTGCTTCATAAAAACAGTTACAACCATGCAAGTACACATAAAACCCAGACAGGCAATGGTGACGGGGCCGATGGCCCAGGCATCTTCCCACCTGATGTAGTCCTCAGGAAGGTCATAGCATCCAGTTAGGTCTGCAGTGGGCCACTGCCCAGGCCCACAGTCCATACAGGTAAACTCATCAGCAAGGTATTCGTAGGGCTCACAGGGGATGCAAATCCAGCAGCAGACATCCCCTGGTTGCATGTTCTTCATTTCATTGGGGGCACAGGGGTCGCTGCACTGGGAAGTGGGGACAGAGTTCCGGGACCAGTGGATAGAGTCGACATCTAGCGATAAGGTTTCCGCCCAGTGACCAACTTTCAAGTAGGAATACTTTCCACCTACATACTGGAAATTGAACACGTTGTATCGCCCCATTCCATCTCCAAAAGTGTCAAACTTGACTATGCTATCTGCATCTTTATTTGGGTTGAATGGAGCTGTGATATATAAAGTGAAAGAAAAAGAAAGAATACTTGTTTAGGTGTCTTATGTATGATTAGTCAATTACTTTATGTCATACACTGAAATAACAGGAAATGGAGATTCCAAGGTGAAATAATTTATCAGTTACCATTGAAAGTTACACTTCAAAAGCTACTAGAGTGCTCATGCATTCATAAATTAATTCACTTACCATTATTGGGTGTCAAAGGGTGCCAAGTACCAGTGATAATCATGAATACAACCCAATGCTTATTATGCAACAGGGGGACTTACAAACATGTAGTCATATGTTATGTGGTAGACATGTATTCTCTTCTTGAAAGAATTCAAGATAAGAATTGGGCAAAACATTGTGTCTCATTCTTATTATGTGTTTATTTATGTACAGCCAATAAAAGTTTTCCCTTCTTAAATATTTTCATTAAAATATAAAACAGGAAGAATTTTTCTCCTTCAAAATAAAGAACATTTTTATTATAGATATATGATATTATTCTTTTCAATAGTTCAGATGACTCAGAAAGAAAAAAATTAAAACTACTCATAATTCTTCAACCCTAATAGTTTAATATTTTGGATATTAAGTTTAATATTAATATTCTGACTACATATATGCATGTGTCTATACACAGCATGCTCATATTCATACAAATAGATACAACCTGTCTGTATGTAGAATCTAGGTAAATAGATTTTGAAATTTCCTAAGTGAATACAGGGCCAGTAGCACTCAGCCAAATGAGCTGTCCTCAACCCTGTCTCTTTCTTACAGTTCTCTGCAAGTCCCCAAGAGCAGAAGCTCTCTGAGCACACATACTTCCTCTCTTCCAGCTGCTGCTCATCGTGTCTGTCTTGCCAACATACACCACCCCTCTGATCACTCATTTCTATGCCACATGCTCTGTTCTACTACTGTGTGCTGCCATTTCACTGCCAGTCTTTATTCTCTCCTTAGAATTAGAACACAAAGGTTGCTGATACCTACGTGATGCACGGAAAAACTCTATCTAGTCCTGGTAGGCTTGCCTGTGTTGGTAAATAGACCCCAAGCTGTTTATTTCTCCCTCATGTAGCAGTCTAAGATTTTGGTTGGTGGGTGTCTCTTCCTCATCTGGTGATTCAGAAACCCAGGGTCCTTCCATCTTGAAGCTGTGCCACTGTCTAGGCCCTCCTCTTCATCAGCACCCACCCAACAGAAAGAGAAAGGGAGTATAAAGAAGGTATGGCACATATTTCCATTCATACTTCATTGATTAGGAATTAGTCACAGGGACACACAACCTTAAAAGAGGCTGTAACATGTAGTTCAGCTAATGTGCTCAGCTACTTTCATACTATGAAAAGAGAGATTGGGATTTAGACGACACTGCAGTGTTTGACCCTGTGGGTATTAGCTGTCTTCGTTGCCTCCCCTGTGAGCTTCACTCCACCTTCTCTGAGGGTCATGCTGCTCTAGCTTATAGGGAAATCCTGTCCAGGACACACTGTTTAGGGGAAACTGGGTCCGGTTATTCTATGGGGCAAAAGAATCCTTCAATGAATCACTTGGGCTCTTGGTAAAAGAGGACTTTATATTTTACAAAATAGCCCTCTCCTGTCTAAAGGGTATAGGTGCCCCTAGAGGAATGAGTTGGGTAGTTTATAATAAAACCTCATACTAGATACAAGTTCCGTTAGAAACATAATATGCCAAATTTCTTACTCATTTATTGTTATTATTTCTTTTTAATGTTCTTGTTATCTCACCCTGCAATTTGACTTTACCAACCTTCACCTCCTTTCTGTCACATTTCACAAACCCATCACATATATCTGTTTGTGTGTCTGTACTCCAGTTATGAATTGATTTCAATTTCATCGTAAGACAGGGTGATGTAGTAGTTAAGTGTATAGTTTTGAGGTTAGATGGATTTTGTGTGATTTGATGAGATAAACCCTATAACATGTTAAGCACAATGGCTGGTACACAGTAAGCACTTAACATATATGTTAGTGATGATGATGATGATAATAAAAATAATAAAATAAAAGAACTTTATGAAAAAGGAGAGCTGCTCATAAAAGTGAGACATACTGAGGGACATGGAGGGTAAAGATGAGAGGAGGGAGATGCTCTTCAATTCTACCGACTGCTTTATCCAAACCTCACTTCTGACCCAGTCGGGACCGTGCTCCTCCATCCTTTTCCCCACACTTCTGTTAGTAAGCATGATTATACTTGGCTATTGTTTTGTAATGTATATTTTTAATTAGTGAAGTATTGGGAATTTTTAAAAATTGATTTCTTTTAATAAATTATCTTTGTTTTCAATAGCTGTATGCTATTATAGTGTATATAAGTACCAAGCTATATTTAAATACTCCTATAGTTTTAACATTTAGGTTGCTTCTAAGGTTTTCCCTTTATAAACCTCATCATCTAGTTATTTACTTAGAGTAAATTCATAGAAGAAAAACTGTTGGGTCAAGGTGTAGGTTCTTTAAAAATTTAGCTACAGAGTGCCAGGTTGCCAAGGAAATGTGTTTTGTTGTTGTTTGTTTGTTGTTTTGGTTTTTGTTTTTACCAATTAACACTCCCATGAACATTGTATAGGAATACTCATTATCCACAATCTTACTAACCTTATGTATTTTTATCTTTTTATTAATTGACAAACTGACAGGCAAAAATATGATCTTATTTTAATCAATATTTATTCATTTGACTTTTATAGAGGCTGGTTATATTTTAATATTTAAAAAAATTATGTGTAGTTATTTTGTGAATTTCTGGTTCATGTACTTTTTACTTGCTTTCTTTTGAGGCGTTTACATATTTTCTTAAATTAATATGTAGGCTGGGCGCAGTGGCTCACATCTGTTATCCCAGCACTTTGGAAGGATGAGGTGGGTGGATCGTTTGAGCTCAGGAGTTCAGGGCCAGCCTGGGCAATGTGATAAAATCCCATCTCTACCTAAAATACAAAAAATTGGTGGGCTTTAGTGGCACATGCCTGTGGTGCCAGCTACTTGGGAGGTTGAGGTGGGAGAATTGCTTAAGCCTGGGAGACAGAGGTTGCAGTGAGCCAAGATTGTGTCACTATACTCCAATCTGGGTCACAGAGTGAGATCCCATCTAAAAAAAAAAAAAAAAAAAAAGGAGCTGTATATGGATTGAACATGTTAGCTGCTTGTCATATACATATATGGAAAGATTCTTCTAACTTTGTGCTTTTTCCCAGATTGCTAAAATCTTAGGTAACTGTTTATAAATCTCTTTCTTACAATTTCTGGTTTACCTATCAGCCCCCAAAAAAATCTTTCCTACTCCAAGATTATTAAAATATTTATCTAAACTGTTTTCTTTTACTTTTATGGTTTTCTTTTTTATATTGGAAAATTTATTTCACTTCAAATTTAGTGTAAAGTATGAGTTAAGATTTTAATTCATTTTTTTCTCAAATGGCTAACCATTTAAATACTAAATAATAAAATACTGTATACCTTTTAAAATTTATATTACCATACAATAATTTAGACTGTAAGTGAGAATTATAAAATACTAAATAAGTTAATCATTTCCACTGATTTATAATATTTGTCATATATTAAATCCACTGATACTCAAATCTTTATGCTATTTGTTGCTGTTCTTGGTCTCTTTCCACAGTGGTATGGTCTTTTTACAACTATCACAGCATTATTCTAAATTTTAGTATTGGTTAGGACGATAGGAGTTGAAACATTATTACTATATTTTCAGGTATAGTAATCAACAGCAAAATTCTTATGTCATGTAGAACTAAATTTGTTTATTCTAGGATTAGAAAAAGATCATTGTGAATTTAGGAACTACTTTCATATATTACAAATAAGAAAAATACTGAATTTTAAAACTTGTTTTATAGCATACTTGAGAACCATTCTTTCTGTGTTATGAATTTCATGGTTCTCAAGTGTGCACCCAACCTCCACCAATGTTCAGTTAATGTTATTAGATAATTTCTGGAAAACATTTCTAAAAAAATGTTTTATATCTTTAAATATTTCACTGTTCTCATAGCAATTTTTGAATACAAAATTCTTAAAATTAGTATATTTAACAAACAGTAAAACTGATAGAGACTAAAACAACCAGAGATTTAAAAAAAAAAATTGGAGAAAGTAGAGCAATGCAGGGTGTAAAAGTCAAAGTCTTCAAAACATTAATAGGCTCAAAAGAGATAAGTGAAGATATTGTATCCATGAGATAGGCACAAGAAATCCTTAAAAATGAATATTCAGAGAACAATAATGATCTTTTAGAAGTGAAATAGCAGAAATAGAAATTTAATACAAAGACTGAAACATAAATTTGAGAAAAATCTCAGTTTGACCAAAATGCTGTGATGGCAAGGAGAACATACAATATGAAAAGAATTACTCTGTGGAATTTCAACATGTGACCAACAAGAGCTCCAGAAAGAGAAAATAGAGGGTGAACATTATTGAAAGGCAAAGTGAACACCAGTGGAGAGAAGACTTGGCTCAGGGCAGGGCGAAGCAAGAAACTTTTCTGATTTCTTATAAGTCTGTTGTATTCATGTAAAAACCATGTATGTGTATTATTCTGATAAAAAAAGAAATTATAAAGTTAAAATAGTATAAAGACAATTAAGCAAGTTCAGGCAGAATAGGTTTAAAGTAAATAAATTATTAACATAATGCAGCTGCAAATATTGGAACAAATGCTTGAAAAGTGGGTGGTGAATAAACAAATGCTACTTTTGGTGGAATTTTGTTCTTTAATACATTTACCTTTTACTAACTTAGTTTTGTTAAGTGTGTAAAATATGTAACAAAATGCTGTACAGTTTCTAAATCCTTCAAATACATAAAACAAAATGCATGCATTACAAATTCTGAACAAAAAATCCATTGTCAGAAGAAATGCCCTGCTCCTTAGTTTGTAATAAAGATCCTTAGGTTGCTGTTTCTTTACTAGATTGAGAAAGAATGCAATAAGAACCAAGAAGAAAAAGGTGAATGTCTGTCCAATATTCCACGTGAGAAAAAATCCTGTTCTCAAACAGCTATTCCGAATGCAATGGCAATGTTGACCCAGGTAGTGAGGAGGAAGGTAAGAAAAGCAAGCTCTTAGGTGCTGCTGGAGTGGCTTCAAGTGGCCGAGAGCTTGAAGCCCTAGTGTATTGATCCTGCTACCTTCCTCGTGCATTTAGAGTTGCTGCTAAGTCAAATCACCCACAAGAAAATAGATCCCAGTGAACCGAAACCATGGTTCTCCAGCAATCAGTCATATAGTTCTTTAGAGTGAAGAAACTCTAGGGAATTTGCCATTTCTCAAGTTAAGTCTCACCATGAGAGTAAGATCATTTGAAATGGAAAAATACATTACTTTACCTTTCATTGGTGTTGCAACAACATGAAAGAACCCAAACTAGTAAAGGA
This sequence comes from Cebus imitator, assembly GCF_001604975.1. Lineage (NCBI taxonomy): Eukaryota > Metazoa > Chordata > Mammalia > Primates > Cebidae > Cebus > Cebus imitator. The sequence goes on from NW_016107341.1 coordinate 421,243, forward strand.
AGAAAAAGAACAACTAGGAAGATGGAAGAATTTTTTAAAAAGACTTACAACCTTCTCCAAAATCTAGTTTCAAGCTCTTCATCACTTGGGTGCTTCAAAATCAGGTCTTCACTTTTGGAAGGAGTCGGATGTGGCCTTGGGTCAGGAAACCCATGTGGCCATGGTTTCTCAGGTTAACTTATTATCCAATTAGTTCTGACCCCAGTTTCAAATGGATTTATTTGAAAGCTTGAATATCAAGGTGGCCAGTCCTCCTAGGAATCATTTGGTAGAGAGGAGGCAAGCCTATACGTTAAAGATATTGAAGGTCAATGGCAGGAGAAAATTAAATTCGTTCTTTATATTTTTCTTCTCAGACAGAAATCCAGTTAAGGTAAGAGAATAGTGTGGCTCTTAGGCTTTCAGTAAAGGGAATATTACCTCCATTGCTTGGGTTCACATTCATAAACACTGATGAAGATTGCAAAAGCTACTAGCAGTGGCCAGGTGCAGTGGCTGATAATTCCAGCACTATGGGAGGCTGAGGAGGGTGGATCACCTGAGGTCAGGAGTTGGAGACCAGCGTGGCTATCATGGTGAAACCCCCATCTCTACTAAAAATACAAAAAAATTGCCGTGTGTGATGGCAGGCGCCTGTAGACCCAACTACTTGGGAGGCTGAGGCAGGAGAATTGCTTGAACCCGGGAGGCAGAGGTTACAGTGAGTGAGATCACGCCATTGCACTCCACCCTGGGCAACAAGAACGAAACTCTGTCTCAAAAACAAAAAACAATAGCTACTAGCAGCAACGTGGCTCCAGTTTTATAACTGGGGCCTCACTAATGTTTCTGTGAACTAATCTGATGAATCAGAATTAAGATATAGTTGAAAGACAGAAAATGGCATCTTCCTGGAAAGACTGTGTTAGAAGTCAAGAGGTAAAGAAACCAAAATCCTTTGGTTAGAGCAAACAAAATCTTTTACAAACATCATGAAGCAAGAAGATAGGAAAGAATAAGAATGAATCCCTGGCTGTCAATAATTAGTTTACTTACTGATTAGGAACAAAATCACTGAAGCATTTCTCACAGTCATCAACTGAATGTAACAGCTGGGACAAAGAACAAAGAACCACTTAGATATCTTCAGCGCTCAGTCTTACGTGTGGAAAACGCTCAGGAAGTACCTAACATGCCGCAGTGAAAGTGAATGTTTGAGAAAAGATACTGAAATAGCAGTTTTTTACCATGCTCTGACTTTTGAAAAGGACTCTCTTCAGTCCCCCTGAAATGTTAGCATAGCTAGTGCTTCATTATAGATTTTACTGGTCTTCCTATTATTATTATTGTATTATCTACATATTATATATGTACTATCTACATATTATGGTTGAAATTGTCAATACTCCAGGCAACTCAGAAAGGAGCAATCTACTCTCAGACTAAGAATGAAGAATGGGGAGGTAGGGCATAGGGAAAATAGAAATGAGTGAAATTAGGGAGATTCCTATCCTCCTACCTCCAGTTCAGGGGACAGGGCTTGCCTGATTTTTTTTTGTGCTGGAAGTTCATAGTGGTCATTGAATCTTTGCTTAGGGGCTTTCTTTAATGTGAACTAAAGATACTATCACATTTTTTCCCTCCTTCTTTTTCCCAGCTCTTGCCCTTTTCATTGCATAGTGTACTGCTTTTCTCTCAACTGCTCCGATGAGTGTTTAGATTTTTAAAACTTTTCATTGAATTTTAATGCATACTGTAAAAGTATTTTTAAAAAGTGAATTATCACAATGTGAATACACACATGTAACATTGTGACTGTTAAGAAACAGAGCATTACCTGTTCCCCTGTTCCTGTCCCTATTATTCCACCTTTCCTCATCCCCAAAGGCAAGCCCATCTTACCTTCTATGGCCATCATATTAGTTAGTTAGGGCTGCCATAACAAAGTACTACAAACCAGGTGGCTTGAAATAACAGAGGTTTATTGTCTCATTTATTGTCTGTCTGAAATCAAGGTGTCAGCAAGGTTGGTTTCTTCTGAGGGCTGTGAGGGAGAATCTCTCCCATGCCTCTCTCTTAGCTTCTGGTGGTGTGCCAGCAATCTTCAGTATTCCTTGGCTTGTTAATGCGTTACTCTGATCTTCCTTGTGTGGTTCAGGCAGTGCTCTCCCTGTGTCTCTGTTTCCATTTTCTCTTTTTGTAAGAATACCAGCCATAGTGGAACGGGGCCCACCCTAATACCTTATTTAACTTGGTCCTGTATAAGCACAATTTCCAAATAAGGTCACATTGTGAGATACTAGGGTTATGACTTCAAAATATCCGTTTTTGGGGAACACAGTTCAACCCATAACAACCACAGACTATTTTACCTGATATTGAATTTTATATTAATGTAAGTAAAGTACGCTTTATTTTGTATCTAACATCTTTTGTTCAAAATTAAATTTTGTGTAATTCATTCAGTCATGTAGTGATGAGGAGCTCTAGTTGGTTTATTTTCATTGATGCATAGGTGTCATATGATGTGCCACAATTTATCCATTCTTTTGTTGATGGGCATTAAAATTTTTTTTCTTTCAATATTTAGCTTATATAAACAATGTTCTGTCTTTAGCTGGGTTATCCTAGAAGCAAACCCCAAGACTAAATTCGAGTTTAGGTTTGGGAATTAGAGGGCTATGGAGAAATAAGACAAATGGGAATGAATACAATAAGGATGTGTCAATGACCAAATTACTGCTGAGGGCAAGTGGGTCTCAGCCTCACTGGGGCCCTGGGGGAGACAGTGGAATGGGAATTGGGGCATAAAACCCCAGCTTACTTATCAGCTCAGATGGGACAACACTCGTTTGCCATTGGTTTATGGTAGTGTGGTAACTTCATAGTATTTTTGGTCTGTTCTCTATAGGTAGAGCCTGTCTGACCACACAAAGCTCTCTGGCAGAGAGTCACAGATACTTCTATTAAGAAGCTATGGGCATGTATGAGAATAGTGAGTGGTAAGAAGCTATGTATGAGGCACTGACAGCATTTGCTACATGCTACCATTAAGACTCTTGCATATATTTTGTATATAACTTTTTGAATATACATATATAGGCATAGCTCATTTTATTGTACTTTGCTTTATTGTGCGTCACAGATATTATGTTTTGTTGTTGTTGTCGTTTTCACAAATTCTAAGTTTGTAGCAGCACTGCATCGAGCAGGTCTAGCAGTACCATTTTTCCAACAGCATGTGCTCACTTTATGTGTCTGTGTCACTTTCTGGTACCTTCTCTTGCAATGTTTCAACTTTTTCATTATTATTGCATCTGTAATGGTGATCTGTGATCAGTGATATTTGATGCTATTATTAAAAAGGTTTTCAGTTGCCACAAACTGTACCCAGATCAAATGGTGACCTTAATAAATGTGATTGCTGATTCTGATTGCTTCCCTGACTGGCCAGTCCCCTATCTCTCTCCCTCACCTCAGGTGTTCTATTCCCTGAAACACAACAGTATTTACACTAGGCCTGTTAATGATCTTATGATGCCCTTAAGTGTTCAGGTGAAAGAATCGCTTAAAGTCAAAAGCTAGGAAGGGTTAAGCTTAGTCAGGAAGGCATGTTGAAAGCTGAGACAGGCTGAAAACTAGCCTTCTTGCACCAGTTAGCAAGTTGTGAATGCAAAAGAAAAGTTCTTGAAGGAAATTAAAAGTGCAACTCTAGCAAACAAGCAAATGGTAAGAAAGTGAAAGAGTCTTATTGCTGATATGGAGAAAGTTTTACTTGTCTGGCTAGAAGATCAAATCAGACACAATGTTCCCTTAAGCCAAAGCCTAATCCAGCTCAAGGTCCTAATTATCTTCAATTATTTGAAGTCTGAGAAAGGTGAAGGAACTGCAGAAGAAAAGGCTGAAGCTAGCAGAGGATGGTTCATGAGACTTTGAGGGGCTCAAGACTTCAGTGGAGGAAGTCACTGCACATGAGGTGGAAATAGCAAGAGAACTAGAATTTGAGGTGAAGCGTGAAGATGTGACTGAATTGCTGCAAACAAACTCATGATCAAAATAAAACAGATGAGGGGTTGCTTTTTATGGATGAGCAAAGAAAGTGGTTTCATGAGATAGAATCCACACCTGGTAAAGAAGCTGTGAACCTTGTTGAAATGACGAGAGGATTTAGAATAATGTGTGAGCTTAGTTGATAAAGCAGTGGCAGGGTTTGAGAGAATTGATTTCGATTTTGAAAGTTCTATTGTGGGTAAAATGCTATCAAACAGCATCACACACTACAGAGAAATCTTTTGCAAAAGGAAGATTCAATTATTGTGGCAAATTTCATTGTTTTCTTATTTTCAGAAACTGCCACCCTAATCAGTCAGCAGCCATCAACATTGAGGCAAGACTGTCCATCAGCAAAAAGAATATGATATGACTGGCTAAAGGCTGAGATGATTATTAGCATTTTTTAGCACTAAAGTATTGGTAATTAAGGCATATACATGATTTTAAATACATAATGCTACTGTACACTTGTTTTATAGGAGTTTTTATATATTCCAGATATGAGTACTTTTCAGATATATGTGTTGTGAATATTTATTCTGTGGCTTACCTTTTCACCTGCTTCTTAGTTTTGTCCAATAAACATAAATTCTAAAATTTAATGCCCATTACAGTTTTAATGTTAAATGCCCCCAAATTCTTAATTTTAATGTTCATTTCCAATTTATGAATTATTTACTTCATGGTCAATGCTTTTAGCATTCTATTTAAGAAGTCTTTACCTATTCCAAGGTTATAAATACATAATTCTAAAATGTGAGGATTTCAGGTACTGAAAAACATTTCAGGAGAATATTGTATCTTTAAGGTATCTGCTCTCCTTTTGTGCTGACATAGTGTGCTGTGTGTTTGACCTTAAGGAAACTGACTATAATATATTGGAAAAATAATCACTGTGTACCCATCTCTTTGCTACTCCTAAGCCTCTCCAGAACAGGGATAATGTCTTACTCAACTTTGTAATCTCTCATTATCTAAGAAACACTGGACACATACTAGGCATTTACTAATTGTTTCCTAAACAATTAGACTCTTTAGAATAATCTCAGGAACTTAAAAATCATGCTAATGCCTGAGTCATAATACAGGCCAATTAAATGTGGATCTTAAGGGCCTTGACACTTGAATATATTATTATACAGTCAAGAGGGTGGGGAGATTGTGGCCTCTAGCGAGTGAGGCCAGGGCTGCTGCTGAACATCCCACAATACACAAGACACACCCTTAGAACAAATACATATCTGGACCAAAATGTCAATAGTGCTGAAATTGAGAAACCCTGGTCCAGGATAGTAAATATTTCTATTTCTAGATATATTTTGAAAAGCTAAATCCTTTATGTAAATAGAAAATATCTATGCCAGATAAATTGCTTATGGTGTTACCATATTAAAGTTACTATTACCTAGTCTTCTTTTCTCACTATAGTCATTTCCAGCTTATACAATTCCTTCAATATGTGGAGTCCTCTCCTTGTTCACCAGCAGTTTCATTTAAGTGTCACTCCTCTCACCCAACAGTCACTACAGGCCCATTACACAGAGCTTTAAGAAACCGGTCACCCGCTTCACATCTCTGTCTCTGTCTCTTCAATCACCTCTTAGGAAAGAAGCAAATTCTTGTCTGCAGCAGGAGCAAGAGATACATACTCTTTAGAGCTAACTTACAGCGAGAACATCTGTTATCAGGGAGCACTAAGTGGGGTCTGTATGCAAATTTTCTTCCTTTTAATTTTTATTCCCAGCACAAACCTGAGCACCAGGACTACGATGTATGTGACTTTGTAATAGTCTCCAAAAGTTTTCAATTTTGTGAAGAGAAATTGTGAATTTTGAAGACCAATTTAATCTGTTCTCATGTTTTTTAATGTGACTATGTCATATAGTATAGCATGGATTTTAAAATGTTTTAAAAAGGGAGAAAAGGCTTTCCCCAAACAAAGTTGCCTAGAAATGCATATCCATGACTTTTTAAAAAAGGCATAAGCATCCCATTGTTCTGTCCTTAAATCACTTCTCCACCTGCTGTGCTAAAGATCTAAGTGCTGCACAAGAGTGAAACGTGATATGGGCAGGAGGTGTGAAAATGTCTGGGAAAATCCCATTCAGAGATGCTCTCAGAAGTCAACCATGCAAACTATAAAAAAGTATTTGAAAATTGGTAGCAGAGCTAATATTCTGAAGAATGCAATCACAGTATCAAGGATAATTAATAAAACGAGCTTTCCTATTTTTAAGCAGACAATAGACTTCTTTATATAAAGAAGCAGAACAGCAACATTTTATTCAGCCTTCAAGGACGAACTTTCCAAAGACAAGCACAGCAGCTTAGCATGCAGTAACTGAAATTTCTATGGGTAAAGAAAATTAATTTTCATTAAAAAACATGAGAACAGATTAAATTGGTCTAATTTCTATTTTCTTATTTTATGAATGCATGAACATGCATTTGACTTTCTGTGTAGTATCACGTAAAGAGAATACAAGGCAAAATAAATGACTTCTCCTGCCAGCATGCTGGTCTGTTGCTAAGTTGTCATGTGTTTCCTAAGCCATTGTAGCATAGCTTAGTCTTCTGTCTTCACAGAAAAGGCTGCATTATTGAACCACAAGACTTCAAGCAACCTTGTCAAATCTTCAAGCGTATCCACACATCGTTAAGAAATTCCAAAGCTACATCATCCTGAAAGGGTTTCTATTCCCCTGGAAATAATTAAGGTGACAAAATGAAATTTAAAAAGTTATGATTTTAAAAATGTTCTCCTCTTTTTCTCCCTTTTAACCTAAGGGCTAATTCACTTGGAATAAACCAAACACCACATGTTCTCACTTTTAAGTGGGAGCTAAACATTGAGTACACATGGACACAAAGAGGGAACAAAAGACACCAGGGTCTACTAGAAGGGGAAGGGTTGGAGGAGGGTGAGGATGAAATTCAAAAAAATGAAAAGTATAAAAATTTTCTCCTCTCTGCACCGTAATTTCTATTTTGAACTAATCTGAAAATAATGTTGTTAAGGTTATTATAAGCTGGTTATTTTGTCCCTTTTTAGAAAATATCCCTGGAAATTGATCACCCCCAGAAATCATTTTAACTCACATGAGTCTCACTTTCACTCTTCCTCCAACTGTGCTCAATTAATAAGGTAGGTAAAATTAACTTGGTTATAGTACCGTAATATAATACCTTACGTATATATATGTACAAACACACACACACACACACACACACACACACACACACACACATATAATTTTGTTGCATAAATTTCCACATATCTCATATGATATTTTTACTGAAAGACTAGGAGACAGGGCACTGTTAACATCCAAAACTTCACCCACAGTCATCTTTGAAATAGATGGAGAAAATTAGTAGTGCATATGAGAATTATGGTATTCACATATCCAACTAGATGTGTAATTATGAAGTAGACACAGTTATCCTTAGGGCTCTTCCACTTTCTTTTTTTCGTTAGCCTACTTTCTTGTTCCTGATACCTATTTCTCTCTTGTAGCCCCAAGCAAATCCAATTCTCGTCAGAGTACTACATACTGTATATGTTACCCCTTTCAGGAACAGTCATATTAAAAGATATCACAGTCACAGGAAAATATCAAATGTCATCACAAATAAACTATTGGTGATGGGATCTGATATCTGAGCGCAGAAAGAATTTTGGACAGGAGCTTTGTCTTGCTTTCTAGAAATGACACCTTTTAAAGAAATAGGAATACTTTTGTTCTTAAATCAAGTTTTAGCCTCAGTCCCAGGAAAAGAACTTTTGCTCCCTAACTTCTGTCTTTTCCCACCATCTTATTTTCCTCCCCCTCAGAGGAGAAGCAGCAGGTCTGACTGGTGAATCTAACATTCACTGAACCTTCCTCCCTAATGGGCAGAATCATAGCTATTAAAAGATATGGCCATCTGTGAGCAGGAGTTCTACCTTCAGTGGCCAACTGACAGAGGAACTAACTTCCCAAAACTGGCCTTGGTCATCTTCATGCCCACCTTTGCACTTCCAGTCTCCAGGCTATACGGATGGAGTGGGTCTTGCCAGCAGCTCTGCCCCTGCTCCAGGCTTTCTCTCCCACCAGCAACACGTGGGGAAAGAAGACTGCTATTCACTCCTCATATGTAAGGACACAGGGGTAAGTAGGCTTGAAATCTGCTCTAAGGTTGCAGCCGTTTAGACACAGCTTGCGGGAAACCAAAGCTTTCTTGGCTCCTGGCCTACGCTAGGGATCTAGCTGTCATATCAGAGAAGTCTTTTTAAAGGAGGGTGGTGGGAAAGGTCAGGCACTAGCTCAGTTGTTAACCAGAATTAAAATTTGTTTCCTCTTGATCCTTACATGTTTAGAACCCAGGAAAAGAAAAGGAAAAAGTAGAATCTGGCCACTAA
>NW_016107341.1:429697-464603 GCF_001604975.1 Cebus imitator
CCCCACCAAAAAAAAGGTCACACAGCTAACCACTGAATTTCTGTTAGTTCTGGCTAATAACACATCTTTTTAGAAAAGGGCAGAGAGCATTACGGTGTGGGGGAAGAAATCCAATCATTTAAAAAGTGATTTAGGGGCAGCATTCAAATTTCACATTTGTTTTCTTTTAAATTGGAGTTATAGGGCACATGTACCAAAATTTGGAAGAAAAAGAAAAGCAGGGTTAATGGAAAACAGAGAAGAGGAAAAAAAAGAAAGAGACAAATCTGTGAGGCTGGGAGTAGGGATGGTGGATTCTGGCTTGTCCATCTTTGGCTCTCAACTAGATGTTGATTGCTGCTATTATGCCAATTTTGGTTCTTGTTATAAAGCATATGTAACATGAACAGCACCTCAAATATGTCCAGCATATTGGTAGGACTGTGTAATAGGAAGCCATTATTATTCCTATGGACTGTTGTCATAGCCTTGCAACTGATTTTCTGTACCCTGTCTGTCCCCTTCTTTTCTGGTTCACAATTCTCTAAAAATGTCTAAGGTACCACAGCTACCAGCATCCCACCACTTCATTGCATGAAGGCCTGAGCGGCTCTCCTGTTGCATTTAGTGATGTTAGCTGGTATTTCTATTCTTAGGATAAAAACAAATGTTCTAAGAAAAGACAAAAGTTATGCAATCTAACAAGCTGGATTAACAAAGCTAAACAGTAACCTCATTACAAATAGGGGCTAGTTCTCAGACTATCTACTTTGTGAGTCAGCTTTGAGCATTATCCAGAGATTGATACAGTATGTAGCTTTCCCCAATTTTTGGACTATCAAATTTTATTTTAATTGATTTACTTTAAAAAAAAGATATCTAACATGTTCTATATTGGTATATCATGGAACTATACCTACATAATAAAGTATCACAAAGTATGAAATTCACAGTCTCACACAATCTGGTCCACTTCGCCATTCACCATTCATATCTCTCGCTCTATTCCTTGGCAACCCATGACAGAACCTAAGTGCCCCTTTCTCTTTGCTCACGTGCAGTTTTTCCACCTGTGCTTTTTTTCATCTTGTTCTCTGCTTTATATGCCCTTTCTTTTCTGTACCACCCATAAAATCACTCACATCCTTCAAGGCCAGCAGAAATATTGCTTCTGCTTGCCCTTCTTGTAACTCAGCTGAAATTGCTAACTGTGATCCCATGTTCTTTTTCTTTGGCATTTATTATCTTTCTCTCACATTATAATTTTTTTGTGTGTATCTCTTACTATTATTCTCTTCTTATCACTATATTGTAAGCTCCTTAAAGGCACAAACTGAACTCTATTATCTTTCAAACAGAAATTGTAACCTCGGAGCTATAAGCAAAATTCATCCTGAGAATTGTTTTGTTTATCCTGCACGTATATTCAAAATATCTGCGTTAGTGTTCTTTAGTAAAATATTGAAAGAAAAAAATAGCTGTTCTATTCTCTTGAAAGACAGAAAGATCTGATGCCATCGTGCTGTTATTCAACACAGACACAACCGGCTTTGTAGTCAGCCCGGTCCCCACCTGAAGCAGACCAACCTGCTTGATGACTTATTTGAATTTGCACTTCTCTGAGCAATATTTTATACAAAGTTGGTTCTCAAAAAAATTGCCTGAACCCAGGAGGCGGAGGTTGTGGTGAGCCGAGATCGTGCCATTGCACTCCAGTCAGGGTAACAAGAGCGAAACTCAAAAAAAAAAAAAAAACAAACAGATATTCTAAGCCAGATGTAATCATTTCACAAATGTCAAGAAAGAGGGGGAAAAATTCCCACTAGTTAAAAAGAAAATTATGAAGGGAACAACTTTTAAATTTGATTTTCTTGTAAAAATGGGGAGAGGGGAAAAATATTAAGAAAGTATGGTGATAAAGAATGCTAGTAAACAAGTGATGCTGGACCATAAATAACCTCCTTTTTGAGGTCTCAGGATCTTTGTGTACACCTCCACCAGAATATGATTCACCTTTGAGGAATCGTTTATTTGCTCTGGGTCCCCCATCTAGACTGCGAGCTCCTTGAAGGCTGGGACTATCATTTTCCCCTGGAGTCTGACTGCCTGTGTTGGAATCTTAGCTTTACCACATACTGTCCACTTCAGTTTTTTGCTTCTTATTTACCCATAGGGTTATTGTGAATGTTAATAGTAATTAGCCCAGTGTCTAACATGTAGAAAGTGATTGATAACTGTTAGCTTGACTGCTAAATCACCTGCCATCTATCAGGTATTCAATAAATGTTCATTGAATAAGAGTTATTAAATTGAGTGAGTGAGTTACTCTGTCCACCACTGTGTAACCACTGTGCTGTCAGTCAGTTGGTTTTTTGAGCTTTGGTTAATGGTGTAGATCTGTTCATAGAATTATATGAGGTATAGCGGTTCTTTATATTACAGACTTCATTTACCTAAATTAGACTAAAACCACCTACATGTTTATGACATAATCTTTTTTTTCTAGTTAAAAAAAAATCTTTGTTCAGCCTTTTTCCATGGAGCATATTATCTACAATATTGTCCTCTTCCAACTTTTGCAAATCACTTGTGAATTAACAGAGCCCCACCCCACCTCCAAATTTTGCTTGACTACCTTTGCTAAAGGGGTGTGTCAAAACATACACACAGGTAAAAAGCTAGAAGTAGTGAAGAAGTGTTGGACTTTGTCTGCAGGACATATTTTTGGCTTAGAAATAAGAAAGAACCTGTGACTTTGCATTTCTCCACCTTGGGGGACATCTCTGCTGGAAGATGGGTGACGTTGAAGGGGAAACAGCCTGGAAGGGTAGAAGCATTTACTTTGTTCTGGTCTCAAAAAGCTTAAACATGCTTTTCTATTCCTGATTTTTTTTTCTCTCTCTCTCTCAGGGAACATAAAAAATTTTTGATAGCAGGGATTTTGTGTTATTAATTTTAACTCTAGTGCCTAGCACATAATAAATGTGTGCTTGAGGAATGAATAAAGGACTTAGAAAATAAAAGAATGATTCATATGAGACCAAAGGTAAGGAGCCTCCCTAAATATCAGCTGGTATTCTAAGTTAATAAAATTTTTATCAAGATATAATATATTGTGCTATAAATATTACCATAACACTCTAAAGGGACCTGGTACCTTTGCAGTTAATAGTTCAAAGCTTTCATCTGAAAACTGAAAAACATTTGTAAATGAAGTAGATTGTCCACTTATATAAGGTACTCAATACATACTATGTACTGCATTTATTTGAAATACTCAAGCTAAGGTACTCAGTTCTATTATATCTCTTTAAAAATAATGACCTAGAGATAACAGTAACATCCTCTCACCTCTTTACCCAAGCACTGTGAACCAGGATCCTGAGGGAAGTAACAGGGTGTGCCCTGTCTGTTGTAAATGCAAGTATGGGCTATTCCAACCGTGAAAACACACTGAGCTATTTCTAAGCAAAACCATTCGCTATTTGGATTTTGAATACCCAGTCTCCTTTTCCACAGCATTGAGATCCTTTCTATATGCTATGAGTTGAGTTCAGATGCCTTCTCTACATCAAAGACTGCCCACAAAAATCAGTGTGATAATTGGTTACAGAGGCCAGAGTATAAATTTAAATCACGGTAAGAGGTCAAGTATAGGTTCATTTTGTAAAAGTCTGAACATACCGTCAAAAATGAAAGCTTTGTTCTAGTTAGTGGAATTTAATGTGGTCATCTGGGAAAAGATATTTTTTGGAAAGGTAGAAAGGATATATTTGAGGGCTGCAGGGCATCTTTCCCATCTCTAGGTTCACCTAGAATTTGCCAGACAGCAACCTTACATATCCAACTTCTATGCCCATTTTATTTTAATCTCACAGTAACTTCTGTAAAGTGGAAAGGGAAATTTTGACTTTTTTTTTTTTTTTACTGTAGCAAGTGTTTTGCCTTTTAGGACTAGGTCGGATTACGTTGGAAGAAGAAGGAGTTGGTTTGTGATTCTGGCATTCACAGGTTAGAGCATTATATATACATCTTGAATCAAATGCCCCTGAGAAATTGTACTGCAGAAATTGCACGCAGAAATTGCAGTTTTGATGTGAGTCCATTCTTTGGTTCTGATCACAGCCATTGTGATGTGCTTGTGCCCCTAGGCCTGCTGGGCAGCGTGGCATCAGCTTCAACTCGGGCTCTCCATCTCTGATTGCTGCTGCTACAGTGGTCAGTTTTCAGTACCTGTCTTCAAACCATTTCAAATTGTCCTTAAAGCAATTCTTTTGTTGGCTTTAGAATGTATGATTGTCCTTATTGAATGCACTATATGGCAGCTCATTTGAAGCACAAGCAATACTAATTTTAGGATAGCAATTGGAATAAATGTAAAGTCCTTTTTTTTTCAAAGCTTTGCTTAATAATGTGTGATTTGAGAAGAAAGGAATTTGTAAAAACTCTGTTGCAGAACTAAGGAGAAAGGTGAAAAACTATTTTTTTCCCATAGATTTACAGCTTCCCACACATGCACAAAGACATACAACAATGGCGGTTATTTCTGTCTTTTTTATTTTCATCCTATGAATTCAGCAAATGGCTTCAAGCACCTCTGGCTGTGATAATTGCAGTGTAAAGGGAAGTACTCTTTCAAGTGAAGTAGTTGGAGCTGTTCAGGAGGACTCCATGGGGATACATTTTATAAGTGGAATCATTTTATCATAAAGACATCTGAGATGGAAGCCAGAGGTTCGTTGTTTGACAAATGGGAAAGACATAAGGCTTCCCTGCCTAGTTCTGATCAGAGGTCTGGTCAGGGAGGTTGAACTTTTGTAACCAGAAAAGGAGTTTAAGGTCCACAGTGTACATGCATGTCCAGGAAATTGACCCACATTGTGTGACATTGTTGGATCAGATATTTCTCTTCCCTTGCTAATTATTTAGTTTCTTGAATTTTGGGAATTTGGGAAATTTTTCTAGGAAGTAACTAAGACTACAGATATCTGCTGGATATTGACACATTTGGCATATATGGACTTTTATTTTTTACTTAATAATGTCTTTACTGGATACTTTCTCAATTTTTCCTTCTTCTAATCACATAAGGAAGAAGTCATAAACTATAGTTATGATTATTGCTGTATATGCATCTATTTGAGTACCTACTATGTATCAGTGCTTGTGCTTTAACACACGTCATCTCATTTAACTTAACCCAATAAAATGGGTTCTTACTCATATGGGAAAGCTGAGCATACAAAAGGTGGAGCATGCCACTAGTAAGTAAAAGTCCCAGAACCAAACTCAGGTCTGTGTAACTCCAGCGCTTCTGTTCTTAACTGTGGTGTATTCTATTCTATCCTACTCTGATTCTTAGAATCCCCAGTCTAATTTATGTATTTGTTTCTGATACCAGTAGGCCCTAAGTGAGATTGTGTACCATAGCCATTATCACATGTTGATTTAGTTCGCTTGAACCATGTTTTATTTATCATCAATATATAGCACAATAAGAGGCACATAATAAGCATATTACCAATTGCTTTGTGAATGAGCGACTAGCAGTGATAAGCAGAGCTGGTCTTTCAGGCAAAATAGATGAATGCAGTGTGATTTGAAGATTTCTATAGATGGATTGTTGAGAAGGAATTCATTTTTCTTGTTACCACACAAAGCAGTGATCCAGACAAGAAAGAATGCCCTAGTCTGCAACATAAGATGATGTCTAAGGAGGTAGGTTCAGGGTGTGTTGTGTATATGTGTGCATGTGTGCATGTGTGTATGTGTGCATGTGTGTGTGCATGTGTGTATGTGTGCATGTGTGTGTGCATGTAATGCAGGATCTACTGCAGTAGGTTCAAATTCTCTTTCTGCCTCTAGATTGCACCCTGGATAGTTGATTTTGTGGTATAAATTGCTTCTGGATAGATGTAGTGGTGTCGTTTTGATAATTTCATTTACCCCTATGTATTCCCTAACAGATTGCGACTTCAATGAAGGCAGAGCTGAAATCTTTCTAGCTTTAATGTAAGCTAGAAGGTATAGGGCCTTACATGTAGTATGTGCTTACTATTACTGCATAAATAAATGAGTTTCAAACCCAACAAGATGAAAACTGAGACTTCGCAAGTCTCAGAAAATCTGAGAAATATTTTCTCTTCTTTGCATTGACCTTCGGCCTTAGTTGTACTTTAAATTTTCCATAACAGTTAACATGAAAAGTAATCAAAAGCTAGCCCTAAACAGCTCATTGAATAGCATTCATTAACAAAAAATGATAGACAGTGAAACAGAGTACTTTATATAGGATGGAACTGGGGAAAACGAGCTATATTTTGAGTTAATTTTATATTCATAAATAAGATTGGAATTGTAGTTTGGCTTTGATCCACCACATTGAAAGTGAAAAGGGAGAACTGAGTATTTCCCCACAGGAAATCTAAACCTGAATACAGCACAGGTGATAATGCTGTTTTCACTTAACTTTTCAATGATGTATCATTTTATAATTTAATAATAATAATAGGGAGACAACATTAGAAGGGACACATAAAACATTTAGAGTTTCTTGGAGATAGCTATTTATAATTTTTAAATTATTGTGATAATTACTGAATAATGAGGAAGCCTAAAGTTATATCTGATCTGTACCTTGACAAGCTTCATTTCCCCTTATTTCTAAATATGGAGAACCTCAGGGTTCTGTTCTGTGCCTTTTTCCCTTTCCTCTCTTCATCTTTTCCCTGAGTGATCTTAATCTATTTTCTGTCAGTTTAATTATACTGATAATTCCTGCATTTATCTCTAATTCAGAGATGACCTTTCAAATACAGACTCATAAATCTTACTGCTTATTAGGTTGTAAATTCTTGAGGCTAGGAATTGATATCTGGAGTAACATTGATGGGCATCAATCTAAATGCCCATCAACAGTAGACTGGATAAAGAAAATGTGGTACATATACATAATGGAAAGCTACACAGTCATAAAAAGGAATGAGATCATATCCTTTGCAGGACTGTGGATGGAGCTGGAGGCCATTATCCTAAGAAAACTAATGCAGAAACAGAAAACCAAATATGCATGTTTTCACCTATAAGTGAGAGCTAAACATCGAGTACATATGAATACAAAGAAGGAAACAACAGATACCTGGGCCTACTTGAGGGTGGACTCTGGGAGGAGGGAGAGGATAAAAAAACTGCCTATTGGGTACTATGTTTATTATACCTGGGCAATGAAATAATCTGTATGCCAAATCCCTGTGACATGCAATTTACCTATGTAATAAATCTGCACATGTTCCCTTGAACCTAAGATAAAGGTTAAAAAAATAAACAAGTACTTGTTGGTTAGTAAGCTTCATGAAATGTTTATTGAAAGGCAAAATAGCCACTGGATGGGGCACCACTATATTTTTCTTTGTTTACTCATTTAATTTCTGAATGCTTCTGTCGTAGCTGGAGTGCCTACTCCCCTAATTCAGAGGCCGTCTTCTCCATCAAACAATGTATTTCTAGCTAGAAGTGACTTATACCTTCCAGGTACTCATGAAACTTTACCTGACCATTCTTATGGTTCCTAACCATGGGTGAATTAATATATGAATAAAAGAATCAAATAATGTCAATGAACATATTTTTTATGAAAACCACATCTTACTCCTAACTGCCCCAGTCTGGAATCTTTTTAATGCACTGAAATATTTCATCTTTTTATGTTTGTTCTTCTATAACATGAGTTGGCAGTAGATAGAGACTAAGAGATGATGATTCCTGTTTCTGATATTTGATTATCTATGAATAAACAGACATAAAATAAGGAGACAGGATAAAACCTGGTTTGCCCAAGAAAATACTAATTTGCGCATGTCCTGGTATAATTATCCATAGTGCTCCTTTTCAGTCTCATAAGTGGCTGGGTTGGACAATAAAGTATATACTCACTTAATCTATAAGGGTGTAGTAAAACACAGCCTGCGATAAATTTCAAAGTGCTTTGTGTACTGAAAAAAGGAGACTAGTAATATGAAATTGTGCATAATGTAAATAATTTCCCTAGAATTTGTATTTGCATATGATGGCAGAAACTTGATTACCCTTATTTTCTTTTGTTATAAGCTGGGGGAATGGTATTTTATTTCCTTAACAATTTATAGTGTTACATTTGCAAAGAGAACATAGCTCAAAATCAAACGTACCAGGTAAAGGTTATCTCTTGCATGGCCTGACAAAATCATCATGGGGGGCATTTGGCATTTGAATATGGTGTAGGGGTAACCATAGATGAACTTTCATACATATCTCAGCCCTCCTATTGGTTTTGTCCTCATGAGGCTTCTAAAGCGTTTTCCTAATGTGAAGGCTCGCGCCTGTAAGTAGATATGTGTTCTGTCCAGCAGATGGTGCATTTGCCGCAAATTGTTCTTTTCTCCATTCCCCCTCCTTTTCCCCCTAAGAAATTAACCACCAGGTTTCTGCCAGAACCTGCCATATTCAGGGTGACATATGATGCTGTTAAAATAAAATATAAGGGTTAGAGAAAGATCAGTAATAAGCCCTAAATTGAACATAGATTTCAAAAAACTACCTCTAAAAGAGTCTAGAAATTAATAGTCCATAATGTGATGAAAAACCCCAGCTGACATCAAAGAAACCTCTTGCCTTCTTTTTAAAGAATTCTGTTTAATGCATAATTCACTGAGCCCATGAAACATTCTGGGAAACTTTTGGATGGATATCAGCCTTTTAATTCAAAATTATGCACTCTGGGAAATGACTGGCGCTGAAAGTGGCAAGCCTACTAGGTAATTTACACCAGCAATCAAATTGCAATTATAAAGAGATTAAAACATGACTTTAAAGAGCCTAACTCTACCCTCAGGGCTACTAGCTATTTGGTAAATATAGCAAAGGACTCTGTAATTAAAGAAAATGTGTAATTAAATATTTTGACCCTCTTCAGCTTTGTTAAGATGACACTATAAAATCCCAAGAAAAAGTGAAGAAAGCTTCATTTCAAAAAGTCCTCGATAGTTAGCTTTGTATCTTCAGGAGAGTGTATTTCTTCTGATATTTTCTAACACATCCTCCACTAGTCTTTTTGAAGTTTGTATTACCGTTGTTTTTTAGTTCTCACTGATATGTGAGAGCTAAGCTGTAAGGACGCGAAGGCATAAGAATGATACCATGGACTGTAGGGACTTAGGGGAAAGAGTGGAAGAGGGTGAGGGATAAAAGACAACAAATATGGAGCAGTGTTTACTGCTCGAGTGGTGAGTGCACCAGGTTCTCACAAATCGCCACTAAAGAACTTACTCATGTAACCAAATACACCAGTACCACAATAACTTATGGAAAAATAAAATTTAAAAATAAAGAATATCTTAAAGGATTTTCAAATCTGTCACTGGAGGCTGCATATACAGAAGCTGAGTACATTCAGAGACTGTGACTGCAACAGAGCCATTTAGTTGGGGTAGCTAACTTCAAGGCATAGGCCTTGGGAAGAAACAGTGTCTTCTCTGTACATCTTTTGATTGTGCTTATAGATGATTTATAGTCTACTTTTCTCCAAGGATTTTTAAAAAAGCTGTCTAGTCTGGAAAACTGGGGGTTAGGGGATAAGCCCCAGGTAGGAAGCTAGCCAAATGATGTAGCGGGAAAAATAATCTTAGCCTTTCTCCTCGGTGCCAATTCCTCTACACCCGGTCTCCGTGTGCATCTTTTAGGTTCTTGCTCTTAGCAAGACTTGTTGAATTAGGGTCCTAGCTGATAAAATGTCACCTCTCTTGGGAGGTCTTAAATTGCCAAGGTATTTTCCTTAAGAGAGGAATAAAATTAACATGATTGTACAGCAGGTGATGATGCCCAAGAGTTCCGGCCACCATGACATATTCATACACATCTTACCTAACATCTGCAACATTAATAGGAACCAATGTGTGACCTGTTAAACAACAGATCTGTGTAACATTATACATTTTCACTGTAAATTTCCTTCAGTGCTTAACTCATACTTTATTACTATCTTTGATTTCAACCAAGCCAGCATGCTAAGGTGACCTCAGATGATCAGGCTAATGTTAACAATGCTTTAAAAATAAAATTTGATTAAATATTCAACTGCTGTTATCTGTATCCTGGGGTAAATGACTGATTAAGTGACTACAATATATAGGCTTCATTCTAAGGACATTTAACTCTGCTCCTTGTAGGAACTTGAGTGGACTCTAAGCAGATTGAGAGATGAAGATATTTTGGATGATGCACAAGATGTTTCATTTCTAAAGACCCATGAAACTAGAAAAGTGTTTTCAGAGACTCCCAGAAAAGTAATTAATTACTGAGTTAGGCCCTTAGAGACAGGAACTGCTAAAAGGCTGATATGGATCTTTTATCTAGTTAATTAGCTTTACAGGGAGAATTTTGCACATTTAGCAGATGGGTAGAGATTTTATTACTTGAAACACAATACAATTTATTTTTATATTGTACTTTTAAATTAGAAGATAAGAAAGAAAAACAATATTGGAACTCTGAAATAACTCTCGAGTTCTGATAATAAAGAGGGCACTGTGACTAAATGTCATTATCTCAATCATATTATATCTCCAAAGGAAAATAAAAATTTAAGAGCAGTGCCCTTAAATAGGCCAACTCATTCAAGATAAGAAACTTGCCGTGTTACTGAAAAGTTTAGTTGTTCATTATATAGAGCAAACTGGGTCTCTAGATATGAATGAACTGGGCTCTAAAAAGCTATTCATATATTCCTTTGTTCCTAAGACCTAGGAGACTGAGAGGAGTTTGTGCCAACTATCCTATCATTTCCAATACAAGTATGAAGTCGTAAAATGAGCATATTATATTCTTCCCAAATAGACGAATTTTTCCACAACAAAAATCTGCTGAGATGGAATTACTTTTGATATTCCTGGCAAATGTGAGGAATTTCTCAGCAGTTATATTCTCCTTTACAACCTTGATGCCCACCTTAATTTTGTTCAAATTCTAATGGGCTTTAAAACCCCTGGATCATCGGTGGCTTGGAACAAAAGTCTTAGCAGTAATGTTTTCACTGAGAGTAGATTTTAAATTCTTAAAGTTATTCCTAACCTTTTTTTTTGAAATTAACACCTGGTTAATGGGCATCAGAGGTAATACTGATTCTGTAGCCACATACTCCAATGTTTCTCCCTTTTCTCAGTTGCTTTTCTTGTCTCTTAATGCACAAGCACATCTGCACAATTTTATAGGCCTGTCCCACACTGAGTCAGGCAATCCCTTGCCTTGCCTTGAGAGTTAACTAGCTCTCCAAAACTTGATGTAGTATATGGAATGCAAAATTTGTCACTTTTCTCAGCACTCAAAATCATTTCACATCTCTTTTCTCTGATAGTCATATGTATTTTCTTACTTGCAGCTTTAACAGTTTCATTACTTTTATCTCTCATAATGGGGTACATAATTTTCATTAAGACATTTCAAACTAACAAACTGCAATGGTTGTGAACACCATGACTATAGACAATTGCTCATTCCCTCATTTAGTTTGGTAGAGCTGTTAGAATTTTTGTTCTTTATCACAGTTTTGCTAAGCTTAATAAAAATTACTAAGCATAAAGTCTGTAAGTAGAGAAACTGCTAGCATATAATTTCTATTATATAAATATTATAGCTATATATCAACAGATAATTATAAATCTATTATATAAACTTTCTATTACATGCTTTCACATTTAGCAAATGAGTACAATACGTTAAGGAAGGGGAAGAGAAGAAAAAGAGGATTATACAGATGATTATCAAGGTTTTCCACATCTCCTGAATTCAGTGACTCCACTTTTATCAGATTTAATTATTCTAATTTTTAATATAATTTGTTTAAGAAATAGTTATGTCACTTTAAAAAATGGAATGCAAACTTTGACTTAGTAATCTCTAATATTCCTTCCAATTTGCCCAAATAGCTCATTGAATGAGGAGCTCTTTGGAGGCCTCTTGGTGTATGGGGTCAGACGGATGTGAGGTTACAACAAGGGCACACTTTAGGATTTGGGGAGTATTTGCCCTTGATGGTAGGTAACATAGTATCACCTAGGCTGCTTCATCTCTATTGATCTAGGCTGAATGGTCCCTCCAGAGATGACACTTCCTGGTGAGTGAAGACATTGCAGGAAGGGGAAATCACACACCCAGGATGGAGAAACAAAAATGGTCCGTGAAGTGATTTAGTTGCTTTTATTGCTTCTTTTAGGGCTGGTCTAAAAATGACTTAAGGTTCAAAAGTTGATTCTTTATATTAGAAATCTGAAAAAACAATGTGAAAAGATATAAAGGTAAATGTTTTTTCCAGCCCTTCAGCAGAATTTTATTGTTGTTCCTTATCTTCCACTTTTACTTGAATGATGGCTTATGAAGCAATTGGATGGCACCTCATGTGTTGTAAACAAAAATTTATGGTTCACATGAGTTGCTGTCAGTTCCTGCTCTGACTTCCCTACTTTTTACCTGATGTTTCCCTTATGGAAAAATTCACATGAAAAATTGATGTTTTGGGAAATTTTTTTATGAGCTTCAAACAAACAGGAAAAATGACACTCTGGCCAGTGTCGATCAAAGATGCTCCCCCAGGTCAAGAAACATTCTTGACTAGATGAAATTTTGATGAAGTGGGAAAAATGATCCATGGTGATTTTGTGAAAAAATATGGGAATTTATTCCATTGGGTATATTTGTATGCAATATATGTATGTAGATGTGTCTATCGCAAATGAGTATTTTAAATATAAATTTTCAAGTAAAAACAAAATTCTTTTTGAGAAATATTCTTTCATTTGATAGATGAAATAACTGAGTCCCAAATAACATGAGTGACTTGCTAGTCAATATAACCGTTTGGGGAAGACCTCACATCTCCTGAGTCTCTGTCCAGTGTATTTTATTTACATTGCAATACTTGGCTGCATGCAAGTTACCTTGAATTGGAGTTACCTCTATGGAAAGATATTAAACAAAGATTGGCTTCAAGAAAGAAGATAGTTTTAAATTTACAGAGTGAATGTTTTTGGTCAATACATTATATGATGTAGTTTCCAATTTGGAGGAACCACATACGATTACCTTGTTGTTTTTGGTGAAGTGGAACTAAAGTTTAAAACTCATGACGACATAAAATATATCAACACTGTTTTCAGAATAAAAGCAGTAACTATTCATGAATTTCTAGCAGAATGACATTTTTAAATTTAATATTATATCCATGTTATTCTTAAAAAGTTTGTGCCTGCTATGTTCCTAAATATTAATGATGACTACAACTGTAGAATGGATATCAATGTTTTCTTTCTTTAGCAATATTGAACCAAAGTTTCTATTTTCTTGACCTTTTGACAAAGAATGAGATTGAGTAAACCATCCTGGGTTAGAATTTATGTGGTTTTCTTTAGGAATAAAGGCAGTCTAAGGTCATCACAAACCAAAGAGCAAGAGGTCCCACTTTCAGGTGAAAAGGCAATGGTGCTAGTTTTGGGGATTATTAGAGTTTCCTGCATTTTATACTTATGCAAATATTCACCTGATTTTAAAATAATTTATCCTTCAATTTCCTGTCGTGAGGTCTTCCTTCCTTGAGCTACTCCTGTTCTTTCCTTAATCTTTAATTGAAATTTACATTCCCTTCAACTATGTTTAAGAAGCACTGTTTGTTTGGGAATGGTATAAACATCAAATGAGATGTTGTATGTGAAAGAATTTTTTTTTAAGTCTAAAGTACCAAACAAATGATTTTATTGCCCTAATAGTGCTGTGACAGCACATAACACATTTTGCCTCATGTTACCTTTCAAAATACATGCTTGCCTTTCCCAGGAGACTAATGCTTGTTGGAGGGTAGTCTCCTCAACAACCTTTTCCTTTGTACTCTTCCCAGTGTCTGACATAAGAATGATGCTTCAATAATTGTTGTGAAATGACGTAACACATTCATCAATGAAGCCCACAACGTTTCATGATGGTCCTATCATTAATAATAAATTATTGCGAGGAGAAAAATAGGCCACCTTCCTATCTCAATTATGAATGTGCGAGAGGCCAGGATGTGCAAGAGGCCAGAGCAACCTGAGGATTGCCTGAAGTCACACAATTATTAGATTAGAGACATTCTGCTGTGAGGAGGGCAGATTTACACAGAGAAGAATATCCTCTTATCAGCGTGACATTCAGGGCTCAGCAAGTACCCCTCAGTGATTCTTTTTAGAACATGATCCACAATTGTGGAAGTCTGGATAGGAAGTATACAGATTTCTCTAGAAATGCTTCATTATTTTGGTAAGTACTTCAATTGAGTTAACTTGAGTTTTGAATATAAAAATTACAATTTAAATGAGAAGTAACTTTCCTATGCTTAATTTGTATTGTATAATAGAGAATTGATTCTGGTTTGAGCTGAGTGGTCTGGAGACTTTAAAATATCTTAATCTCTCTAAAAATTTAAATGGTGGAGAAATCCTCAGTATTTATAGAAGATATGTATTAGAATGTCAACATTGAGAGGTCTCTTTCATTTTCTTTATTATCTTTTCCTGATATATAATCATAATTTTAAAATGTTCCCTATTCTAAATCGGTGATATTGTTCCTGTCACTTCTCAGAGTCTCTCAATGGCTTCCAAGCTCACTCAGAGTAAAGTCCAAAATCCTTATGAGGCTCTCACCACTACTCTGACCTCATTTCTTGTCGCTTCCATGCTAACACCATTCAACCACCCTGGTCTCTTTGCTTCCCCTTAAACTTACTGAATAGGCTCTCACCTTAGGCCATGTTATTCCTTGCTGTGAAAGCTCCCTCCCATATTTCCTCATGGCTTGTTCCCTCATCTCCTGAGGTCTCTGCTTGTTTGGCCTCTGGGTCAAACTGTCTTTGACTACCTTATGTAAAACATGAACCTTCTACCCCCTTCACCCCAATTCTAACACACACACACACACACGCACTTATTCTTGGGACTCCTTATTCCACTTAGCGTGCTTTATTTTTCTTCATGGTATGGATCAGCATGTGGCATTCTGTATCTGTATTAGCTTATTTGTGGGGAAAAAAAACCTATAGAGGAGAGTGGGGCCATTGCTAGGTTTTACTGCTTAATTTCCAAAGTCTAGAGGTGAGACTTATATAGAAAAGGTCTGCAATATATATTGAACAACTACATGAATTTTCCCTGACTCTTTAGAGTCAATTTCTAATTTCGAATCCCATTTCCTTTAGGAAATCTCAGTGTGAGTGGAATGTATACTACCGTCCTCTTTATTTTCTTTTCTACTTTTATTGGAGACAAGATCTCACTCTGTGGCTCACATGCAGTGGTGGAACCACAGCTAATTGCAACCTCAACATCCTGGGCTCAAATAATCTTCCCACCTCAACCACCCAGGTAGCTGGGACTACAGGTGTGTTCCACCATGCCCAGTTAACAAACAACAAACAAAAATTGTAGAGATGGGATCTCACTATGTTACCTAGGCTGGTCTTGAATTCCTGGGTTTAAGCAATCCTCCAGCTGCAGCTTCTCAAAGCATTGGGATTACAGGTATGAGCCACCATACCCATACCTAACATCCTCTTTAAATGCAGAAGAATATCTTATTATCACCAATAGAAATTGGTTCTATTTTTCCCCAGAAACAGAGACACCTGTCATATGAGAAGCAAGAACAAAAATACCATATTTGGGCCAGGTGCGGTGACTCATGCCTGTAATCCCAGCACTTTGGGAGGTTGAGGTGGGTGGATCAAGTGAGGTCAGGAGTTCGAGACCAGCCTGGCCAACATGTTGAAACCCCACCTTTACTAAAAATACAAAAAATCATCTGGTTGTGGTAGTGGGTGTCTGTGATCCCAGCTGCTCGGGAGGCTGAGGCAGGAGAATCGCTTGGACCCAGGAGGCGAAGGTTGCAGTGAGGCAAGATTTCGCCATTGCACCCTAGCCTGGGCAACAAAAGCAAGACTCGGTCTCAAGAAAACAAAAATAAAAATATCGTATTTGAATATTCTATTATTTGGTACTCAGCATATTGGTTGTGTTTCTGAAATATTAGCAGATGAATCCTGGGTTGTTGATGTGATTTGCCCTAATCCACTGAGCCATGCAGTGGCAGATCTAGAATGAGTATGATCTTTGCTGGTTCAGTGTCTCTTACTCTTATTCATGGCAATATTCTCTCAAGACTCTCCAGTGACAATCATAACTGGAGACTGGTTTTGCCTCCTGTGCAATTTTTATGCATTATGAGATAGCAATCATCATACTACCTGTAACCTTGGAAGTTGAAGGGACATACCACTGTGCAATGATCAGAGAATATGAATTCTACTCCAGGAAGGGTTCTTTTTCTTTGACCACAGTTGAGTGACTCCACCTTATTCTCTACGTTCTCAACTGTAAAATGGTAAATAATAATATCTGCTTGACCAAGTTCATAGGGTTGTGGTAAGGCTCAAATACCTGTGTTCAAAAGCAATTCAAAAATGATAAAGTATTAAATGACATACATCTTCACAACTATGACTAAAATTTTAGGATTCTGAACTTTTGACAATATCTTTATTTTAGCTTCATGACTGAGTGAGCTCTTGTGGTGGGCCATCAAACATGAGGGACAAAAAACAAACAAACAAAAAACACCTCTTGCCACACTGGGGATTGGGATGCGAAGAAAGGGCTGAGCCTGCCCTCGGAAAATCAAACTATTTAATTCGATGCTTACTTAGCCAAGTAACTTGGATGACTGAAACTGTAGGTGGCAGCAAAAAGTGAAGGCTGGGAAGGCAGCCTCTTGTTTTCCTAGTTCTGTTGTCAAATTAACTACTCTAACTTTATTTCTAAAAGTGTCTATCAGTATCCTAAATATTGCTACAATATTTTAAATAAAACCATGATATAATGTTCCCAAGAAAAGGAAAACAAAGTATACTTTCCTTTTTCTTTTCTACAGTTTAGCCATTGGATTAATTCAGCCTTAAAAGACCCTTGCAACACAAAAAGGCAGAAAGGAAATTTGACAAATTTCTCTACTGAAAAGAAAGGATTCAAACTGAGGAAGGATTCACCACAGGGTAAGTTTCAAGGGTGAATTGAGGTAGGAAAACGATAAGGAACCCATCTCTGGAAGTTGGCTTTACATTGAGATATATCTTATTTATATATCTGCTGTTTAAATTATTGCTAAAGATTATACATAGTGAATAGAAATGAAGATATAAATGTCTTCTTTATCTAAAGGCTTTCTTTTTGATGACTGAGAAATGATAAATTCTCTTTGTTTTCTACTTTTATTACAATTGAGATAATCATGGTTGAAGGTTATATTAGACTATAAGCATTTTAGGGATAGAGAAGATTTTTTTAAGTACCCCAAGAAACTGGTATATTGCTAAAATGTGATTATTGGTGACTGAATGGCCTATAAACAAAACTTTGTGACAGAAAACGCTGAAGATGCTCTAACTTATGAAGGTATTAATTGCATTTAAAATTTTTAACTTGATTTGTGATATGTGCTATATGAAACAAACAACTGCTACCCCCTCTTAAGAACATGAACCCAACAAGAAAAGCTTTAAACACATTAAACAAACCCACAAAACTATTATGGTCCTGGATGGAAACCTAGAAGGGTTTCAGACTCAGTATTTTTCTCATTTCTTTAATCAATTTACTTTTAATTAAATATATGGAGGATTGTAATTAGAGTGAGAGAATAGTGTGATAGGAAAGAGAAATGTCTTCAACAGCATGGAAGACATGATGATCTGTAATCTGATTATGTTTTTTGTTTTAAATTTACTATTGATTCTCAGAAATAATAGTATGATGTTGCAAATATTGATGTAGTGCAATTTGATGCTCTCAGAGGAAGGAGTGAAGTATGTAGTTGGAGGCCTTTCCTATGAGTCATTCTTTATTAAAGATATCATTATAACAATTAATGAATTAACAAATATCTTCTTGGATTATTAAGATTTGGAAACAATATTATTACTGCGAATGCACAGGGGTAAGCTGAGCCAAATGACAATGAGACTGCTTTTTCTTTTTTTTTTTCTAAATACAAACCTTTTTTTACAAATGAACATGAACTTGTATAGAGCAAAATAATGATTCAAGGATTTAAGAGGGCCAGAATTACTACTTCCTTCTAGAAGCAGTACCGTGCCCGGCCAAAAACTAAAATTAAAAAAAAAAGACACAATCTACAAGTTTTTTTTTTTTTTTTTTTCCTTTTTTTTTTTTTTTTTTTTTTTTTTTGTCTTTACTTTTTAGGAAGAAGGATTGGAAAATAATGTGTGAGTAGGAAACAGATAGTGTCTCCAAACCTCCAAAGACACTTAGTTTTGCAAATTGGAGAAAGACATTTAACACTTTTGAGACTCATTTAAAATTATACAATAGAGGGAAATAATATATACCCACCAGATGGGATTTTTGTTAAGAATTAATGAATAAAATATATAAAATGGATATGTCAGGCTAGTGGCAATCAACAAATGTTAGTTTTCTTTTTCTTTTTTTTTTCTTTCAGATTAAAATTTAATTGGTTTTAGCTTAAATTAAGGGTGAAAATGATAGGCCAAGGATCACAACCAAAGTGATTTTAGGCAAGCTATATTTAATCTATAAAATCAAATCAATACCTTATGATTTCAATTAAATTTTTAATTTCCAAAAGAATTCTGAATTTGTTAATAAAATCTTAATTATATTATAAAAATTATAACTCTTAGGAAGCCTTTTCTGACCCTCTGCTCACTGTGATCCCTCTTTTGTATCTAAATACTATGCAACTTACAGCTCTCTTAAGAGGCCTGTGATGAACTGCTGTGTATTGTAAAAGTTATCTTCTCTTATTGAACTTGCTAGTTGCTAAGATACTTGATGGCAGAAAAAATGTTTTTACTCTTTTCTTTTCTCATCTTTTGTAGTACCTGACACTGATTCATACTGAATACTAAAGATTCTCTGAAAAGTTTCATAATTATAGCATTATGTGTTTTTTTCTACGTACATATGTCACCATTGCCCACAAATCCTCTCCATATTAAAAAATAAGATTCTCTAGCAGCACTAGCTCTAAAACACTCAATTCCCAATTCTGTCTTTGCTGTATCATGAGGAGCAAATTTGTAAGTTTTCCATGGTAGCCAGGTGCGCTGTCTCATGCCTGTAATCCCAACACTTTGGGAGGTTGAGGTGGGCAAATCACAAGGTCAGGAGTATGAGACCATCCTGGACAACATAGTGAAACCTCGTCTCTACTAAAAATACAAAAATTACCTTGGCATGGTGGCACATGCCTGTATTCCTAGTTACTTGGGAGACTGAGGTAGGAGAATCACTTGAACCAAGGAAGCGGAAGTTACAGTGAGTCGAGGTCGTGCCACTGCACTCCAGCTTGGATGAAAGGGCAAGACTCTGTCTCAAAAAAAAAAAGTTTGTTATGGTAAAATATGAGACCAGTTGCTAGCCAGCTTGTTTATTATAGGGGTAGAAAGCACAATCTTGTCTCAAAGCGCAATTTAAATAACTTAGACTGTGTAGATAAGCTTTTTGATGTGCTGTTGGATTAGGTTTGCCAATATTTTGTTGAGGATTTTTGCATCAATGCTCATCAGGGATATTGGCCTGAAGTTTCCTTTTTTGTTGTTGTTGTATCTCTGCAAGGTTTTGTATCAGGATATGCTGGCCTTATACAATGAGTTGGGGTAAAGTCCCTCCTTTTCAATTGTTTGAAATAGTTTCAGAAAAAATATACCAGCTCCTGTTTGTATCTCTGGTAGAATTCAGCTGTAAATATGTCTGGTCCTGGGCGCTCTTTAGTTGGTAGGCTGTTTATTACAAACTCAATGTCAGAACTTACTATTAGTCTATTCAAGGATTCAACTTCTTCCTTGTTCAGCTTTGGGAAAATGTATGTGTCCAGAAATTTGTACATTTCTTCTATATTTTCTAGTTATTTGCGTAGAGGTGTTTATAGTATTCTCTGATGGTTGTTCGTATTTCTGTAGGGTCAGTGGCAGTATCCCCTTTATTATTTTTTATTGTGTCTATTTGATTCTTCTCTCTTTTCTTCTTTATTAATCTAGCTAGCAGTCTATCTATTTAATTATTGTTTTCCAAAAACCAACTCCTGGATTCATTTATTTTTTTGATGGTGGTTTTTTTTTGTTTGTTTGTTTCTTTTTAAAGTCTTGATCTTCCTCAGTTCCACTCTGATATTTGTGGTTATTTGCCTTCTGCTAGCTTTGGGGTTTGTTTGACCTTGGTTCCCTAGTTTTCAGTTGTGATGTTAGGTTGCTGATTTGAGATCTTTCTAGCTTTTTGATGTGGGAATTTAGTGCTATATATTTCCCTCTTAAAACTGCTTTAGCTACATCCCAGAGATTCTGGCACATTGTCTCTTTGTTCTTATTGGTTTCAAAGAACTTTTTGATTTCTGCCTTAATTTCATTATTTACCCAGGAGTCTGTCAGAAGCAGGTTTTTCAATTTCCATGTAGTTGTGTGGTTTGAGTGAGTTTCTTAATCTTCTGGGAGCAAGCCTGGTTCAACATATATAGATCAAAAGCATAATTCATCACATAAACAGAACTAAAGACAAAAAACACATGATTATCTCAACAGAAACAGAAAAAGCCTTTGATAAAATTCAATATCCCTTCATGCAAAAACTCTCAATAAACTAGGTTTTGATGGAATATACCACAAAATATTAAAAGCCATTTATGACAAACCCATAGCCAATATCATACTGATTAGGCAAAAGCTGGAAGCATTCCCTTTGAAAATTGGCACAAGGCAAGGATACCCTCCTTCTTCACTCCTATCCAATACATTATTGGAAGTTGTGGCCAGGGTAATCAGTGGAGAGAAAGGAATAAAAGGTATTCAAACAGGAAGAGTGGAAGTCAAACTCTCTCTGTTTGCGGATGCCATGATCCTTTATCTAGAAAAGCTTATGGTCTCAGCCCAAATGCTTCTTAAGCTGATAAGCAACTTCAGCAA
Source organism: Cebus imitator (assembly GCF_001604975.1). Lineage (NCBI taxonomy): Eukaryota > Metazoa > Chordata > Mammalia > Primates > Cebidae > Cebus > Cebus imitator. The sequence goes on from NW_016107341.1 coordinate 450,723, forward strand.
AGTCTCAGGATACAAAATCAGTGTGCAAAAATAACAAGCATTCCGATTCACCAACAATAGATGAGCAGAGAGCTAAATCATGAATGAACTTCCATTCACAATTGCTACTAAGAGAGTAAAATACCTAGGAATACAGCTAACAAAGGAAGTGAAGGACCTCTTCAAGGAAAATGTGTTAGTCTGCTCTCACTCTGATAATAAAGACATACCCAAGACTAGGTAATTTATAAAGGAAAGAGATGTAATAGACTCAGTTCCACATGGCTGGGGAGTTCCTCATTCACCTCAATCATGGCAGGAGGTGAATGAGGACCAAAGTCACATAAGCATGCTAGCAGGCAAGAGGAGGGGAACTCCTCTTTATAAAACAATCAGATCTTGTGACACTTATTTATTATTAGGAGAACAGCATGGGAAAGGCCTGCCCCTATGATTCAATTACCTCCCACTGGGTTGAACCCATGACATATGGGAATTGTGGGAGATACAATTCAAGATGAAATTTGGGTGAAGACATAGCCAAACCATATCATTCTAGCCCTGGCCCCTCCCAAATCTCATGTCCTCACATTTCAAAACCAATCATGCCTTCCCAACAGCCCCCCAAAGTCTTAACTCATTTCAGCATTAACTCTAAAGTCCGCAGTCCAAAGTCTCATCTGAGACAAGGCAAGTCCCTTGCCTATAAAATCAAAAGCATGTTAGTTACTTCCTAGATACAATGAGAGTACAGGCACTGGGTATACACACCCATTTCAAATGGGAAAATAGGACAAAATGAAGGGGCTACAGGCCCCATGCAGCTCCAAAATCCAGCATGGCAGTCAAATCTTAAAGCACCATAATGGTCTCCTTTGACTCCATGTCTTATATCCAGGTCATGCTCATGCAAGAGGTGGGTTCCCATGGTCTTGGGCAGTCCCACCCTCTGGCTTTGTAGGGTACAGCTCCCCTCCTGGCTGCTTTCATGGGCTGGCATTGAGTGTCTCTGGCTTTTCCAGGTGCATGGTGCAAGCTGTAGGTGGTTCTACCAACCTCAGGTCTGGAATGGTGGCCCTTTTCTCACAGCTCCACTAGGCAGTGCCTCAGTGGGGATTCTGTGTGGGGGCTTGCATCCCACTTTTCCCTTCTACACTGCCCCAACAGAGGTTCTCCATAAGGGTGCCACCCCTGCAGCATACCTCTCCCTGGACATCCAGGTGTTTCCATACATCCTTTGAAATCCAGGCTGAGGTTCCCAAATCTCAGATCTTCTCTTTTGTGTACCTGCAGGACCAACACCATGTTATGTCACCAAGGCTTGGGGCTTGCACCCACTGAAGCAATGGCCTGAGCTCTATGTTGGCCCCTTTTAGCCACAGCTGGGATGTAGGGCACCAAGTCCTAAGACTGCACAAAGTACCGGGGCCCTGGGCCCAGCTCAGGAAACCATTTTTTCCTCTTAGGCGTTCTGGGTTGTGATGGGAGGGTCTTCTGTGAAGGTCTCTGACATGTCCGGGAGACATTGTCCTTATTGTCTTGGCAATTAACATTTGGCTCCTCTCTACTAATGCAGATTTATGCAGGTGGCTTGAACTTCTCCTCAGAAATTGGATTTTTCTTTTCTATCAGATTGTCAGGCAGCAAATTTTCCAAACTTTTATGCTCTGCTTCTCTTTTCAACATAAGTTCCAATTCCAATACATATCTCTGTGAACATAAAACTGAATGCCTTTAACAGCACCCAAGTCACATCTTAAATATTTTTCTGCTTAGAAATTCTTTCTGCTAGATACCCTAAATCATCTCTCTTGAGTTCAAAGCTCCACAAATCTCTAGGGCAGGGGCAAAATGCTGCCAGTCTGTTTGCTAAAACATAACAAGAGTCACCTTTGCTCCAGTTTCCAACAAGTTCCTTGTCTCCATCTGAGACTCCCTCAACCTGGATTTCATTGTCCATATAACTATCAGCATTTTGGTCAAAACCATTCAACAAGTCTCTAGGAAGTTCCAGACTTTCCCACATTTTCCTGTCTTCTTCTGAGCCCTCCAAACTGTTCCAACATCTGCGTTTTACTCAGCTCCAAAGTCACTTCCACATTTTCAGGTATCTTTAGAGCAGCACCCTACTCTACTGATAAATTTACTGTATTAGTTTGTTTTCATGCTGCTAATGAGACATACCTGAGACTGGATAATTATAAAGAAAAAGATGTTTAATGGACTCATAGTTCCACATGGGTGAGGAAGCCTTACAAACATGGCAGAAGGCAAAGGAGGAGCAAAGTCATGTCTTACATCGTGGCAGGCAAGAGATCATTCACAGGGGACCTGACCTTTTATAAAACCTTCAGATCTCATGAGACTTATTAACTATCATGAGAATGGCATAGAAAAGACCTGCCCCCATGATTCAATTACCTCCCATTGAGTCCCTTCCATGATACATGGAAATTATAGAGCTACAATTTAAGGTGAGATTTGGGTGGGTACACAGTCAAAACAAATTAGAGAACTACAAACCATTGCTCAAAGAAATAAGAGAGAACACAAACAAATGAAAAAGCATTCCATACTCATGGGTAGGAAGAATCAATATCATGAAAATGGCCACACTGACCAAAGTAATTTATAGATTCAGTACTATTCTCATTAAATTACCATCGACATTCTTCACATAATTAGCAAAAACTACTTAAAAATCACATGGAACCAAAAAAGAGCCCATATAGCCAAGATAGTCTTAATCAAAAAGAACGTCATACTACCTGACTTCAAACTATACTACAAGGCTACAGTAACCCAAACAGCATTGTACTGGTACAAAAACAGATACATAGACCAATGGAACAGAATAGAGATTTCAGAAATAAGACCAGACAACAACAATCATCTGATCTTTAACAAACCTGACAAAAACATGCAATGGGGAAAGGATTCCCTCTTTAATAAATGGTGCGGGTAAAACTGGCTAGCCATATGCAAAAAATTAAAATGAGATCCCTTCCTTGTACCTTATATAAAAATTAACTCAAAACATATTAAATACTTTAATGTAAACCCCAAAACTATAAAAACCCTAGGAAAAAAAAAACTAGGCAATAAAATTTGGGACATGGGAACGAGCAAAGATTTCATGCTTAAAACATCAAAAGCAATTGCCATGAAAACAAAAATTGACAAATGAGATTTAATTAAACTAAAGAGCTTCTGCACAGCAAAAGAAACTATTCTCAAAGTGAACAGACAACCTACAGAATGGGAGAAAATTTTTGCAATCTATTCATCTGACAAAGGGCTAATATCCAGAATCTGCAAGGAACTAAAACTTCTTAATAAACGTTATTAAAATATCAAGAAACAGCAGATGCTGGCAAGGCTGTGAAGAAATAGAAATGTTTTTACACTATTGGTGGGAGTGTAAATTAGATCAACCATTGTGGAAGACAGTGTGGTGATTCCTCAAAAACCTTGAACCAGAAATACCATTTGACCCAGCAATCTCACTACTGGGTATATGCCCAAAGGAATATAAATCATTCTGTCTATTGCAGCACTATTAAAAATAGCAAAGACATGGAACCAACTCATATGCCCATCAATGATAGACTGGATAAAGAAAATGTGGTACATATACACCATGGAATACTATGCAATCATAAAATGGAACAAGATCATGTCCTTTGCAGGGACATGGTTGGAGCTGGAAGCCATTATCCTCAGCAAACTAACACAGGAACAGAAAACCAAATACCACATGTTCTCACTTACAAGTGGGAGCTGAACAATGAGAACACATGGACACAGGGAGGGGAACAACACCCACTGTGGCCTGTCAGGGATACAGGGGGAGGGAGAACATCAAGATCAATAGCTAATGCATATGGGGCTTAATATCTAGGTGATGTGTTGATAGGTGCAGCAAACCGCCATGGCACACATTTACCTATGTAACAAACTTGGATGTTCTGCACATGTATCCCAGAACTTAAAATAAAATAAAATTAAATTAAAATTAAATAAATGGTCAGGTGTGGTAGCTCACGCCTGTAATCTCTACACTTTGGGAGGCCAAGGCAGGTGGATCACGATGTCAGGAGCTTGAGATGAGCCTGGCCAACGTGGTGAAACCCTGTCTCTACTAAGAATACAAAAATTAGCTGGGCATGGTGGCAGGCATCTGTAATCCCAACTACTTAGGAGACTGAGGCAGGAGAATCTCTTGAATCTGGGAGGAGAAGGTTGTATTGAGGCAACATCAAGCTACTGTACTCCAGCCTGGGTGATAGAGTGAGACTCTGTCTCAAAGTAAATAAATAAAATAATGATAATGATAATAATAATAAATAACTTAGACCAATGGCTCTTAAACTACCCTTCTACACTTGGGTTCTGTATGAGTCAACCCCATTCTAAAACTAAAAGAGAAATTATCATCTTTTCCAAAGTGTCTGCTTAAAGTAATACATTAAACTGCCTTAGTTTAAAAAAGATATATTCGAAAAACTTTTGTTACTTACTTGTGTGCTAGGAAGGATGAATGGTCAAGTGGTAAGTTAATGTTAATGGCAGTCTTAGAACATCTAATCATACTTGGTCCAGCAGCGTTGTGTGTATGAATATGATTTTATAGTTGGTAGTTGAGATGTTATGTTGCAAATTTAAATTATGGTCAACTCTGTGCAAGAAAAATTGTTTATTTTTTTTAAAAGAAAAAATAGAATTAAATCTTTGAATATTCTGGAATGTTATTACTATAACTTCTGAGGACTCTGCCACATTAACAAACTGATATACTTTAGACAGTGGAATGAATCCTTTGATTATCATAGTTTGGAGTGTAGGTACAGTAGCCCCAGGAACAGTGCTAGGGGTTCGGGGAAGAAACATAAAGACTGACTAGGTAACCTTGCCTGCTGATGTCACATAAAGTGATAAGGAGCATTGTGGACCCCTGCTAAGTGTTTACGTTAAGAGGCGGTGAAAATGACTCTTAACTTCAAGTTCTTTAGCCATTTTCTCAATGCCTTCTCCTCAGAGCTAATATATAACATCAATATCCTTAATTTTTAGGATGTATGCTCATTATTCAGGCATTAAGAGAATTTTGCTACATTTCTGTGAAGGCTTACTAAACTCAACTTTAGGATGGACTCCCCATTCTCTCTTGTTCCGTTGGATAACAGTATAATCTTTTAAAGTTCTTTAGAGAACATCCCTCTATTTCAGTATGTGATTGCTATCCTGATGAGTACAACAATCTGATAGCTTTTCTGAACCCACTAAAAATACTTCCTTTCTCTATGTTGGCTTCCTAGTGTCCCGCTGAGGATGAGTAATAGAATAAAGGTATACAGAGTGGGAAAAACATGTTTTTGAACTCAACTATGACAAAGTTTCCAGAGATTAGAAACTTTCAAAAGACTATGTTGTTGTGGGATAATACAAGATATCTTGAAAGGAACATAGATAAACTGATTTATTTTAGTTATTTTTATTTTTTTTAGTTCCAATCTAAAAATAAAAGGCTTAGAATAGTTTTGTCCAATCTCCAGATACCTTTGCAAGTGATATTCCTGTAAATATACCACAGTGTCCAAAAAGTCTCAAAACATCAAGGAGATCGCATATTTATTGTACTTTTTTCTGACTATCAAGGTGGTGCAATCCATTTATTTCATACTTCATTGGGGATGATCACTTTTTTCTGCCTCACAGACAGGATGTTTAAGTGAATCATAATAAATTAGGGATTATTAAATAACAATGACAATAATAGCAACTATAATGATAATAGTAAAAATAATAAGCAGCAGCAAAAGGACAGGCCTAAGTGGAAAATTAGGTTTCCTAAAGGCTCCTGTTCTCCACTGCATGACCTTAAAATGGGAGTAATTTCTCAAGCCTCTAAGACACCAAAGCACAGATGCACGGTGCATAAACAAATAAGTGACCACATTAGTGGTGCCCTTTGGGGTTTAAATCTTATTCTTGTGACCCCAGGAAGCTGACCAGAGAGAAAGGGGAAGAAAGAAGTACAGGATATTTATCTTTACATTTTGGAAATGCTTTTGATCAGCAGAGCTGGAACAAGTTTCTGTGCTTTTGTGAGAACTACAAATGTTCCAGGGGAGGAAGCAAGATCAAGAGCAGTTTGCTCTTTCAGGAACTTCAAAGCCCATTCATCTAAAGATGTGGCCATTACCATTTTGGCTTCCTCACTGTGCCTTGGATGGCCCTGTACTTTTCAAGAGGAGAGCCTTGCTGGGCTGGGGCCAGCTAAAATGTTATTCCTTGGAGTGCAGCGTCCCAGAAAATCTGCCCTTCCTGGCCTGTGCTCTGTGATTATAGTTCCAACTAGGAGCCATCCTTGTTCCTATTGGATGAGTCAGACACAGAGGTGAGTAGGGTGGCAAGGCTGGACTACCCATTTTCTGCCTCTGCTCCTCTTCCAGGTGTAGAAAATTGTAAACATAAGAACAGGGCTGGCCTGTCTCCACCAGGTTCTAGGTCTCTGATCTCAGTAGTCTCTTCACTAGTACCAAAAAAAAATAAAAACAAGAAAAAAAAAAAAAAAAAAAAAAAAAAAAAAAAAAAAAGCAACCAACGAACTAATCCAACCAAGCAAACAAATAAAAAAGAAAACTGTCTTAGCTTAGCTGTGCATGCTGTTCAGTCCTGTTATGATCACCAGTCCATCAGGAACAGGGAATTGTCCTCTTTACATATAAGTGAAGCCTTAGGAGTAAGATTTCTTCAGGTATCCTAGATATTTTCTGGGCATAAGACACATAATCATTTCCTAATCTGAACCAAAGCAGAACAAAAATCCTAGGGTAACACCTTAATAGTGTAGGCCATAATAATAATGCTTTTATACTTTAGAGTTGTTTTTGGTGGTTAAATGCTAGTGTAAACTCCACAAAGCAGGGACTGCATCTGTCTTGTTTAGTGTTGAGTCCTCAGGTCCCAGCATGACATCTAAATGTCTCTGTGGAATGAATGACTAAATTGGGACTGGGCAGTTTACTCTGTCACTTATTCATTATGTGAACTTGGATGAATTTTCTTTTGTGTCAAGTTCTCAATTTCTCCATTCTCAGACAGTTTAGCCTAACCCTGAAAATTGCAGAGAGGAATGACATAAATGTTTTTCCTGAGACAATACCTGTGTGACATTGGATGTGTCTTGGGGTACTTCTGGCAATTACATTTAGCAAAGGTAAGCTCCTTCTTTTTTCCTTCAAATTGGGTGTACTCTGGTTACCACATCTCCCTGACAGTTGAGTTCACTTTTGTGTGCTTCAGTAAGTGAAGATAATAATGCTGACATCCTGAATTTTCACCTCTGTCAAGTGAGAAGTAGGGGCAAGCTCATCTTTGAGGAAGGCCTTTTGTAACTCTATGATTTTATTCTATTTGACTTTCTGGAACTGGTCTCAGGATAAAAAGTGAGAGAATGTACTGTACTATGAACACAATCACAGTGATATCCCATTTCTTTAGATGTTTCATAGACCTTGCTACTTCCTTTTCCTTAACTGTATTGCATAGTTTAAGTTTTCTTTTTACATCACTAACTCATGAAATTTACTCAAAGTAAGTTTGAAAGTTCATATGACACTAAACATAATTCTCATTTAAATATTTACTTTGGGATTCTGGATGACATGACTCTTACACATGGAAGCAATTTTATTGACCAATTAAAAATGATTTGAAGCTTTATTTATTTTTAAGTATACTAAGGTTTGGAATCCAAGGCTCAGCTTTCAAAGTTTGGGTGTTTGATGAACCACCTTTGTGTCAACTGAGAAAGTAGACCAGAAGCATTAAAGGTATCTTTAAAATAAACAAAAAGAAAACATATTATAAACATATTGATTATCTCTCCTTCCTTCAGTAGCATTTCGTTAATATTTGGAGTGCACCAGAAACTGTGGTAGAAGTTTGGGATCAAATATATCAATTTCCCAGAGTCCTTGTACAGATACAAAAGCAGCACTGGGTTCAGTTGACATAAATTTCAGTCCTGGCCTCTGTTACTAACCAGCTGAATGACCTTGTACAAATCACTTTCAATTCTGGGGATTCATCTATAAAATAGTGATGGGTCTCTTGCAGCTTTAATGATATTTGGTTACATTTATCTCAAAAGAAATGATAGAATATAACTAAAGGAGAGTATGTAGGTAAAAGCAAGCCACGCCAGAAGTCATACATTTTTCTTTCTTGACATTCATTTGTTAATGAACAAAACTTATACATTTAAATTTTTCCAAAGTCATCATATTATAAATCAATTGGTTATATAATTCCTCATTCCTTCTGTAAACATTTACATAATGCTTGCTCTCTACCAGAAACCATGCTAAGTATTTGAGATCAGATATGAAATATATATGCTATGCCTTGAAAGAACCCACAATCTAGTAATAAAGATAGAGAAGAAAACATAAGTTTGGGTGTTAAGTGCTATCCACAATCAACAAATATTTACTGTGCACCTATTATGCTTGGGATGCATTTGTAAAACAAAACTGATAATGATTTCTGTTTCTGTGGAGCTTATATTCTAATGTGAAGATCAAACAATAAAGAATAAATATGAAAGTAATAGATGATATAGTACGATGGAAGGAGAAAAATCATGGGGGTAAAAACAAAAAGTAGAGCAGGTTACAAGGGAAATAGGGGCAGCTGTAGTGGGGGTTGAGGGTAACGCATAGGACTGTTAGGAATGGCCAGAGTAGGTCACATTGAGAAGATAACATTTAAATGAAGACTTGAAAGAAGTAGGGGACTGGTTAACCACAGAAATACCTGGGATGGGGCAATATAGGCAGAGAGAACTGGCAGTGGAAAAGCCCTAATGTTGGAAACAAGGGTGACTGGAATGAAGTGAGAAAGAAGGAGAGTAAAAGGTGAGGACAGGAGAGCAGTAAGGATAGGTATGGGCAGAGCAGGTGGGGCTGTCCAGGAGATGTTGACTTTCACTATGAGCGAAACAAGGGAACTCAAGTGGTTTTGAGTAGAGGAAGGACATTGTCTGACTTAGATTTTAATAGGGCATCCTGGCTATCATGTAGAGAATAGATTATGGGAGCTAGGTTGGAGGTAGGCAAGAATAAATCAATTAGTAGAGTATCACAGAAATAGAGGCTAGAGATGGTGGTGTGGACCAGGATGGTAGCAGTTGAGAAGATGATAAGTGATCAGATTCTGGATCTATTTTGCAGGTAGAGCCAACAGAGATTTTGGTGGATTGGATAAAATTACGAAGGAAGGCAAAATTCCCAAAATTCGTCTCAGTCTGGGACAGTATAGGAATGTCCCAGACTGAGACGAATGCCCCTTCCTATACTTTGGAAAGTGTAGGAATGATTCTGAAAGGAATTATTAATTAAATTGAATCTCGAAGAGACACAAGAGTATCTGAAGGTGCCAGATAAGGCAGGTGGGAGTGGGGAAAGAGTCTTGTAGTTGAGAACTAGCATTCACAGAAAGTATACAGGCAAAATAGAGGCATGTTGTGTTCAGGGAACTGCAAATAGCGTTAATGGAAGGAAGAGTGAAGGTGGAGCATACAGCTGGAGATGAGCCTAGAGACCTGGACAGTAGTTAGATCCTATGCCAGGAGAGATGATTACTTGGAATAATCTTTAGCAAGGCATAATTCTAAAAATCTGTTTTGCAAAAGGAATATTTAAACTGGGTCAGCTTCAAACAAGATTCATGGTGAGTTGACCAATGCTGTAATTAGCTAGTGGGAACACACCAGAGCACCAGGGAGTATTTTAATCCATTTAAAAATTCTCAGGAGGCCTAGTTTTTTAATCTTATAATGATGAGAGCTGTTAGAGAATTGGCTAAAAGTGTCCCTTGTCAGAAGAACCTGTGAGTAAATGTATTGAGTGCATGCAAATGGCCAGAAGACTTTTTCAGCCTAATTGAACAGATTGTTTAGTGTCGGCTGAGTGTGTACTATTGTGCCTAGTTTATTGCCACAATATTCAAGTTAGAAAAACAAAGATACTGTTTCAGAACAAAAGTAAAACAAATCTGCTTTTCAATAGCTAGGAAAAAATATTCCATAGTGCATCTCAATCTTAAAGCAGTAATAATGCATACATACTTAAAACCTTTTACCTAGATCTAAGTTAAAAATATACATATATTTAGTCATATACAGGTTACTGTAAACTGAAATCTGCATTATATTATTATCATCAGTTTCTTGACTTATTTTTTACAGGTACCAGTTAGCTAACTTAGCATCTTGGTATTCTCCCTTAGTAATGCGTTTTCTTGTCCAATTCTCACTGCTAAGAATATTTACCTTGTGGCTGGTCTAAATTCCCTCTCTTTTATGCAGTTTAAATTTGTTTTTCACCCTCCTACTTCTTCAGAGATGAAGAATGGCTAGTAATGTCTGACAAATTGAGAAGGCTAAAATAGCATTTTGTGGTCAGGTTTGCACAGCCAAACTGAATGGTAGACTTGAAACGAGTAATTGAACAAGACAGACAAAAAGAAGATACTTTCATTTTGTTTTGTTTTATTTATCCAAATGATGGCCTTATTTCTTTACTTTACTTTTCTTTGCCTTTTAAGACCCAAGAAGTCACTGGAATGAAGGAACATATTTTGGTTACATAAATCACCTTGCAAAGGCTCTCTGAATTCTAAGAGTTCCTTTCATTTTAGCTGTTGATGAGTGAATATATTTGTTTATTTGCACACTAAGAAGTAAGGAATGAACTAGACTAACAAAGTTAATTAATATATGTGGTGAATAAAGATAAATAATACCCTGAAGGGTAGTCTGATGGGGAGTATGTGCTGAATTATTATTCATCTTTAAGAATTAAGTGCATTGCAGATGCCTTTTATGAATACCTGAGAGTTCATTTACTTTTAGTGTAAAGATAATCTTTTTTTTACTGACTCCAAGGTCCATTCTCATTTTTAAGAGATGTCAATAGGAACTGATCTGGGGTTTGGGGATGAATGCTGATTTATTACTCCTTGACTTTTTTTTTTTTTTAAATTTCTATATAAAATGCACTCATGGGAATACAGGGCACAGAAAAAGTTTAATCCTTACCACTTTTAATAGTCATTCTAATGATAAGAAGTGATATCCATCAGATGTATAGCAGGAATTACTAAATTAATTGATTTTGACTACTTTTGGCCCTCTCTGGGGAAATAAAAAAGATATCCAAAAGGCAGGCTGGTAATTTTTGTGCTTATTTTCAAGGCTGCCTTACAGGTAAGAATTATGGAATAGAAGCCAGTGGTCATGAGGTCTTTTTTTCATTACTGCCTGTGATTTCATAGACCACTTGACTTCTGAGTGACCACTTATAAGTGAGATGAGGAGAACTGCCATTTGCACCAATGGTAGTATGACTTGAGCATATAAACTTTCAGGTCTTGGAGGATAACTCCATTAAAGCAGACTACACACTGTGCATACTAGAATACGCGTGAGGTATTAGTAACTTAGATTGATGAAAGCATGTTATTATTGTAATGTTTTTGGCATCAAAATCTTTGTGCCCCAAAATATTACTATTTTATGATTTGGGATTAAACTATAGTACACAGAACCAGTGCCTTAATAAACCAATATCCCATGAACCCTAGTAGAGAATGTAGATGTAAAGATTTTGCCTATTTTATGTAATAATGCATTCAATGCAATATTATAGTTAGAAATATTTAGACTATATTTAGAAATAAATAAAGAGGCAGCAAAAGCCACTTTGAATACACCTTAATATGCTCACTATGCTATTATAATGACTTCCATTAGTCTTCAAACTGCCTATATGCAAGCTCACAGAAAAGGTTTTGTTTTCTAGCATAATTTGAGAAAATCCCCAACTATTAATGATATATAAATGTTTCTGTATAGCAGAAAAGTAAACTGAATGGTCTGGGCATCTTTTCTGTTTTGCCCCTAATTACACTCTGGGAAAACAGTGACTTTTCTCTCTCTCTCTCTCTTTCTCTCTCTCTCTCTCTCTCTCACACATACACACTGTGAAAGTTATGAGATTCTTTTGCTCAAATCACCCACAAGGAAGGCTTGGAAGTTCATGTTCCCTAGAGAGCTTCCAATTCTGCTAAAGAAGATTAAATGCCCATATCACACATGCCATAATCCTGCAGCCAACAACAACAAGGAGCTCAAATCTAGCCTGGCCCTAATCTAGGGAGCTACCACAGTGGGCTGTCAGCCCAGCCTGGGGCGCCTTTCATTGCCATGTCGTGTACCAGCCAAGATGTTAATTCAGAAATAAATAAAGGACCATCCTAATGCTTCCTGCAATATTTGGTTAACACTTTGAACCCTTTTTATGACTCTGAAACAATTATTTCTGAGTTGGGCACAGAGGCATTTGATTCCCGCTTGATTTCACCTGTTTGCACCACAGAAGATGTTTAAAGGTTCTTTGCTTACCCGTGAAGTTGATTTTCAGCAAGTAATCCTTGTACAGCTTCTTCCCATCCAGGATCTTCATAGCATCACAAAGCTTGGTAGTGTTGGGACAGAGGGCGCGCTGCATTTTGTGCAGGGCGTGGGCCATGGCGTACACCGCGTTCACCACAAACATGATCTTGGACTCTTGCTCGTAGTTGCTGCTGTCGATGGCCAAGTGCTTGTCGCAGACGCGCCTGTGGTTCCGCTTGTTCTGGAGGCTGCACTGGAACTTTTGCTCCCAGAAGTCCCGGAACCAGGGGTTGCGGTGGTTGTTGTAGGGGTTGAGGCTCTGGAAGTAGCGGTCGAACTGGCGGACGGGCTGCGAGGCCAGCTCCAGGGTGATGGCGCCGTAGGCCACGTGCTCGCTGCCCTTGACGATGCTCTCCTGAGCGCCCCAGCCGTCGCTGGCCACCCAGGTGAAGGAGGCGTTGGCGCGGCTGGCGGCGGCAATGAGCTCCCGCGAGTCATCGCTGCGCATGAAGAGGACCACGACGCGCGCGTTGGGCTTCTGCAGCAGTTCTCGGATCACGCTGTCATAGGACTTGCGGATGTTGGAGCGGCCTACCTTCTCCGCCGTGGCGATGCAGATGTTGCGCAGGCGGGCTTCCTGCTCGAAGGCCTCGATCCCCGTCTCTCCGTAGTCGCCCTCGGAGGCCACCGTGGACACGTAGGTCCAGTTGAAGAAGCGCAGGATCTCGGCCATGGCTTTGGCCTGGTAGAAGTCGGGGGGCACGGTCCTGGCAAAGTAATCATAGCGTGACTTGTCACTGAGTTTGGCGCTGGTGGACGCGTAGCTGATCTGAGGGATCTGGAAGAGCCGCAGCAGATTTGCCACCTGGAGGAGGGCGAAGAAGGACCTTTGTTAGAAACCCAGAGGTAAGTGACTGGACGTGAAAATAAATCATACCATCTACACCTTTTACTGACTCCCTTTCCCCTCTACTCTAAATCGTTACACTTTTTGATAGTTCTCGAGATGAATGCCGGGTGCTTCCTTGGATACTCTGTTTTGGACGCCAGGGAGCAGGTCTCACACAGGTAGTTTGTGCTTCAGGATGGGGCGGAGTAGAGAAATGGGAAGGGTACCACACTCTCTTCTTCACTCTGTGCTAGACTCTAGACTAGCATAAACCCCGTTCAGGGGCTTTCAATGTGATTGCTTTAAGTTTCTGGGGTCCTGCTATAGCTCAAGCAATGAGCTATGCAGTGAATTGGCCGAACTCGAATTTTAGACAACTTGGCTGCACTTGTATAGAAAGAGCAAGGGTGTTGTCTAAGTCTCACTTCCCCCTCTTTTGCTAAAAACAGCAGTCTCTGAAAGAGTTTAATTTAGGAACTGCATGCCACATGGACAGTCCAAATTAAACATTTATCATCTAGGTTAGGCAAAAAAAAAAAAAAAAAAAAAA
>NW_016107341.1:464639-570236 GCF_001604975.1 Cebus imitator
ATTTTAGGCATACAGTTTTCTAAACTCCTGAAAACCTTGACCAACATTTTCTTTACTTTCTTTTTCTTTTTAAAAATATCTTTCTGTGAAAACAAATCATACAAAAATGCTGTTTTATGTTATTTTTATTAAAAAATCAAATAAAAAGGTATTAAGAACAGACCACCCACTTCCAAGTATTTAAAGCTAATTCTAAATCAATGATTTAAATTTTTTATAATTGAGCTATCAATAATATTTATTGTTTTTATTTACTGTAGAATAAAAAGGAAAATGACATTTGTTTATTGAGGAGCATTTTATGCATACAGTATTTGAAGAAATATATATTTATAAATATCTAAATAGATTATATGCATATTGAATAATAATATTTTAAAAAGACTTTCTCCTGGCTACATCACATAGGACAGTTCTTTCTCTATACTGACTTAAGTTAAATTATATAACATACTAAGTGGATTTTAATCAGAAATGGCATTGAATATTACAGTATGCTCTATTTACACTGGCATAAATATTAGTACTTTGAAATTTTTCCTTTTGGAAATTGTGGTTTCACGTTTATATTTGACATGTAGGAAGCACAGCTTGAAATAGGCAGCTCTTAGCAAAGAGCACAAGCAACATAAAACAACTGACATCTGAGCCCCAATTAATCATCATTTCATCTGGCAAGAGAAACCAACAGCCAAGTTCATACACAGCTACACAGCATGTTCTTGGAGATCTGGCCTGCTATTAAAACCAACACTAGATATAGTTCAGAGCTATCAAAAATATTTTCTATATGTTTTCCAATCCTGCTACCTCTCAACCACAAATAAAACAGCTAGAAATCCTGGGCTTAACACACAATGTGATGCAAACTTAAAACCCCAAATCTTTCTGCATTTAGTATTCTTGAATTTGGGAGAATGGAGATGAATGGGTGGATAAAGCGGTAAAGGCTAATATACTATTTATCTCTTTTTTTTTTTCAGGACTCGGAGACTCTGGACAAAATGGCCTGTACTGACTTATTTAGGCATAGGAATATTGCTTCACTCAGCCTGATTCAAATGGCAAGTGTCACCGAACAGGTACTGTCATTACTTCTAGACTAAGTGCCTGGCTTCCATTGGATTTATGTACCACTTTGGAACACTTGGTGATAGGAGCCCTGTCTGTGCATAGGCCTGACTTTGTTATGAAGTTTCTGGCTAGCACTGGAGACACCATCACTTCTTGGTACAATAATTTCCTCATCTTCAAGTTATATTCATTAGGACCTGAACCCCATCAGGGAGACAGAATGAAAGAATCTAAAAAATATCTGGACATTATTTTCTGGCAGCTAGGAATCATAGTGAAGCAATCCTAAACTGCTGAAATTTCTTCTCCTAGAGGGGTAGGAGTAATGAGAAGCTGCTAAAAAAAAGTTCTTGTTTTTTTTAATGATAGGCTTCATGTCTACCTCTCCAGGATATATGAGAATAATTTACAATCAAGGCAGGCTGTGGAAGAGAATGAACTGGCCATAGAATAACAGCAATATGGAAAAGATTCTCTGCATTGGAAAGGGGCACAATGAGCTGTAGCTTTGGGGAAGTCTGTGGGCCAGAGAGCAATTATTGCCATCATTTTAAGAATAATTTTATGTTCTCTGTGTGTGTGTGTGTGTGTTTAATGAGGAGATCACACTGACTGTAGAGAAAGGAGGCACATTTGGTGAGTTGAAACATGGGAATGGAACACAATAAGTATGATCTCAATTGAATCACCTATATTGGATAGTATGGGGTGATAATGCAGTTAGACTTATGATATTCAGAGTTACATTAGAAACACATGTAATACAAATGAATCATGGAGTGAAGTGTTGAAGTAATTTTATCACAGTGAACTGCTCCTTTTAAAATTAGTTTCTTTAGATTATAAGGGTTAAAATGCTTAAAAGTAAACACCACGGGAGGCAGTAGATTATAAGTCTCTTTCCTTTATCTTTCTCATCCACTCCAGCCTTATTTGTACAGAAGAATGTTAGTTTGGTTTATTCATTTAAAAAATATGCTTGTTCTTTTGTAAAACCGTGTACCAATGTACTGGGTATATATACACACACACACACACACACACACACACACACACACACACATACACACACACTCAAACACACAAACAAACATTCTTTTCTTTTGTTATTCACAAAAGCCTTTCATGGTGGATATTACCATCTCTATTTTAGAAATGCAAAACTGTTCTGCTAGGTGAGGAAACTTGTTCATAGTCATATGGTTAAAATGTATGGGCGAAATCAAAGTGTTTTGACTTCTAGTACCATGGCTAACCCCACACAATAGTCATACCCTCTATTGTGTGACTATAAACCTGAGGCTTCAAACACAGAAAGGCATCCAGGTGGAAAGTGAAAGAGGAACAGAAGCAAATGTTATGGTATACACCATAGACTGCCTAGTTGCTGTTAGCAGGAACTTTCTTTTTAACATAAATTTAAAACTAGGGTTGGGGAATATCCAGGTAGTTGTTAACTGGATGCCTGTCACATTTGCAAAAAGCTGGGTATCCGAAATATTCTTGACTTACTTTACTGGCCATATGGTTTCCCTGAGAAAGCATGAAGAAATAAAGGAACTCCTACATTGGACATCATTTTTGAATGATAAAAGAAAAATTGTTTTAGAATGGAGAAGTAATATACAAATTTTGGAAGAAAGTTACCCAATTATGTTATTATTAGATAGAGTGGAGGAAGGAAAAGCAGGATATAGTTATATATGCTTTGGAAAAATATTTTAAAAGTGGAGATATGTTTCACATAAACTAAGTTAAGACTCTAAAATGGAATATAGGAGGACTTGAAAAATAATTCATACAATACAGAATAGTCTCAAGAAGGAAGTGAAGATGGAAACTCTAAAGAATCCACTGGCTGCTAGGCTGTACTTGGGGGATTTTGGTTTTAGATGAACTAGTAACACAGAATGGGTGCTGTCTGTATGTATGTTGGGGGCATCCCCATATACAACATAAATGATTAACATGAGCCTATAAAAATAAGGGACATTAAAGCACAGAATGTGAAAATGCAGCAAAGTAATTTTTGTTGTTGCAATTGTTTTGTTTTAAAATTATGTTTCAGGAGAAGTTGTGGCAGGAAGATATAGAATCATCACATAGGAAAGTTGGTTCTACGTAAATAAAAGAAAGATGCTGCTCCATCTCTCTTGCTTTCTCATTCTCTCCATTGAGAATGGTTTCTAACATGGAAATGGTAGTACAAATAATATGAAAAGGTTACCACACACAAAAGTAGGAGAGAATACAAAAAAATGCCTGTAATCTTATGAATGGAATTCGTCCCCATTAATGAATTCTGGAAGAAGTTTCAGTTTATATTATAAATTTACTATCAATAATATTTGAAAAACACATAATGGGAGGACTCCAACAGGGTGAAAAGGGAGGAGGAATGACAAATTCAGGATATATAAATCAAGAAGAAATATAAATAAATAAGCATGATGTGCTTTGGTAATCTTCTAGAACAAAGTTGCTAACAGAGAGCGTGGAAACACTTAGAACTGAACAAGGAAATTACTAGGAATCAGCATGGGTTTAATAAGAGGGAATTTTACCAGGAGCCATCTTTTCAACATTAGATAAGGAAGAGTTGCAGGCTAGAGGACTATGACTTCAGTAAATTATTGGTGACATTACTTGGACTCTTGTGGGAAAGAGAAAGTGATAGGAGTTGGGTAACATACTTAAATATACTCCAAGACAGCAGCTTGGAAGAAAGTCTATATATAGTGGCTAAATAAAATTAAATTTGTATTAATACCATTGAAAAAAGTATAAATAAGCAGTAAAAGCCTTACATTGTAAAGATGAAAGAAGCCATGAAGATGATCTAAACCTTTTGTTTTATAGGTAAAGACACAGAAGCTCACAGGGTGAAGTGACTTTTCAAAATTTAGCAACCAATAGGCAGAAAGGCTAAGATTAGAGCTTAGTCCCTTGATTTTCTCTAAGGACTAGGTTCCTTCTCTGGAAACAAGGTGATATTATATAAAACAAGATGTAAATTGCTGAATTTAAGTTAAAACTACTCAGGTGAAGAAAGAAGAAAATACTAGAAAAAATGAAATGATAAATGCAAAATTGAATATTGCAGTTCAGCATGTGCCAGAAATCTGAGTGGATAAAGTCAAAGAAGGATTATTAAGTGGTTTATTCTGTTTAGATTCCAATTCAGAATTTCTCAAAAGTGCACAAGGAAAAGCTATTTCAGTTTTCCTGTTCTCTAAATTACTGTTTTCAGACTACCTTTTTGGGGGAAACCTTTTAAAGGTCCCTAGTATTTTCAATAGTCCTAATGTTTTTGTGCCAGCCACTGTTCTGATTGTTGTAGATGTCTTTTCTCATTTAACCCTCACGGTATTCTTATGAAATAGTTACTACCATATCTCATTTTATAGATTGAGTAACTAAGGCAAAGAGTGCATAGGGAGAGATCTTACCAAAGAACCCATAAGTGATAGGAATTCTGGGACCACTCACCATATTCATTTTTGCAATATTTATTCAGTCCATGCTGTAATCCAAGCTTATAATGGACTCCTCTCATTATAATGATGCATTGATATATTTTAAGTTATAAAGATCGTCTGCTTTTGTTCTAAAGCCATAAACTCCTTTATTTAAGGACTATGACCTATCATTTCTTGTTATCAAAAGTGTACTTTTTCATTTGTCAGTCTATACTTTGTGGTGGCTCCATAAACATTTGTTTACTGACTGACCATTGACAGAGATAACAATGATAGTCTAAGAAACTACTGGGAAATTTCCATGGAGAGGATGAAAGCTTCAAGCTGTAAGCATCAGTGTCATATTTGGTTTTGTGATTTATGTGAGAAACACAATGACCTAATAGCAGAACTAACTAGTTCCTAGGGTCTGAGAGGCTGCATGCAGGTAAGTGATGTTTAGCAGAAGCTCTTTCCATGTGTAGCATGTACTGTCATTTTATTTTCAATGTTCAAATACTATGAAGTGCCCATTTTCTTGATGGTTTGAATTTATCCAGGACTTAGGTGTGCAACGTTTTCATTGCAGACTATCAAGTCACAGATGTGACTATTTTTGCTCAAGAAGAAATGCTGGACTTGGTCAGATTTGATTATGTTTGCCAGCAGATGCGGTGTTCTAATATTAATATTTTTGTCTTTTTCCCATTGTTGTAGTTGTAAGCTGGTATAATTTAGAATGGGCTTTATCTGCAGTAGTTGTCCAACAAATCATTGTTAAATGTTAAACATCTGCCACCATCTTCCCAATATTTTTCCTTACAAATAAACTCAACTTTATGGTGAATCTCTGACTTACTATGATGTTCCTTCTGTCTAGAATGACCTTTACCACTTGTCTGCTCAGCTAATCCATTCAAGGCTTCCTTCCCTAAGGAGCCATTCTTAATGCCTGACTTCAGAATGACTTCTGTGCCCATTCTCTGAGCCTCTTTCATTCCTTCTTGTGTTTCTCTAATGGTACTAATAAAAATATGTGATGGTTTTTAGATTCTTCACTAAATTCTCCATTGGAGTGAGACATCTTGTTAATCTCTGAATTCTCAATGCCTCACAGAGGATAGAGGTGCTTCATAATATTTGTTAAATGGATTGATAAGTGAATTGATGTTTTGCTGTTCTACCATGTAACCTTTTCTAATTATATTGATGGGTTTGTGTGTGTATGTGTGTGTGCACGCATGTGCACGTGTACACATTGGGGGGAAGCTGGCCAGCAGCAGGCAATATGAAGTTATTCTGAAATATGACTGATAAATGATTTTACTATACAATATGGATCCTTAACTAATCATATTCATTTTTTTATTAAAATGAGATAACACATAAGACATGGAATTGGTTTAGACCCTCAGGAATCAACTCCTACCACTTGCTCACTTATTCTTGCTTTGGGAGTGTTTAAAACTTTATTTTTCCCACAATCAATAGACAATTGTGGAGTGATGCTACTGTAGACCTCCAAGCCATATTCATTCACTGATGGGAATTTTGAGTTAAATAATAATTTATTTGAGAGTTTTATTTCTCCTTACACTTTGTAACAAGCCATAGAGCCTTCTTTTTAGGATCCCAGGTGCCATGCTTTATTTCAGTGATGAGAGTGTATGTGTATGTGTGTGTGTGTGTCTATCCAAATTTCGCTTTTGTATAAGAATACCAGTCATATTGAAGTAGGGACCTACCCTACTTCAATATGACCTCATGCTAACCTAAGTACATAACAATGACACCATTTTTCAATAAAGTCACATTCTAAGGTACTGGGGGTTGGAACTTCCAATATTATGTTGATTACAAACTTTCAGTCTTTTACCACTGAGTATGACATTAACTGTATATTTTTAATATATGGCTTTTATTACACAAATATAGTTTCCTTCTATTTCTGTGTGTTGATTTATCACATGTTGTGCATTGTTTATCATGAAAGGTGCTGTGATCATGGGAGCAAAAAAAATATGAGCTATGAGAAAGACCTCAGGCAGTTTACTATGTTCTTTTCATGTCATAAAAAAAAAGAGAACACGAACTGGAAAATATCAGTCACTTGTGAGTCCCCACATCAGCTCCTTGTTCACTATTTCTATTCAGGATATACATGATGTATCAGTTTCAAACAGAGCTTTGTGCCTTCCATGCTGACACAATGCCAAATAATCTTTTTCAACAGAAGACAAAAACCCTGTGCACATGTAGAATCTGAAAGAAATGTTTCCAACTAAAGTGATTTTTTACCATGAGAATTATTTTCAAAAGTTTTACAGTTATTGGCTTCTGAGTTTGTGCTAATACATGAAAAGAAACAATAATAAATAGTTTTTATGAGGATGTATGCTTAGCTACAAAAATTCCAGATGGCAAAGAGGCATCAAATGCCCACTTTCAAGAAGAATGTTATTTACAGAGCTGAACTATATACATTTGAAACATAAACCATTGCTACTCTCCTGGGATCAGGAGGCTTGATAATAACTTTCATGGATTTGCCTTTGTATTCTCTGCTAATCACATATCTCTTTGGGGCTGTTTTCTAAGAATAAGTCTACACCTTTCATTGCTTTGTCACACATGTAGCACTGAATGTTTTGTTTAGTCCTTTTAATTAAATGCTTATATATGTGCCTGGAAGAGAACCATTGAGTTGCTGCACTTTGAACCATCTGCTACCTCATATCCCAGGTTATTACATAAAACGAGTTCTAGAAGTTGTGATGTTTAGAGACCTCAGTGCCCCTCCTATTCAGCTTATTCAAGTTGCACTATTAGCTGCATGAAATCTCAGATTGGCTTGTATTTTAAACTGGAACTGGAGGTGGTATATAGTTGAGAAAACTGCCTGAGGAATTCAAGCTGTTCACATCTTATGAGTTATCTGCCTATAAAGGATGCCAATCGTATTGTTATTGCTAAAAGATTAGTAAACAAATGAAAATTTGTTTCATTTTGTTTTGTTTTTGGTCACATTACCTGTAGCACGTCTGGGAATATTTTGCATGAAAACAATTGATGCCCATGTCCAATGACCAGGAATTAATGTTGATTTAAGAAATCATATAATGAAGTATAGCAAATACCAGTGTATGCAGTATAATCTGAAGAAGTCAACAATTCTTATGTGCCATGGGCCCCCCAAACACTTGGGTCAAAGATCCATATTGGTCATTGCCATTCAACAACGTGGCTCAGTCCCAGTGATTTCACATGGACATTCCAAACAAAGGACTCTTAATCATAATGGAAACCTTCAAAACTGGCTCAAAGTCATCCTGCTTTCCATTCCAGGTCTTCCTGGAAATCACTGCACTCAACTCCTGTGGTTTGTAACCAAGATTTTCAGACACTTTGATTTTCTTCATTTGAAACTGAAGGACTTATTAAATAGTAAGTTTGTTCATTCTGGCGTTTTCATAGCTCATGATTTAGGCTGAAATGATATGAAAATCACAAGGGATTTCTCGAATCATTTCATTTCAGGAGACTGGTATTATAAGAGATGTCATGTTTCTCACCATCACAATGCTGCTCCATGTTCAAGTGCCTAGCTTGTTCCCTTACTAACAAGGAGCTATCTCAGGAATAACTTTCTCTCCATCCAGATTTAGCAGGTACTTACAAGACAAATGAGAAGGTATTTTGCCCACTGAATTAGTCTGCATCAGCTCTTTGCTTCCCTTTCCCCCTATGCATTAGTTTTCAGGAGAAATCACAGAAGTGAAGTGGTTCAGATTCCAGTTCCTAACAACAGGATCAAAAAGTCTATGTCATATCTGGTGTCAAGCGTGTTTGTGTTTGCCAGCAACACCTGAAAAAGCATGACTTCCAGGGTGACTTGACATCAAAAGACCTGTTAGAAACACATCCTTTAGTGAGGCAGATATTGATTTTTGACAATGTCTCTTGAAGGTTTAACAGAGCCACAAGTTGAACAAATCTGTTATTTTTCTGTGATCCCTGAAGTCACTTATGTAGCAATAAAGAGAAATATAGCCTTATCAATAATAAGAGGCATGCCAATCTTTGTTGGTTGTTAACCAGAGGACAAAAGCTGTTGGGTAGAGCTGAGGGCTATAGCTTAATATTTCTTTAAATGTTTATCATTTATTTCTGAGGTTTTGGGGCAATAATTTAGGGCAAAGGTATATTCACCATATTATAGCAAACAGAATTGTGTTATTTATGGTTTTCTTGTTAACTACTGTCTATGTCAACAGAACTGTCAGACACATAGAAGCAAATAGTATTGAAGCAAAAGAAGCAAAAGTGCACAGGGTTGGAATCAGACAGGCCAGCACCGGAATCGAAGCTCCTTCCCTCACTAGCTGTGTGACCTTCGGCTAGTTATTTTAACTCCTTAAGCTGCAATGTCTGTATCTGTCAGAAGGAAATGATAGTAATCCATGGTTTATGAAGTTATGTAAGGATTAAATGAAAACATATGAAGCACTTAACTCATTGACGAACACATAGTAAATGTTCAAGAAGCAATAGAGAGGATGATAGCGGCTAATTCAGCACTCACTCATTCAGCAACTCTGATTGATGCTGATTATACAGGCACTATTATAAAATCTAGTTATTTTATTTTTTTTCTGGATGAGCAATGTACCCCTACAGTGCTCCAGAAAGTTGTAATTTGATGGGACACCAAGAAACATGGCTAATAATAAAATTTTAAGATATGTATGTGTACAAAAACACAGGTGAAGAGCAACTAATTATATTCAGATCAGTCATCACAGACCTCCATGTAGAGGTAACATATAGACATGATATTGAAAAATAAGTGGAATTTTTCCAGGCAGAGAAAGAAGAAAGGATGTTTTTACACAGAAAAGAGAACACAAATACAGAGATGGGAAAGTGCCTATTTGCTTTAATAGTATCAGATAGTTCCCTATTATTGGGGTACCCAGTGCCTCATAGGGATTAGAAGGTAAAAAAACATAGAGGGATTGTGGTGACACTACTAAGTATTTTATATGCAATTATAGGTATTTTGAACTTTATACTTTAAGACATAAAAAGCTATTAAAGTTTTTAATAAGGAAATGACATGACCAAAGTTATGTTTTAAAAAGCCATAGTGGATGATATCCAACTTGAAAGGAAAGAGTCAGCGAAGGGGAACCAGATGAGCAAAGTACTCATTTTGACCTAGGCTGTGGGTTCTTGAAAGCTAGGGACCATGTCATCTCAATAATGCTGAGTAAGCTGATAATATAAATATTGGAGCTTTAAAACAAATGGAGCCTACTTAAAACTATTTGATTTCATTGGTAGAAATTACTCAAATAATTACTCAAGTACTTATGTTTTTATTTGTTTTCCTCTTTGTGTCATTAGAAGTCACCTTGAATCCTTCCTGCAAAAAAGCAGGTCATAAATAATAATGGTTGTTGGAGAAAGGTATCTAGAAAACATGAAGAATATTCAAATTCCTAGAAGCATCTTAGAAAAGATAACACAAAAACTTTCTTTAATGTAAAAACAAGAGATGAAGGTCAGTTAAATAACCATTGGTAGCAGTTGAAATTTTCCGGATGGTATCAACCTGCATTTATTATTACATTCCTTTACTTTTTAATTTAGTTTAATTTTAGATCAAGGTGATACATGTACAGATTTGTTACGTGGGTATATTGTTTGATGTTACATTCCTTTAAATCTTGTATAAATGATATTTCTTAAAACTACTTTGTAAACTTAGGTAATATGTACTTAATACATATGTATATTTTTGTGTAGATGGAAGTTACTTTTTTATTGAGAAATTCTTAATAAATTTTAGATCATTTCTTTCAACCACATCTGTTTTCCATATTGGAAAAGCTTAATTGCCTGGTTTGCATCCTATGAAGCCTCATTTGTGAACCTTATGGCATCTACCCAAATTGGAGGCACAGCGCCTGGGAAAAAACAATGAGTCCCTTAGATAAACACCCTGAAAATTCAACCCTGTTAAGTGGTGGCAAATCTCTCAAGATGCTTTGCCATTCTGACCACGTGGCAAGGAAATCTGATCTACGTTTAAAATACAACTTTTAAAGGTGTTGGTTCTATTGAATTCTCCCCTGTATTGCAGTTCACTTTATTGGAATGTGAAGCCAAAGTGTTGGCAAGAATTAAAGCTTTGTTACCAGTAACAGAAGAATTTCCACAATATACCAGGTGGTGGTGTCAAAAATAGTGACACTACACTTTCAGTGTTCACAGTCCCACTGATAAGCCTCCTTGAAGTATTGTTTGTTTGGAGTTTAACTGCAGGTGTTTTGAAATTCTTAAATTCCCAAAGTCCACTATTTAGAAAGGTAACTTGTGAGTTTTCAACTGCATTTTCCATAGATCCGTAGCAGCACTTCTATTACATTAAATCAATGAATCTTCATTATTATAAACTGCTAACAATTACTCTTTCCCTATTGAAATACTAAACTTGAACACATCAATCCATGAAAAACGTACATATTTAATGGTAATTTGGAAAGAGAACTGTGTGTCATTAAGGCAAAATATTGTAGGTTTAACCAAAAGTTTCAAGAGTCCTATTTCAATTGGTTTACCTATTAATCTACAATCATAGCATAAAACACTGCTGCTATTTTAGGAATGTCAGTATTCTTGGCTTTTCATTGCATGACCTCCATCATAGATGCCTGATCTGCAATATAAGCCTGGTTCCCAGCATGAGCCATCCTATAGCCCTGTGAACAGTGGTCCTGATGGCAACTTCTTATCTTTCATGAGTTTTCAAATAAACACATGACAGAAGGGGAATTAATTAAGAAACAAATTAACCCCAATGCAAAGAGAAAAAATAATAGCATATCAGATGATTACCTCTGATGAGAAATTTCTACAATGAAGCAATGCTAACAAAAGCATTTTTAATTGCTATTGCTGGTGCCTCCCTCCCTGTGATAAAGTCCTTGAACAGCACTGCCCTTTCTTGGAGGAGGTGAAGTAGGAGCAATGGAGGGAGATTTCAAAACAATCAGTGTTGTGAGATTGCTTTAGAATGAAAAGTCTGGGAAGGAAATAAATAAAAAGATTCTGCCTGAGATAACTTTCGAGTTGGGTTTTTCTGCAGCTTAGACTGTGAGGGGGTGGTTGGTGTGGGAGGCAAGCGATCTGGATTCTCATGTTGATTTCACTACTTGTAAAGTGATAGAAACTTGAACTTGGGACATGACCTCTGTGAGTCTCAATTCCTCTTGAAACTGTTCCTTTTGGGCTGGAGATTTTGAAAGTAAAATAAATGAACAGATGAATAAATAAATATGTAAATAAAATATAATAGATAATGGTATCTACTAAAATGTTGGCTGCTAAGTATACAAGGTACCATGTTCTCGCTTTTCATGTATTTTCTTAACTCCCATGATAACCCAGTGAAAGAGGTACTACTACTACTATCTCCATGTTATTGGGTACACATGTGCATAAAGATGGCAGCAGTAGACACTGGGAACTACTGGGGGAGAAGGTAGGGATGGGTTCAAGGGCTGAAAAGCTACCCAGTGGATACCATGTTCGCTATCTGGGTGACAGGATCATTTGCACCACAAACCTCAGCAGCAAACAATATACCTATGTAACAAACCTACATATCTGGCCTTTGAATTGAAAATAAAAGTTGAAATCATAAAAAAAGTCTCAATGTTAGACAATGAGGGGTTAAGTAAATCCTAGTCAGTCGGCACAGGGTTTTAATCACTGTGTTGTAATTTTTTCAAGAAAGGCACACTAAAAATGTATACTTATAACATATCCCTGCTATGATCATTGTATTTGCAGTATTCAACTCCCTAAATGCAACTATCATTTTTACTATTTTGGTGATAGAGACACTGGTGATAGAGCAGTGAATGGATTTCTAATATTGTCGCTGTGCTTTCTTTGGGAATAGGATGATGTTCTCTCTGCCTTTGCATTAGCTATGAGCACAGCATCTGGCATAAATAGGCTGTCTGCATACTCTTCCTATGAAGAGACTGCATACAGTTATATTAGAGGACAGGCTGTAACATTCGAAATGGCCCTGACTGTCTAGTTGTGTTGAAACTTGAATGGTCTTCTCTGGAATAGTCTAAGGACAATTGAAATGGAACCCCTAGAGCTGCTGTCAAATCAGGCATCTGTGGCACATGTGTAAAGAATGGAGGTGAGGAAGATGGGGGCAATTTTGTCCCACATGCTTCCCTTGCAACATTGTCTATCTAACCCAGTCTTCCATTGCAGGAAAACTCTTATTTCTCATTTATGAGCATCCAGACTGGTCTAGAATAGGTGGGTCACGACTGCAACCCTTAATCCAAGATTCTTGTAAAGCTTTTCAGCCTTCTGGAAGTATAACAGTAGTTACCATCTTTCAGTTCTTATCAATTATAAGTAGGTAATCAAGTCTTTCAATTCATTCAAAAAGACTTACTTTCTACCTGGTTGAGACATTATTCTAGGTATCAGTAATATAAAGACAAAAAGACATGGTTCTTAAACTCAAGTGGCTTATAGTTAATGGAAAAATAAATATGCAAATTACAAATTATATTTACTTAGCAATGGAGGTGCATGTTTATGAAGTGAGTGCTTAGGAAAGGGTTCTCACAGGGATAGGGTTTGAGGGGAGGACTGGGAAAGTAGGATTTGGCAAGGCATGCAGACAGCTAAAGGACATTGCATTCTAGGTGGAAGAAACACTATGTTCCTTCATATATGAAAGACTGTGCAGATACCATCCTGTAGACTATGAGAAAGCAACTTTCCAGGAAGGCATCAAAGGCAGGCTTTCTGTTTATGTATATCTAGAGGTCTTTTTCCTGTTCAATCCCATTCCTTTCTGTTCATTCTGTTCTTCTTTCTGATCTCCCAGTACTTCTATTGTTAACTGATACTCAGATTTTACATTTGGGCCTGTTTTATGTATGATCTTGATATTTCAATTTGATTCTACATCCCTCAGATGCTCATAAGATGTCTACTATTTAAAATTTTTATTTTATGTTCCTTGTCAAGACTACACAATAACGTTCTATACAATAATGTTCTTGCTGTGTCTAATATATACATGCTTAATAAATGCTTATTTTCTGAGAACCCTAGTGATAATGTATAGGTAAATAAGATAATTCATGACTTTGGAAAAATACTAATACAATCAAGTGAAATAACAATTGACTGGAGTTCTGCTTCAAAGTGATCTTAATATGAAAGAGCCCATTATTTAATGTTTCTGCCCCATGTTTTAAATACTTTCTTTGCAATCACTTAAACCCTAATAGTGGAGTATTTTCATGGAGTAACATATAATTATAACATTAAGAAATGCCCTTAAATGCCATATACTTCAAATACTAATATGTGGCTGCAGTCTCTTCAGTAACTTTGCTTGAATAACTCCAGAAACAGAGGACTCACTTCCTTCAACCCCTCTCCTCCCAGGCTATTTCCTTTTTAAGAACTCTTCCTTATGTTGGCTCTAAATATATCTTGCTCTAGATCAGTGATTCTCAGTGAGGAGAGAGGATAATTTTGTAACTTGCCAATGTATGGAAACATACATTTAGATGTCAAAGCTTCGGCTGCTGGTGGCATCTCATGGGTAGAGGCCAGTGATGCTACCAAACATTTTACTGTGTACAGGACAGCCCTATATCTAGCCTAAAACAACAATAGTGCCGAGGTTGAGAAACTCTGCTCTAGAGTCAACACATTTGTCCACAGAAAGAGTGTACCTGTTTCCATTCAGCAGTCTATCAGATACTTGGAGAAAGCTAACTGTATGAAGGCTATTGCACTCACAAGTTCTGCAACTTTTTTTCCTATGCACCTATAAGAAAACTGGCAATTAATGTGTGACTTTTCCTCAAGACATTTGAATTTAAAGGAGGAATGAATTATTGAAAGAACTCGATGCTTAATACAAATTGACCAGTGGTGGTCCACTTGAGCACTGTGGATTGACTGGAGGAGGTATAATAGAGTGACGTCTTTATATGCTCTTCCCTCTACCCCATATAGCTAAAACCTGTGACATTTACTATAAGGGATTTAATTTTGGGAGTTAGTCTTCTCAGGGATACAGTGTGAACAATGCATGTCCTGTCATGACAAACTATAACCATCTCCTGAGTCAGAGTGTTCCTGGGATATGGATAGTGCTAGAAATTCTGGAAAAGGGTCTGACTATGCTAGGGATGGGAAAGAGATAGGAAAGTCCTTTCAAGGCTCTCTCCCACCGTTTCTATGAGCTTAACTTTCACATGCCATCTAAGCCAAATCTTCATTTGCTCCTGAAGTCACTTTAACACTCAGGGACAAAACAATAACTGGGTCAACTTATACTTGCTATGTTCTGATTAAAATTTTATCCATCTAGGCAAGAAAGACTGAAGAAACAATGTGTTCTCTAGAAAGAATGAGAGTCATTTCAAGGAACATTTTTGATTGAACAACTTAGCAGTTGACTACAGTCTATTTGAAAAGCACAAACCTCATCATTGTTTCAAAACAAGTACCATGTCGAGAATCGCCTAGCTAAAGGAAACCAACTTGATTCTCTTCTTGAATAAATACTATTTTCCCTGAAGTGGGTGGATTGCAGGCTTATGGAGAAGAGCAGGATACAGTTTTAATAATGCTTTGAAAGAAACTTATTCACCAGGGAGGGTGAATCGACTCCCACATATATTTGCTAATATAGAAGGATTTTGATGTTAGTGTTCATTGATTACTGAATTAAGCAATCAATACTGTTGTTTTATAAAAGGGACCACTGCAGACTGGCTTGTTGTACTTAATAAGAGTGTTGGGAAAATAATTATCCAGTTTCTTCATCAGTGGTGATACAGCTTAACCCAGCAAGTCATTAAGAATTCCCCTCCATGCAGTTTTCCTATCAGCAAACACTGCCTATTGTATGAACTACCACAGCAGGGGATAGCTCCTGTGCTGCCTTCCAGAAGAATTTCTCTCCTTTAGTGAGAAGAAAAGAAAAGAAGAGGAAGCTGGAGGGAAATCACCTCCTGAAGCAATTCAGCAGAGAAAGGAATCCAGGCCCTAATGGGAAGATTGCAATGTCTAAACTGATCCAGCCACAAAAGGGAAGATGCACAAATGCTGTCATTCTCTAAAGTTCTCTCTCAACAGGCAATTGTGTAACGGAAAAACCCTGGGCTCTGGTTTGGGACTAGATGTTATAATTAGACGGTAGGAATTTTAAAAATTATGTGACAGGTTCATACTCATTTATTCCTTCCACCCTCTTTTTTCCCCCTGTTCAGTTCAAGAAAAGACAATTTGCAGTACATATGAAGGAAGTCAAAAGTAGTTAAAAATGGATGGCAATGCTACAGGCTGCACACTGTCACCACGGTTACCACACACCAGGTATATGATCAGAATCGGTCACAGGAGCAGGATCATGTGAGTATGAGGTATCCAGAGAGATCCTCTCTCCAAAAATGTTTCCCTCATTAGTGTACAAGATGACCTTAAATTCACCATTAGGAATTTATGGCTTTGGATTACCATTGACTGTGTTTTTTAGAATTTTTATTAAAGGACATATATGTTTTAAGGGAATAATATACTTTAATTATTAGCTATGGAACAGCTGCCTAACACCTCTTATGATTCATGATGTCTAGCTGAACGCAAGACTCTGTATGGAAGGGTTCCTTGGAAGGGTGCCTGGGGGTTGGTATATAGACTAATTGCCCCAGCTCCTGGCTTGACTTGGTCCAGATGAGTCTGTGGCCTAATCAGAGTCTGAGTAGTCAGGAAACGCAGGAGCCATATAGGAGGGAATGGAGCCTTCTCTCCTGTCCCTTCTTACTCATGTCAAGGTTATTATCCCCTTTTACATGACATCTCCCACAATTTTCTGATTGACCTCCTCAGATCCAGCATCTCATTTACACTGTCACCCTGTTAGCCTTTCTGCAATGCAACCTTCATTCTTACTCATCCTCAAACCTTTCTAAAGGTCATTTCTTACTTTGTGAGCTACAGGAAAATATTCAGAATTATGGTCACTGTTATTTCAGAGCACATTGTACCCTTAGCCAGACTTTAAGTTTCTTGAGATCAGGTCTGTGTTCTATATGACTTTAGTGTTCTAACTCCTGTCATAGTGCAGTGCACACAGTAGGAGCTTAATACACACTGACTTGCTGATTCACCATGTGAAAAACTAGCAATGACTTCATGGGACTGCTTGGCCACCAGAGAAGGCCACAGAATTGGCTTCAGGCACTGGCTTTTCACTGACCTTTCCTATAATTATAGGGACATAAAGTTACCACTTATTGAATCTGTCAGTTTTTGGTGAGGCATTTCCCACCGATTTTCTTAATTTATCCTCTCACCAACTTTTTGAGGTAGATGTTATTTTCTTCATTTTACTGCTTAACCAGTAAACGGTAGAGTTGTAATTCAAACCCAGGTCTTTCTGATGCCAAAATCTGTACTCTTTCCATCCTAGCATTATAGTTTTGGATTTTTCATTTATACTGTGGAGATAAGAACCTTATTGGCATTTGTGACTTTATGGTGATATTGACCAGATAAATGAAATAATAAGGTAGGTCCTTCAATGAGTAAGAAGTGTCTTCTGCTCTTAAGAACTAACTAGTACAGGGTTTTTGTGGCCCATAGTTTTTCCTCTGAACTAGTCTGACTTCTTTCAAGCAGTACATAGGTAGTAAAAGAATACAATTAGGTTGTAAAAAGGCCTTTTGCAAGGCACAGATTCTCAATTACTTTGGATAAATGAGAGATTTACACATCTGCTATAGAGTACCATTTATTGCACTAGGAGAAACTAAGGTGAGAAAAAGCGCATATATATAAGCCCTTACTATTGGTAACATTGGGTATAATATAAATTTGTGAAATGACCGGCATTCATCTGGTGAAATTATGATTGAAGTATGACAGACTATATATATACATATATGAAATCTGTCACACTTTTTATATATATGTATATATATATGTTTTCTTTTCTCAAATAAAACAGCAATTTTCATCTCTCCTGATCCAAGTATAGAAAGAGTGGCAAAATTAACATAATGTCCTTTCATATGTGCAATATTTTCTCTCCATCTAGTGAAATCTAAGGATGTTTATATAAAACCAGTTATCCTAATTACTTATAATATGATGGTGTAATCTGAAGAAAGAAATAAATTTGGAATAGCTAATAGAAAACCACATAAAATTGTACCTAGAATTTTATTTTATATATGTATGTATGTATGTATGTATTTATTTATTTATTACTATTTATAATTTTTTTGAGATGAAATCTCGCTCAGTCACCCCAGGCTAGATGGCTGTGGCCCAGTCTTGGCTCACTGCAACCTCTGCCCCCCATGTTCAAGTGATCCTCCTGCCTCAGTCTCCCAAGTAGCTGGGACACAGGTGTGCACCACTATGCCTGGCTAATGTTTTGTATTTTTGGTAGAGACAGGGTTTCACCATGTTGGCCAAGCTGGTCTCAAACACTTTACCTCGGGTAATCTGTCTGCCTTGGCCTCCCAAAGTGCTGGGATTACAGGTGTGAGCCACTGTGCCCAGCCTATACCTAGAATTTTAAATGCCACAAATGTGAGTTACAGAAAGAAGGTTATTTCAATCCAAATATAGCCAATTTAAGTGGTTCGTGACATAAAAAGACAACATGAGTGCAGTATAGTTTCTTTCAATGCTTGGGGCTTTGATTGTAGTAATTTGGTGGCAGGCAAAGTGTATGACTCTTAGAATCATGGACTTTTATTACTGTGACATTAGTGCTCTCAGAAAAAATACTAAACATAAAGTAACATGTAAATATCAAAGGGGGTAGTTAAAAGAGCACAGAAGTACAAAAGATTTATCTGAGTTCTAGTTCTTGTGCTACCTACCAGTGGGAGTTTTCATGAAACCAATCTTTCTGGGGATTGGGAAAATGACAAAGTTGAGCTAGATGATTTCTCACTTATTTACTTCAATAAAATTTGGTAACCCTATAATTAAGGATTGGAAGAGTTTGTATATGACAGCCAATTATTAGCTTTATATCTAGTTTAAGTTATGTACTAAATGTTTCCTTTCTTTTAATGGTAGTAATCCTCTGGCTCCTCTGCACACATTTTTAGATTTATATCCTGAGAAATTATTTATATTTTGTCTCTAAGCAAAAAAAAATGCCTTAGTAAAAATAAGTGGGGAAAACATTATATCTCCTTGTGTTTGATTATATCCATGGATTCGAATTATTGTTTCATCATACCTTGACACTCTGTTATGTAACTGCAACACTTGTCCCATAGGCAGGGCCTACTTACCAGCTCCTTCATTCTGGGCTGAGCCCTGTGAGTTGCTTTGGCTAATGGGATGTTTGCAGGTGCGAAGCAAGCAGAAACTTGAAAGAGTTTTGTGAGCTGAGTTTGCATTCTCTTGCACCTCTGCCATCACTCAGAGAGGAACATTCATGGGCTAGGTGATTGATTCCAGGAGGCGGATAAGAGACAATCTGGAGCACAGCCACCCTCAGTGAAACCCAGGCTCCATTAGTTCACAGCATCAGATCTTTAGGCTCGTAAACTATAATCAATAATACTCTTATTTGAAATACTGAATTTTAGGGAAGTGTTTAATGTTGCAATAGATACCCATATGCTTCTAAACAATTTTAATTGGTAGAAAAATACTCTATGTTCAAACCTATATTATCAAATAACCAGAAAAATTAATAATTGCATTGTTGATATAATCCATTGATGAGGTTATTACGATATTCTCCTTTTGTTCCCCCAAAACAAAAAAGTAAAGAGACACAGCCTTTTAGCAATAGGATTAGCCAATCTTACCTGTATGGAAACACTGCTGTAAGAGCCACCAATGACCCCTGCAATGAGCAGTGGGATGTTTTCTTGAATGGCGTAGGATCCGTCAGGACACATATACTCTGCTTCATCCACTTTTGTTAAAGATGCCCTGACAAACTCCAGTGATTGCTCTAATGCATAGGTATCCCTTGAGCATGTATCCAAAATGTGAACACCCAGCTTCACTCCTGGTAGCAAGTAATCATCTTTGTTGATTTCGTCAATAGCAAACAACATAGCTTCCAGGCGTTGGATCCCTCGATCTTCATTGATTCGCCCACATTCTTCAGTTCCAGTGCCTTTTTCATTAATAGGAAATAGCCCCCCTAAAACAAGGTCACCTTCTATTTTAATCTCTCTCCTTAGAAAGTTATGGTCCCCTAAAGAGAGTAAAAATCCCTTTGAAAACAAAGCTAAGGTAAGAACTTGGAGTCTTGTCAACATCTTCATGAATCCTGCTTCTGTACCTCTGGGAGATATCAATGGTGAAGCCAATGTGTCATGCTAGTCCTCTCTCATTTCCAAACTGGATCTTTGGCCTGTCCTTCAAATAAAGGAGGAACAGACTAATAGAGCCTGTCACCACGTTCCTAAAGAGATAAAAATTATATGAACAAAAATGGTAAAGAAAGCAACAGTGATTACATCGATCATGCCCAATCAGACCTTTAATGGGATGGCTCAGAAAACCATTTACTACACACACAGTACACCACTGCACCAGGCACTCTCCCACAGGTATTCTCACCCCATCCTTACGCACTCCATGATGTAGGTCCTAGTGGTCCCATCTCACAGAAATGGGCACAGAGCATCAGAGAGGTGACCTGATGAAGTGTACTTATTACAGTTTGGGTTTGGACTCCAGTTTTCTTTTCTTTCCAAAGCCAAGTCCAGTCCTCTCTCTACTGAGTCATTTGCTTTGTTTTGGGTAGGGTAGCAACATGGATATGAGCTTATACTCCTTCTCTTTCACCTGCATTTGTAAACTAACCTTTTTTTTATGGACTCTTCTCCTTTCCATTTAAAACACAACAAAACACAATAAACTTTGTTGCCATTTCTGCATTTCTACCACCGTGTCTCTGTCCTTCCCTTGATAGATGAACTCTCCTGGCCCACTGAGGTTAAGATTCTGCCCCAACTGCTCTAACAAAGGAGTTGTGGAAAAAGCTGCTACTTGCCTACTAGTTTCCAAATTGAGTAAACTATAAACTCACTATAGTCCTCATTTTACTTGATCTTAATTGAAATCTTGACTATTCTCTACCTCTTACAACTTCCTAGGTTTCTGTTCTCATGCTTCATCTTGACAATGTCTCAAATTCCATTGTTTAGCACCTGCCTTCCCTCATCCTCCCACTACCCCTTCTTGGGTCAACTAATCTATTTTCATAGTGTCAGCTAAAACTTAAATGAGCTCCAGTCTTCTCGGGTCAACTGCCTGCTAAGCAGCTGTACCCACACTCTCTCAGACACCTCACGGTCTACCTGTGGATCTTCTCTGTTTCCAGGCTCTCAAGCCAGAAATCTGCACCCTAGAGTCCTCCCCACTTCACCCCCAGCTACCGTCTTTCAATTAGCCACTAAGCCCTGCAGAATCTAACCACTTAACATCTCCTAAAGCTACCACTTATTCCTTATTCCCACCTATGCTGAGCTCTTATAATTTGTAGCAGGACCGTAGCAATAAATTCGTAGAGAGCTGCTACCACCCTCCAGAGCACCGTGTTGAGCATTAGGAAAAAATACCCACTTTACGAGTACATGATTTCTCAACTTATTGTTGCATAACCTGTACAACTACAGATGTTAGGGCAAGTCTGATTGCTGGTGGCTGCCTCCCCTATCCAGAGTGAGGCAACTCCTCATTCGGTCCTCACGTCTTAGGGGGTACAATGAATGCTAGTGCTGGAGTGAACACAGTAGACTCCAGCTTAGGACAGTTCCATAAATTAAGCATCTTTTTACATCCTAGGCTAGAAGAGATGGATCTACTGGGAATCAGGCAAAGCCGTGCTGTGAGGATCATGTTTTTGACAGTAGTCTGGGATCTTTCTAGGGAGCTTTCCAAAACTTTGGAGTGGAGCACTCTAGTTGCCTGCACACATGAACGCATGTACCTGCTGTTGAATTCTTTAACACTCAGCTTTCTAGCAATAGAGCAAACACTTGGTCAGCACATTTACACTGCTTGCTTACTTCCATTCCCTTAGATCAGATGAGCTTATTATTTTCAGAGTCAAGTGAGGGATGTGACCACATCGGGCTCCTAGTGCATTTTTCTGACAGGTTGCAGCCACATGCCCTTGTGTGTACAGTTGAGCATGCCTGTCTGCTCTCCAACTTTCAAGAATGATTGTGTATTGGAAGGGTTTTATGAAGGAAGGGCTTTCATAGCTGTTCCAAGACCCCATCAAGATGCCTAAACGCCATACCACCCATGTGCTTTCAGATAAATTTGCAAATGTTAGCAAATTGAATGATGTCTCATTGAGCCAGACACTCTAATACACAATCTGAGTTACTATTCAGTGTAGCCTATCTTCTATCAACATATACCGGCTTTCCTTTGCCCACAGGTTTAAGAACTAACTCATTATAAATCTCTTCTCAGTGCTTTATGATCTTGTCCCTGGTTAGCTCTAAAGCTATTGAACTATGTGCGCTCAGTAGACATTCAGGAGGTTGATAACCCCTTGCTTTTGCTCGTGCTGTTCCCTTTTGCCAAGAATGTCCTTCTATACTGATTTCTCCAGCAAACACCTACTTATCATTTAAGATGCAACAGTTACTACCAGGAAAGACCAAGTATTCTGTCCTATTTCCCTTCCTCAATCAAATTGTTGATTTCTGGCTCTATATTCCTGTTACAGTTTGTTCAAGAAATATTTGCCATTGCTATTTTGCTTTATGTTTGTTTTCTTATGTGCTCATTGGGAATTAATGAAATGGCACACCATTTAGAATTTTCCGAGTGCCTAGGAAGAAAAGAACTCAACGAAACAAGCAAGACAGGAGCTAGTCCAGTATTTACTTCAATATTTTTGACATTTCTCCCTTTTCATATTAGCAGTGCCCTTTAAAACCTAGATTTCCACTTGCTTCCTGTTCTTTTCACATGCAGCAAATGATGGGCTATTTTCCTGAGCTACACAGCCAGCTGGGCTGTTTTGTTTGTTTGTTTAGGTATGAATCCCAGCACTGAGGCAGCAACCATTGGAATGCTCAGTATTAACTCAGAGCCTCCCTGGGCGATCTGCCACAGGGCACCAGAAAGTCTAATAATAATAATTTTTTTAAAAAGTTGATACTGTGGTAGATCTTTTTTTGTTTTATATCAATTTCTGGTCTCTTTGATCTTTATGTGGAATTCCCTTTGAAGCAAAACTGCCATGGAAGGCAAAAGACACTGTGATCATTATCACTAATGATAAAAATGCAGACATTTCTCTATAAAATAATTGTTTTATGTGCCTAGTAAAAGAAAATAGCTAATTAAAAGAAGGCTATCAACATGGGCTTACCATGTATCTTAGCAAAAGGTATAGACATCTTTTGATGTAAAGAAAGTTTGGCTACTCAAAGAGTAAAGATTACCTTATAGTCTATGGAAAGCTTAATTCTCTGCTGGGAAAGGGCTCTTAGACAAAAAAGACTTCAAATGAGAAACATTGCATTACACGGAAAGAATAGTCTCTCATTTCCAAACTGGATCTTTGTCCTGTCCTTCAAACAGGGAAGGAACAGATGAACAGGGCCTGCCACCAAATTCCTAAAGAGATGAGAATTACATGAACAAAAATGATAAAGAAAGCAACAGTGTCCATTAGTCTACCTATTTCACAGGTAAGGACTGTGTTTTATTTCTCTTTGTGTGTCTAGATTCTGGCATAGTAGAAGAATTCAATGAATGTTTCTTGAAGGAATATAGACATCCATGACATCTGTGTTTGCACATGGCTCTTTACTATTTATGGTATGAGGAACAGGAATTAAATAAGAGAAATGCATTATTTTTCCTTTATTACCTACATGGTCACATCTGATGCTTTTCCCTTACTGCACTCTTTGATCATATGGTTAACCAACTGGTAGAAATATAGTAATGACTTTGTATTATGCAAGAAAAAATGCTGCCTTTGTATTTGAATATTGCAACTGAGACTGGCATCTGGGAAACCAGAAGAGATGTGGACCTGAACTGACCTACATTTACTTCTTAAATTTTTGGTCAGGAGTATACTAAATAAGGAACATGCACATTATTCTATCTCAAAGCTTCAGAGATGCATTCACTTATGAAATATTTATTGAATACCTACTATGTATGTACTAGGCTAGGCTATGGGCTGGATATCCAGGATATATACCTTAGTTGTAAACAAACATCATCCCTGCTGTCAAATAACATTCCAAATGCTTACACATTTTTATATA
Source organism: Cebus imitator (assembly GCF_001604975.1). Taxonomy (NCBI): domain Eukaryota; kingdom Metazoa; phylum Chordata; class Mammalia; order Primates; family Cebidae; genus Cebus; species Cebus imitator. The sequence goes on from NW_016107341.1 coordinate 488,545, forward strand.
GAGAGTGCTAGAAAAATATACATCTCTGTTTTTGCCAATGATTTCCATCATTAGTGAAAATCTTGAAAGTTTGTATACCATAGGTTTCCTTCAACATGATAATCGTTAAGTGCTGTACTCAAAAAATGATTTCTTCATACTACATGTGTTATATAAATTTAAAAATTAGATATGCAGACCATAAGTTGGCTGATGATAATGTCATGTAAACTATTTTTCCTTTTAGCTGTCTGACAGGGCATATTTAAGTAACATTTAATCTCATCTTAGAGAATTGCAAATCAAAAATCAATTAGAGTAATGTTTAAATACACTGTCTTTGTATTTTTATTTACTTTATAGCAGAATTTATAATGATTAATACTGTAGGACTATGCATAATTCAGAGACACTTAGCATTATTTAAAATGAAGCCTTAAGAAACTAAAAACAAAAAAAAAGATAACATTGAAAAACAGACAAACATACTTAATTCAATGCCACTGTTTACCTCTGTGTAACAGTTTATGGGATTGTGTGAAAGGGCACCAACCACCTCTTTTCAGGTACTTTTCAGTATAAATCAGCCAGCAGCACATTCCTCAGATAAGCAGGCTTCCTACTGCAGCCGCATTCATATGCAGCTGGAGAACTGCATCTCTACAGTCAAAGTTCTCCATTCAGGGATGATGAGTGATGTGTCAACTATAAACAAGCATGTGTAACCCTCTCCATAGGCAACCTGCTCACCAATGTTTTATTAATCGATGCATTAATAGAATGTCAGAGGTTTGCTGTGAATATAACCCCTGGAATATGTAAGCTCAAAGCATTTCTATACTCTGCATATGCTAATATGTATTTTTGTCCTCTCTTTTCTCAGGAACTTGGTGTCGGAAATGAAATGCACTTTCAGTCAATGTGAAAGTAGTTTATCCAGGGAAAAGAAAGGGTCTATCTGGGAGATACAATGCCTGAAATCATACACACTCTTTCCCAGAAATAAATCAAATTTCCCAAAAATAAATCAAATCCTGCACACTCAATCAATCTGGAGCAAAATTAGGGTTAGTCCCAGTATGTGCAATTTGATTATGATTCTATAATTTTTCAACTGTCGGTATTACAGACAACAAAGGGCATAGCTCTTGCTCTTAGACTGACATTTTCAGTGTGGTAAACAAACAGAGGCTGTAACTATCTTGGCATTTTTAATGGGCAATATGCTATTCCATGACTGTAATTCTTTTACTACTACTAGAGAAAAAGGGCATTTTCCCCAGAAGTCTTAGGAAGCTATTATGAGTAGCTCACCATTTCAAACTCAATCATTTTTAGTAGATCTACCATAAAATTTCTTCTTCCACGTTACTCCACTGTAACTTCATTTGCTAAATTCCTATATACTCTGTGCTATGTTTATCATGAGGATCATATTTTGTCTTGTGTTTTATTTGCAAAGTTTGAAAATTATTCTTTTTTTCCCATTAGATTGTAAACTACTATATATCAAGGACCATGCTCTAGACATTGTTACACTTTCCACAGTGCCTCAGACACAGTTGTCCAGTGTTGGTTAAATAATAAATTCCAAGTAGCATGTAAGTTTTAGAAAGATTGGTCAGGAGATTGAAAAAAAAATTCCAAAATTTGATTCAGAGAACGAAGATTGCTAAAAAAAATCCGTCATTTTCAAAATACTAGGTCAAAATTCAGCTTTGGCACTAGACAAATTTGGCCCAAATATCTGTGATCTGACTTTTTGATGTTAAATTGTTTGTTGATTTTTACAGAAAGAAAAGCATAAATTAAAAATGGAAAATTTGAGAGCATTCAGAGAAAAAAAGCAATAAAATACCTGTTGTTGATCTGAGAGGGATTAGGAGGAATGGAAAACAAAACATCAAATGACAGGTTAATATCTTTCAAAGCATGAAGGACACGGCAGAATAGAAAAGGCCAGCCTTGTGCACTAAGATTTAAAGTTAGGGAGAAGAGTTCTGCTTTCCTTCAAATTTATTGCGTTTAAGGCTGTTTGAAATCCCAATTTTATTAATAAAGCAGATAAAAACACCCAATAACCTGGATAACTACGTTGAAGAGAGGGACATTGCCAGTTGGCATGCTGAATCTGAGAAACGGATGGTGAGGTGGCCAAAAGGAGAAAGCCTCACTTCACTACTTGACCTTGGACCAAAAAAACTAAGTAAGGTAAATTTAAAAATAAAAATCACATCTCCTGTTTTCTTTATCTTCTGAATGTAGAGGAATGTGACTTTGTGAGGTAGGCAAACAGATTGTGCTAAACCTTCGTGATTGCTGGTAATTTACTTCCCATCAATAGTATTCACTTGGTTGGGTGACTCAATATAGAATATATTTAAGATCTATTTGCTTCGCTTCAAAGTAAATCTTTATTTTTCTAGGCATCAAAGTACATAGTATTTTCTTTCTTTCTTTCTTTTTTTTTTTTTTTCTTTTGTTTTTGATGGAGCCTTGCTCTTCTCACCCAGGCTAGAGTACAATGGCATGATCTTGGCTCACTGCAACCTCTGCCTCCCAGGTTCAAGCGATTCTCCTGCCTCAGCCTCCTGAGTAGCTGGGATTACAGGTGCCTGCTACCACACCTGGCTGATTTTTGTATTTTTAGTAGCAGCAGCATTTTGCCATGTTGACCAGGCTGGTCTTGAACTCCTGACCTTGTTATCCACCTGCCTCACCCTCCCAAAGTGCTGTGATTACAGGAGTGAGCTACTGCGTCCAGCCAGTGCACAGTTTTTTCATGGTGTGTGTGTGTGTGTGTGTGCGTGTGTTGCCATTTCAGCTGCTTTAGCATCCTCAAGTTCCTTCCCCTCATCACAAAGCCTCTGAATTGAAGCCTTCCCAAATTCCCTGTGATCCACCTTTGTCCTTTTCTTCTTCGAGGCCTGCCAAGTCTAATAGAAGTTTCAGGTTTGTCAGCATAAACAGAGTGTAGAAACTGGGTTCGTCAAAAGCTTTCCCTCTAGCTCTGGACAAAATGGTGAAGGGCAGAGATGGAGGAATACAATTTATAGGAGGATATTTTTATCGATTGGCAATATGACATATCAAGTGGCTATTAATAATTTCCTAGATGTATACAATCCCTTTTCTTGTATAATTTCAGAGTATTGTGCATAGTGAATTAACTTCTGTTTCCTGGTGAGAATTACGTCATCTATTTCTAAGTAGAGAGAGAGAGGGACTCAGAGAGAAAGAGTAAAGCAAATTGCTCAAGATAGTAGTCAGTAATAAATAAGGAATTAGGATTTAGGAAGGCTTTACCATTATTGCTCAAACAAGTCTACAAAACAGAAGACATGTCACACATGTCTTTGCCAGAATATCACCTCTATTGCTGGCATATTTCTGGTGACCATTCCTATGGTCACTAGGAGAAGCCAGCTATAGATATTGGACTGTTATCGGATTTACCTTTCTGCTGAAAATAACCAGAAAATTGAAGAAAAAATATGAAGCAAACTATGATATTTGAGATTAAAAAAGTACCTGAAGGAAACCTCATGGTTACCCCCATGGATTTCCCAGTATTCTGCACAGGGCACTTTCCTGCCATGGAGCAGTGGCAGTCTTTCTGACTTGAGGAGGCAGGGATTCTTGAATAGAATTCTAGGCTGCTAAAGTGGTTGCTGTGTGTGGGGTAGTGAACTGCGTGGATTTGGTGGGCAGATCTGAGTGGTCATCCACAGGGTGAGACTCGGTGAGGCCTTGCAGATATATCTAAGAGATTATTAGAGTTCCAAGCCAGCCAGAGGGCAGAGATCAAACTAGGCACCTTGTGCTTTTTATTTAAACCCTCGAAAGCCAGGCTGTGTTCTATTAGTAAACGCCGAACTCTAGAATTAGGGGCATGCCATAAGAGTAAGTATAAAATGGACCTGCCTTCATAAAGAAAGAAACTAAGCCTAACAAAAGTAAAATGATCCACCAGTATTCATTTATGTGCCTTTTAGGACAAAACTCAAACTCTTAAAGAAAGATGATGTAATTCAGACTGCCTACAAAAATATGTTCTATAATAACCAGCGTATAAGTGTAAATTGAGAAATATAAGAAAACAGAAAAACAGCACCCAGAGTAAAGAGAGAAAGCATTATTTGGAATAAAACCTGAAGTGGTTCACGTTTTGGAATCAACAGACAAGAACTTTGACTATTATAAATATGTTTGAAAATATAACAAAATGAATGAATTGATGGGGAATCTCAGCAGAGAAGGGAAACTATAAAAACTACTATATGGAGATTCTAGAACTCAAAGTACAATATTTAAAATAAAGACTTCATGGCAGGAGGCAACAGATTGGAGAGGCAAAATAATAAACTTGAAAGTGGACCAAAAGAAATCCAATCCAATTAGAGAAAAAAAAGAAAATAAATTGAACAAATCTTCAGTGTCCAATTGGACAATATTTAGCAGTCTCATATATGTAAAATTAATGTTTCAGAAGGAGAGCAGAAAGAATGAAAGAAAATACTTGAAGTAATGGCCAATAATTCCCCAAATTTGGTGCCAAACATAAGATTACAAAACCAAGGAACTCAGCAATTCTTAAGCAGGATAAATATAAATACAACCATATGTAGTTAAATCATAGCCAAATTGATAAAACTAAAAGTAAAGGAAAACCCTTGAAAACAGTTAGAATAAAGCAGCACATATGTATAGTGTAAAAAAATATTACTGATAGCTGACTTATTATCATAAAAAAATAACAGCCATAACTTAATGAAATGGCATCTTTGAAGTTCTGGGGAAAAATTGGTCAAGCATCACAGAATTCTCTTTCCAGTTAAACTATACTTCAAGAAGGTGAAATAAAGAATTGTTAAGGCAATTAGAACACATTTCATAATTAGTAGACTTACAGAATCAGAAATACTAGAGGAGGGCCAGGCATAGTGGCTCATGTCTGTAATCCTAGCACTTTGAGAGGTCAAGGTGGGTGGATCACCTGAGGTCAGGAGTTTGAGACCAGCCTGACCAATATGGTGAAACCACGTCTCTACTAAAAATACAAAAATTAGCTGGTCTTGGTGGTGGATGCCTGTAATCCCAGCTGCGTGGGAGGCTGACACAGGAGAATCGCCTGAACCTAGGAGGCGGAGGTTGCAGTGAGCTGAGCTTGCGCCTGCCATTGCATTCCAGTCCTAGCAACAAGAGCAAAACTCTGTTTCAAAAAAAAAAGAAGGAAAGAAAGAAAAAGAAAAGAAAAGAAAAGAAATGCTAGAGGAATTACTTCAAAGGAAGAAGCAACAACACCAGAAGGAAAATCAAACCTAGAAGAAGGAATGAACAGTTCCAAAATGGTCAATATGTGGGCTAATACAGAAGAAAAGCAGTAAGACTAGGCATTAGGTATTATTAGCTTAATTTCATAAAAGCTATATTTGTCACAAATTTTTAAAAAAGGGAAGAAAACTTCCACTACCATTTTGTCTATTTTATGGTTTGATTTTACTTCTCTCTGTGTATATATGTTTGCCTTCATTCTATATCCTGTTTGCTGGAAATCTCCTTGGGCCTTCTGGAGCCTTCTACTAAAAAAGCCATCCCCATAATTCAACGGGCCATGGTTCTGAAGGTAGCATTTGAGAGAATATCTTTCTTTAATTTTATTGCTGCAAATAGATTTAGTCAAGGCTTAAACTCAGGTGGCACACACTGGTACAGCCATACCAGTTGTTAAAATATTTAAATATTTCCATTCAGCTGGTGAATAGTCAATCCTACCAATCCCTTGGGTCTTCCTTCACCTTCCTGGCTATTCTGGTCTCTCTCTGGCATATCTCCACCTATCCTTTCCCATCCATCGGCACCCAAATTTCCTCAAGACACAACAATTAAAGTATCAGATCTGGTACAGCAGGGTCTTTAGGTTCTATTTCCAAGGTTATGATTACTGCCCATTTCGATAACTTGATACTAGTTGTTAAGCCTTTTGAATATCATCCCTGAATTGACTTCCTGAATAAGATGTTCAACATTTGGGAAAAGTTTCACATTTAAGCAAAATCCCAATCAGCTAAAACAGACCTGAATTTTCTCCTTTCGGTTTGACAGATTAGCATCTATTTCTTTTTCTTTTTCCTGGAAACTACACTACTGTTTTCCTTTGGGAACCAACACATATGTTTCTAAAGTGAGGTGAATTAATTCTTTGCTTGATGAGTGGTTTGTGACACACCTGATTAACCAGAGTCAAGTATCCCTGGATACCGCAGTTGGTTAAGGAATGAGCTTGTCACCAAATTGTTGCTGCCAAACAGGATGGTTTAAGAACATTTTTCAGTACCACCAGGAGAAAAGCATCCTCTCTCTGGTAGAGTGGCTTAAAAGAATGCATGTAAGCTCTTGTAAGTATGGGAGCTGCTGGTGGCTATCTTACTACCATGAGACAAAAGCCTGCCTCAGAATAAACACAGAGAATTGCAGGTTCAAAATATGGGGACATAGTGAGACCCATGCTGCTTAATCCAGCTAAGATTTCCCAGTTACATGAGACAATAAATTCCCTTTTTGTTTTGCTGAAGTCAGTTTGAAATTGGTTTTATGCAACTTGCTGCTAAAAGATTCCTAAATAGCCTCTCTCTGTCTTTCCCATACCCTTTACATTAAAGATAATAAAATTCACTGAGCACCTACTATGTGCTAAAACTATGGTTAATGTTCTATATAGATTATTTTATTTAATCCCATAACTTTTATCCCATTTATAGCCTTACACAGATACCTGATGCTGTCTTGAATCTCCTATGGCCACAGGCTTCATGATGGCTCCTTTCATGCTACTGTATTCATGAAGGTCTTTCCAGAAATGCAATGACTCCAGAATAATCTTTACCTTTATGCTATTATCAGAAGTACCATCTTCTCAATTCTCTTACTTACCACAATCAGGTGATCTGATTTATTAAACCATCAGTCTGGCACATTAATGTGAGTTAATTTGTTACCCATTTAGGGATGATCGAATTTTTGAATGGCTCCCAAACACAGGGTTAAAACAATAAAGAGAGAAACATTTTTAATCATGGAATTTTAGATACCTTTGTGTACAGATAGTAAAGTATTAGTGCCTAATTGATGTTCTTCAAGTTATAGCATGTATGAACCCAATACTCAAATAGAAGTCAACTTGTATATGTCAGACACTATGAGATTTCAGGCTTAGAAAAATCCTGATCTCATCAGATTCACAATTAAATGCCACTGATAAGTTAAATCTCACATAATGGAACTCTCCTATCATTTAAGTGACCTTAGAACATATTTTTTCCATTCTGCTTAGCTGGAAAATTTTGTGGACAATCATTGGTATGCTGTAGTTGGCTGGTATGATCTCTCAAGAGCCAATTACACGTAACTCTTCCCAAGTCTGTGTTCAGTGTCACCATGCTGGCAGCTTAAAATTGGCCATGGTGAGAGCATTTACATTACAGAAATCAGCAAACACTAAAAATCAGTCCCTCTATAAGCTCCCAATATTTGATTGTTAAATATTTAACAGCACACCACTGGTGGTAAATTTACCAATGCCCTTATAAAATCCATTCCTAGAAAATCAAATAGAAATAGCCTGGGAAAGCAAAATGGTATAGTGCCTTAGATCAGAGTTTTTCTAACTGCAGATCAAATTTTCACAACCTTTTCAAGTGTCATGATCCATATTAGCAAATTGCAATGAGCATTTTAAAAGTAAATAGAAGAGTTTAAAATATAAAAATATCAAAATATGAATAGAAGGCATTTATATAGAAAGGGTGAATATTATTTTCTAAAACATTTTTCGTGGGTATGTATGCATATATGAATATTTGTTCTGGGTTACAATGTAAAATAATTTCTTACTGGGACATGGTAAAAAAAATTTTTGAAAGGCACTGTGTTAGGGTATGGGCTCTGTAGTAAAATGCTTGAACTTACTTCTTGATGTCAGCACATGGCCACCTTTGTGTCTCATTTTACATATGTGTAAAATGAGGACAAGAATAATACCAATCTCATGTTTTTTTTAGGATTAAATGAAACAAAATATAACATTAGCTCAGTAACTGTTAGCTATTATTAAAATTATTATAGTGAGAATAATTCATTGATGGCTCTAATGAAATTGGGGGTATTCTGGACTCTCCACATAATCCCCATCAGCTAGCATTCTACCTTTCTTCTCATTGAGGTGTAGGTGATGTGTGATCTCATGGAACTGCTGGCTGGACGAATGATGCAAGGAGGGAACCAGAGTTCCAAGGTGTCCAGCAAATTCTGGATTGTTCAGTGTTTATTGGTGCTGAATACCATAATATGCCAGAAGACAATGGAAAGTGATCATCCCCTTCTCTGCGACAGGACACATGTGCTCACACCCAGTTGATACATTCTGTTTCTCCAGAAAATGGTAGCATCCTTGCTCCCTTGATCCTCTCCTGTTGTACTGAGTTTTATAAGAAGTGGACTGGGCACCTCTCATCCTGAGTCAATCTGGACTAGGACATTCACTGACCTCTAATGTCAAAAGAAGAATAGTTCCTAAAATTCTTATGGCCAAGTTGTTTCTGACTAAATTTTCACTATCCCATTACATTAGATGCCTTAGTTATAGAGGGTTTGGGTCCTCTATAACAATTATTAGTCTTTAAATTCCATGGCAACTACTGTGCCTGTGACAGCAAGTCTGGGCTGCCTTCTGCCCTCTTGTCCATGTCATTCATGAGTTTCAGGGAATATTGACCCCTACTGTACATTCCAATGTAAGAAGCTCCCAACACATAGCTGTAACTTGAGACAGATTTTAAACTAACAAGACTCATATATCTCTTGTATAGCTTTCAACTTTTAAACTGGTTCTGATTTTACCTGTGCTTTAAAAAGACTAAGAATAACATAAAGTCATCATATAATACAGCTTCTAGCTTTGCTTTTCTTTCTTTGTGTTATACCCAAATTATGGGCATAAAATTATGGCATGCATATGTTACACAAGGGCACATTTTCCCAAGTAACAAAGCCAGGGCTAGGCATAAATGAGTGCAGATTGCATGAATCCATTTATTATAAAAGCCTAAGCCAAACCAAAGTTATCTCTGGTATTGGAAGGTCAGACAAATTTCACCCTTGTGAATGTGAGAGGTTACTGACTTCTAGGAAGCATGAGAGGGCTTCTTGAGTGCTGGTAAATTTGTGTTTCTTGATCCAGATTTTTGTTTCATGAGCTGTGTTCAGTTTGTGAAAAGTCATTAAGCTGCACAATTATGATATGCATTTTTTGTATGTATATTACACTTCTGTGAAAATTATAATTTTAAAAAACGGGGCTGAAGTGAAAAAGAATGGCCAGTGTGGTGGTGTATTTTTTTTAAATGACAGTATATAACAAATTGGTCACAGGAGTATTGACATGAATTTGCAACTGTGGGCTTACTAACAACACTAACCCTGATGAGAGAATCCTCTAATGCCTGGTGAGAAGCCTTAGTGGAAGATGAGATGCTGTACTTTATTACAAGTGAGTGATAGGCATGCAGAGGCCTCCTTCTCATTATAATAGCAAGCCAACCACGTTGTTATCCTTTCTGTACACAAGCAGAAAGCATGAGTCTGGGTGTAAATGACAAATACCACCAGTGACACACAGCCTGACATTTGGAACTTGCAATTTTGCAGTTTAGGCTGCATGGGAAGAGAAGGGTGAAGAGCAAGTTCCAATCAGAAGATTCTAAATCAGGCAATTGTTATTTTCACAGTTTGAGTTCTGAAAAATGAGTGAAATTATCCTGTGGTTTTATTATGTTTCAATGTTCAAAAAAATTCTGTTTAACGATTTAAACAAAGCTGCTGGTTTGTCTGTTATGTGCCAGGCCCTGTGATAGGTTCTGAAGATACAAGGAGTAGTAGGACAGCATCTCCGCAAAACATGGTAAACGAGGTTTCTTGGGACTCTGATAACAATTAACAGCTAAACGAAACATAACTCAAATTTATTTTAGCAGCACAGTCCAGTGTGACTCATCTGAAGAGGGCCAAAGACTCCTCCTCCATTGGCATCATTGGCTGCTTCTACCCTGCAGGTTGGGATAGATTACCATTTCCAATTGGCTGGACAAACTGCATGGCAGAGCTTAAGAGCTTCAGATTACTACTGCTCTTTCCGGATGCAGTTAACCTTTGAGTTTGGCTATCTAGCCCACAGTGATACCTGAGGCCACTTCAGAAACCTGGGAATCTGATGACAGCAGAGATCTACTCACTGGTCTAAAATCAAAATATCAATAGGTAGCAGTCATGAGAATATATTTCATATATCTGCTTCTATTTCTAGTTACAGTGGACTCTCATATTTAAAATGTTCACAAATATTTATTGAAAGTTGGTTTAAATTATCCTCCCTATCCCGACCTTTGAGGTATACCTTCTTTTCTCTGTACTCAATCTTCCCCCAAGTTCTAGTTGCTGTTTTGTTCACAGTAGTTCCAAATTTAGCTTTCTTTTCCCTGTTGCTATTATTAGATAACATCAATCTTTTATTGATCTTTGCTTCTGATTGCTGCAACCTTCTTCCCTTCAGATTTCACATGCCTTTATTTTTCTCTGCTTTAGTCTATTCAAGATATTGCTCTAAACTTGAATTCTGCACCTGTGGTCACTTGAACAGACACAAATATCTCTTGCCACTCTAAATTTCATCTTAGCAGGACCAGTTTCAATGATTTTATCCATTCGCTTCTCTTTTATCATTTTCTTTAGCACCTAGGAAACACTAAGATAATTCCTCATGCTTTTTCTATTCATTTCTAACACAGCATATGTTTCCAAGTCTGGACAAGCTAATTCAGTTAGTTAGCCCATAGAACTAGTAAAGCCTACATCATTTGATTTGTCCAAGTGGCATTGTTCTATAGAAAACTGGTGTGGCATGTTTGGTCGTAGTCTGTATTACACCAGCATGCCGTTGGTCATAAAGTAAACTGTAGTACAAGTTACCTGGCAAGCTTTCTGCAAATTAATTATCATATCTAAACTTGTGAGCTGCAGCAGTTCTGTGTAGATTCGCATGATTTTTCTTTTTGAGGGATAACGCATTGTCAGGCATATATTAGGTGTGCAATAAATATTTGTTGACTAAACAAATACATAGTTTCTCCTTTTGTTTATCACTTTATAATAAATCTCAGCTTTCTTTTTCACTAGTTCTTCATTGTTGAATGGGAAAAGTAACTAATATTTTTTTGAACTTGCACGCAAGTTGCTTTACATATGCTCAATTACTCTTTCCAAAATTTCTGTTATAAATAGATGAGTAAAACTAGCTTAGGGGCAAACTTAAGTGCTACTTGCTCAGGACTCTTCATTCGCTGAGTAGTGGAATAGATTTATTTGATTCCCAGTTCTTGACTGGAGATAACTCCTTTGATAACTCCCTTCTGTTAAGAATTGTGTCCTAACATCTCAGAGGACTCTGGAAAGCAGTAAAGAAGATGTGATGACCTAGGTACCTCCAGTGGCTGTTTGTTTTTCTGGTGCTTCTCTTTCCTTGAATATATTTGTGTTGGCTTAATTTAAATTCGTACATTATTATTGCCTTAAAAATATTTTTTTTTCTGAAGTCTATACATGCTCTAGTTTAGTTTCAGGAGAACTTTTCTTCTAGGTCATGACATTTGGAAATGATCCTGCCTAGACAGGGGACCTTTGAACATAAATTTGTTTCCACATCTGGCATCCATTAGCCGTCTCATCAAGGCCACGTTTGGTGCTGATTCTATCCACTGTCCAGATGTTTCTTTTACTTGTGGCTTAGTGCAAGACATTTACACTTTGCTGTTTAGCATACGTATGGGGTAATAACCTTGGGGAATTTCAAAATCTCTGAACTGCGATTCCTGAAAAATGTAGCCAAAATTATCTCAGTAGCATAGATGCTGAACTACCCAAGCATCCTTCTCAGCCTGCCAGTAACCCATTTCACCATGGGAGGGCTGCCACTTTATAGGACCTGTGGTGGGGCACACAAGATGTCACCCAAAGGACGGTGTTTCACATGACACCCAGAGGAAAGCTGAAGATCAGGAGAAAAGCGGATTTTGTTTAAAAGCTATTTTTATTAGCTAGAAGAACTATGGCAGTAGTAAGAATGAGAAAATAAGCCCTGCTTGTTCGCATGTGAAACATCACCTTATATTTTAGCTTAAATTGTACTAAAAGGAGCCCAAACTTTTTAAAAAAATACTACTGATGTTGCCTCAACTTTGCATAAAATATCTTACTAGGATGTTAGCATTTAGGCGTGTTTTGATTGATTGTTGGATATTGATTTAAACAAATTCTTCTTCAACACTTACCCTGGACCACTGTCCTGGAATTTACTATTATTATCTGCAGAGGCTTAACATATGAACGTCAACAACAATGACACTACCTTCGACATGGGTGAGCCAAGAGGAGAGACAGTACTTTTCTGGGGCTTTGAGTTAATTTCATGATCATCAGTGAACAACAGGACAGTAGCCCTATTCTATGGAAAATTCCATAGTATACTTTTTAGTGTACTAGCTCCACTACTTCTTTCTCTAGCCACTCTTCTCTGCCTTATAACTAAATTTTTCTTTTCATCATTTTTAAAATATGACTATTTATAGATTATACAATGTTTTAGTAAGAAAGCCTCCAGTATCAACCAGGCTGACCCTTGATCTTCTTAATTTTCATATGAAGTATTGGAATCCCTGGGGAAAGGAATTATTTAGTATTTCTATTTTAGGGTCTTGCTTAAAATTTACTTAAAAGCTGTTGCCCTGGATGAAATCTAGTCTGCATGTGGTGCCTATTTGGGAACATCTGTGGATGTAACATATTGTGCTTGGTTCTTCCAATATGTATTTTTCTTCTAGTCAGAGACTTGCTACTTGCTTCCAAATGACTTTGAATTCTGCAGACGTTTTCCTTTCATTAGACAATATTCTTACTTCCTGAGGGCGGTGGTTAGTTAAATAAAGAGTGAAGGGTACTGGTGTGGATGAGCCAAAACAAAAAAAAAGATATATTCTATTGTTTAATAACAGGGATTGATGGCAGTCAGCTGTAGGAAACATTAAGCTGCATGCTGCTGCTCTGAGAACAATGTTGAAAAAGTGAAAGGTTAAAACAAAAGCAAAAAGCAAAATAATAGGTATATCCACAGTCCATCTCCTGCCAGGTGAAGGGGGAAAAATGTATCCCTGTGAAAGGCAACAACTTAAGTCTATTGAGCTTTTGAAAAAAGAAGTTAACTACAGGGAGACAGGAAAAACAACAGTGGAGAGAACTGAACTACAGAATACTAACTGTTCCCTGCACAAACGTTAGCTCCAGGCTGTGCGGTTTAGTGGGGTGTGAAATCACAATTAACAGAGCAAGGGTTCTGTAAGTGAGCCGAAGCTGCTTCAAATTACATCCTGCTATTAGCCGCTTTTAGAACAAGCACACTGAACAACTCCATGTTTACTGGACTGTAATATGTTCTTGAAGAAATCATTAATAAGAACAGCTGATTATAGTTACATTTACTCTGTTGGTATTTCAGATCTTCAATGTTTTGGATGTTTACCAGTGTAAGGATGCAGAAGCAGGAAATGCGTTCAGTCAAATTGGCAGCCAGAGCTGATGGTGCCAAGGTATCCCAATTGAGTCTTTATTCATCTGTTTGTGTACTTTTGGTGAAGATTATACCTGGACTCTCTTGAATGTATTTTAGGCTAAAGCTCTTTGGTACTTGACTATATAGACAAATGAGCAGAAGCTCAGAGGAAATATCAAGTTTATAAGGGAAACAAAGGCTTTGATTTATGTAGAAGATTAAAGATATTAAATATCACCATTGCCCATGTAATAGCCTTTTTATAAAATAAAATGAGCTTATAGAAAATGTGGCTTAAAATGTAAAAAATAAATGTCATAAATTTTCTCCTGAAATAATGGCTTTGAAGTCCCTTTTACCCTGAAGATATTAGAATCTGTTATCATTTCTGTTTGGATACATGTTAGTGAGGGTTTAGAAACCATAATGAAGAGCACATTTTATGGATAAAACATTGCTTTGTTGAGTATACTGAAACATAGTAAAGCTGATGTGTCAGCTAAGTTTACACTGCATGGCTCAAGACTTCTCTGCTTCAGTTTTTCTCAGGCTAATTAAATGTATAATGGGATCATGGACACTTACATGTGGAAGTGAACTTATAAAATGTCTCTTCCAACTCCTCTGAGTGCTTAGAGCAGTGAATGGCCTTGTCCACATCTTTAAGTCCCTTGATAACCAAGTAGAGCCAGGACTAGAGCTAAGTTTATGATTCCCAAATCCTCTTTGAACATGTTGTCCATACCAAAAGGTGTCAATCATCTTTGATCCACATGATCTGCAAAATCAGAGTTGACTTTCAAATATGAAGCCAGTATAAGGCCCTTGGCTTCTTCCATTTTTTATCAGGCCAAAATGAGGTGATATTTGCCAATCCTATTATTCAAAGAGGCTTATTCCAAATGGGCTCCTGTACTCAAGAATCACTAAAAATACCACTGCATCTCTATCCAATATTTTTTTCTGAGCAAAGTGATATATAATGCCAGTGAAATCAGCTTTCTTGAATTTTGGCATTAGCAATGCATCAGGCTAGGAGTTTATGCTATTTTAAAAGGTGAGACAGAGGTGATGAAGGCCATGGCTGGATTCCAATGAGCTACATGGCCTTTGAATGTCTCTGAGCTTTAGTTTTTCAATTTGTAGAATAAAGGGGTTGAGCTGAATGATCTCGAAGGTATCCTCTAACGTGTGTGTGTGTGTGTGTGTGTGTGTGTGTGTGTATGTGTGTGTGTGTGTATTTCATTCAAAGTTCAGTATTGACAAATATTTCTGGAATTCTAGTAGTCTATCCACTTAAGTTCAAATATTCTGGAATATTTGTGTGTATATACATATATATATATATATATACATATATATATATATATATATATATATTTCATTCTAAGTTCAGTATTGACAAACATTTCTGGAATTCTAGCAGTCTATCCACTTAAGTTCAAATATTCTGGAATATTTGTATATATATATATTTCATACTAAGTTCAGTAATGACAAATAATCCTAGCAGTCTATCCACTCTTGATTCCTCTCAAATCCAGCATAGAATTCCATTGAAGTGATTTTAAATAAATAAATAAATATATATATATATATATATATATATATTTAACACATGACTGACCCTCTATTAGTCATATATTAAGTTTATTAAGGGATATAATTGGCCTGTCCTGCCATTCTTTCTGACTTTTCCACTACCCATCCCCCCTGCCTCCAATTAAGAATAGAACATCAACAAAGTACTTGCAAAATAAAGATTAGAGAGCCAGGTGAGGAAAACATTAGAAAAATCTACTTAGGAACTTATAACTATTAAAACATGTTTAATGCTTGATGCCTGCTGGAAAGACTTTTGTATCTTTGGTAAAGTTAGAAAAAAAGGAAGGGAGGAAAAAAGGAGAAACAAAGTACTTATGAAGAGCCTATTTTGTTCTAAGCATGGGACTAGACATATCTGTTTAATTTTAGTTCTGTTCTCTTCACCATTAACTCATTAAAACAAATGTTAATCAGTACACTTACATGCCAGACACTGAAGGTACAGAGGTGAATGAGACAGATGTAGTCTTTGTCCTCAGTGAGCTCATTTAATTAGCCAGATACTTTATCTTCAACTTTAGACGAAAGAAATCCCCATGTTATTGTAAAGCTTTAGATTTCTTTTAGAAACTCTGGAGATGTGGCCCTTCTTTTAAAAATTTCTCCTAGCCATGAATGACAGAAAAAGTAGGCATGTATACATTTTACTATAACAATAATATAGCATAATCCAAAAGCCCAATTTCTTAGTTTCCTAAGCTCTTGATGAGCAGCTCTGCAGGAAGGCATTCACATTATGCTGTAATTGGAGGCTTAGTGAGACTGTGTGACTTCTCCAAGGTCATATAGTGAGGTGGCCTTGAGCCCCGAATCCAAGCTATCTGTAGGTGATCAGGGAAAATTTCTAGTTATATTGTTTTCATCTTCCCAATTGTTTAAGTAAGATTTATTTGGTGACCATGCTTCTAGGATTGGCGAGTGGTGTTCTAAACCTGAGCCTTCCTTTTCCAAGGTGGGCCATGCTAAGATAAGAGAGGCTGCTATCTCTATCATTTGGCCAACGTTGCATTCTACTCAGCAGTATGGTTGTGAATAATTAGAAGAAGCATACCTCTCACTGCCCTCGGGGTTTCTGGCACATGTGCCAAGTCAGATAGGCTTTATCTCAGTCAAGCATTGCCTGCCCCTCTGCTGTGGCCAAATGCCCAGACATTTTGCTGCTGTTTCACAAAGCCAAAAGCCAACTGGAGAAGAAAATGACCCACATGCCAGCTCTGGGAGTTATGAGATGGAAGGGGAATTTTCATAACGTGAAATATATAAATGTGAAAGCCCAACTTTCTAGCCACTTATCACATTGGGTCATGAAATGCCAAGTCACATAAGGTACCTAGATTTGACCACAGCAAAGGGAACCAGCATGGGCAGTTGGCTAGGAGTTGAAGGGCCTGGGCATGAGTAAATAAAAGAAAGCCCGTATCTGCTTATGATGGTGCCTTTCTGCGTACTTACAGGAGTGTGTTTCATGTATCTTTTGTAAGGCAGACATATATTCTGTATGGTTGAGAATCTATCTCAGTACTGGTTTTAGTCACCATGCTGGACTTCCTGTAAGTTTCTTAACAGTATTTTTGTATATTCAGCTCCTTATTCACCTGTTCATGCACCAGAATGCTGACACATGCCTGGCATATAGTAGGAGTTTATTCTTACCTCTGAGATGGTGGTGCTCACCCACACTAGCCTCAAAGCGTAGATATGGCAGCAAAAGATTGTAAGTTTCCCTAACACCCTAGGGAAGACCTATGGCATGTGGCCTGTTGGGCAATCTTTGCTACTCTTGCCTTGAAACCTTATGCCCCTGTAGGCAGTATTTCCTCCTGGTGGGACCTAGTCTTGAAAAGTCCATGATTTTCATCATAGAGTTTGTAATACAGCCCTCTGCAGTTATTTTAAGGGGTCCAGAATATTTGGAAAAGATAATATTAGGACATCAGGCTGCTACTGCTCTTGCCTAGTAGCAGCCTGATGTCTTATTACTATCTTTCCCAAAATTCTGGGCCCCTTAAAATAATTGCAGAGGGCTGTATCCCAAAAACTCATGAGGGCAAGAGTTTCTGGCATTGCTTGTCTGCTGTGCTTCCTTTCATGTAGAGCTTCCACATTCTCTAATGAGGTGCTTGAGTCAGCCTCTGTCGTAAGTATACACTCAGAGAGGAGTGTGAGTTATGCTGATGGTCAGGCATAAGAGGACAATGCTGAGACCTGGGTGGGGCATACTTCATATGAGGATTCATAAGGAGAAGAGCTGGATTAGAAATGTAGCATTGCCTATTTCCTTTAGGATCCTGAACAGCTCTTTATGTCTCCATTTCCTCATCTGTAAGATGATGCTAGTAATACCTACCCCAGAATGTCCTTTGTGAACCTAGATAAGATAATGCTTGTGAACGTATTTGTAAATGATAAAAAACCTTTCAGTGGAATATCTTATTATACAGTCTCACACAGCTCTATTCTTGAGGAATTACATATGGAAGTGATTTGAATCAGACTTGAAATTAGTGCATTAGTGTATACATGATAGATTTGGAGGAGGGGCTGAAAGCTCTTTTCTAACCCACAGAGATCTTCCTCTCCAGCCATTCACTAGGTTTTCAATCCTACTCTTCTTTATACCCATGAGCCTCTTGTTGTAATGTAAATTCATCTGAACAAGTGTAATATCAGAAACTTTTAAAATTTTAATCAATAGAGGACATTCTAGAATCTAGGGGGTATAAAAACATATGCTGTCGATCTCACAATTTTTCCCTGGTCTTGGGGATAGAGTTGGGGTGAGGGTTTCAGATTCAATCTCGGAATAAGGACGATATATGTAACAGCAAGGGAGAAGAAAAACAAAACATGGACCTTATAGATAAATGTTCTAAAGTAGAAAAGGAAGAAGGAAGGGCCATAAAATCTCCGTAAATTTTTTCTACTTTATTGAGGTTTTCTTTCAGTTCTTCAAAGACTATGTTTTCTTGTGTTATTTAGGTATATTTCTGCGTGTGGGAGGAAGAGGACATATTGTGATATCATGGGATATATCTACCTCCTTCCCAATTCTCCCAAAAGAATTTATTCTAAGCTTGAATTCAGTTTATTTAATTTATTCCAAGCTTGAATGAGAGAGTATTATCTGAATCTTAACTGTTGCTTCCATTCTCCATACCTGACACTGAAACCTATATATTGAGAGATTAATGTATTATTTGTGTTTTTGCATAAAACATACTATTAGTGTTCACCTTCAAAGTGACATGGTCATGTAATGTAACATAGTAAAAAGAGTCCTTGCTTTGTAATCAGATAGATTTGGGTTTTAATCATAGATTTATGAATTATATGATATTTGACTTTGAATAAATTATTTAACAGTTCTGAGCTTCTGTCTCCACATCAGTTATGTGAGAATAATAATTTTAATCTCCTATTGCTCTTGTGATGCTTAAATAAAATAATGGATTAAAAACCCAGGCCACATATAGTGAAAATCTCAAAGTGCTTTCATTGTCCTTGTTCTAAAATTTACAACTATAGAAAAGGTGAAAGATCACAGAGAAGAATTAGAGCTCAGTGCTATAGGCCTGTGAAACATTTTCTCTAAAGTGCTTTACAAAGATCACCTTTAATCACAACATACTTCTTATCGGGGTATGATTCAATAAGATATTTTGCTAAGAATAATCTTTACTTGAAATCATTCAGTGGCTCAATTTCCTACCTAAATATGTCTAAACTCTTCTGCCCAACTTTCAAGTTCTTTTATAATCTTGTAAACTGTACCTATCCAGCCCAATTTCTTACTATCTCCACTATCCTTCCTCATAAATTTCTGTTTTATTCCTTGGTATGGCATATTGTATTTTCCAAAAATATTTCCCATGCCACATGATCTTGCAGGACCTTGTCACTCTGTCCTCAAGAGGAGAAGTGGTTGCACATCTTAAATATATATAATTTTAAATTGTCGAGTATGCCTCAATAAAGCTGTTAAAAAAGAGTAGAGTGTATTTTCCCTCCCCTTGAACCTGGACAGGACTTTTGATTTCCTCATGAATAGAAGGAAGTAGAAGTGCCAGCTGAATGTGAACTAGTGACTGCAGGTTGTCAAAAGCAGTGAGGCTTCCTGCTCCTGCTGCTCCTTTCTAAAGATGCTCACCTTTGGAACCAAAAGGCCTTGAAGAAACTAAGCATCCACATAGAGAGGCATGTGTAAAAGTTTCAGTCAGCAGCACTAGCTGAGGTTCCATCAGACATGCAGCATCAATCACTAAACATGCCAGTGAACAAGCCTTTAGATGTCTCCAGCCTCCAGTCTTGAGCTGCCCCAGTGATGATGAGTGGGCTAGAGATGAGTTGTCTCCACCAAGCCCTGCCTGAGTAGCAGATTCATGAGAAAATTAATGTTATCATTTTAAGCCATTAAATTTTAGTGTGGTACATTACTAAGCAATCAATAACTGGAACAACTGAGAAGTACTACTTTCTGTTTATATTTAAAAATTTTTAAGGCTAAAAACCATATCTTCTCTGCTCTTTACGTGAATAAAATATCAATGCTAGGTAAAAAACATATGCAACAAAAATGATCCTTAGCAATCATCTAATACAGCCATTTACAAACTATTCCAGAGCTGAATTTTTTGAAAATAGATATATTGGGCCCTATTTATTGAGATTCTGATGAAAACATATGGGGTGGTGTCCGGAAATCTATTTAAAAGCCTTCTAATGAGCATTTAGATTTGGAAACATAAGTTCAATCTTTTAACCTTAAAGATGCAGAGATAGGTTCAGAGGCAGGAATTAACTTGTTTTGGGTAGCAGAGCACATTAGCAGAGCTGAAACTGGAACTCAGCTCTTCAGTAGTTCATACCAGTTTGTCTTCTAAAACACCTGTCTTTAGGTAACTCAATATAGTTAACCAAGGATATTAACTTCTTATACCACCTGTTCTTCCAGCTAACTCTGTAGCCCATTTATCTCTGCCCCACGTATGGAAAATTCACCTGAGAGCAATAACTTAAGAAATTAAAGTTGCCATGGGGAGATTGCTGGGGGAGGGTGCTAAGTGAAAGTGCTGTATAAACCGAATGCTTTTTACAAGCAGTTGTGGTTTTCCTGGCAGTCCCACTGCCACCGGAATGCTTTGTAGGTAAGTTTCCCCATATAAACCCTATGTTTTATTCACTGGCTTCAGATCTCTTCTTCAGCCTCTTGAACCTAGTGCCATCCATATGTAAGTTAACAGAGGTCAAACACAGCATCCCAAAACAGGGACTCTTTGTTTTAAAGTTAATTGAATATCTCCATGCTTTCATAAGGTCTGGGTGGAAATGGCCCAGGAAAACATTTTAGATGGGAAGACATGGTCAGAGAGAGATGACTGTTTTTTGTTTGCCTGACTGCCAAGGTCAATCCACACATACACATGTTTCTTCCTTCATCTGCCTGCAAAGGTTGAATTTGACGTGAGCATACAGGTTTATCTGTACCTCTTCAGTGGACATGCTCCACATGTGCTAAAGAATAGACCACCACAGGAAAAATGGATATGGTGAAAATCATTTCTATTACTCTGGTAGGAAAATGACAGATCAACCGAGGCAGGTTTTTGATGAAATGAAGTGAGCCGAAAGTCTTGCAAAGAGCCTCTTTCTGCTTTTATGAGTCTTCAAGTTATCAGATAAATTTTTGAAATGACCCAAGAATTTTTAAGAGGGTCTTGATTCACAGAAATTATTTCTTACCCTGTCTCCGCCATAATTTGACATTTGAATCTTTAATATTTTCTTGAGAATTTCTCATGGATTTTAAAAAATTTAGCTGGTTTTAATGTTACAAAAATTCTCCTGAAATTAGATTTTGAATTGGCAACTAACTTAATCTTTTTATTCTGGTTAGGCTTATTTTACATTTTCTTACTGGTAGCCAAACTTGCTCTTTGGAAATGTTTCTTTTGTCGAAAAACAGTTAGTTGTATTTTAACTTGACTTGGTTGTCATTTTTTGAATCAGGAGATGATTGCTTTGGGCTTCTTGTTATCTCATTGTTTTCTTCCCAGCCTTGACTTTTCCAGATTTTCCATATTAAGAGAACACACATTATCCCCAGAATGTATTACTCTAAGGACTAGATACATTTACTTGTTCCTCCTCAAAATGGAAGCTGGACCTATGGAATAGTAATCAGATTTTATTAAGTACCTCACTTGCTGTTAATTACTTCACAAATGGGATTTTTTTTTCCATTTAGTAAATATTCTCACGTATATTTGGTTTGCTGTTCTTCCCAGTTTATATTTGGTTGCTTTTTCTTCTGATTTGTAAGTTTTCTTAAGTTTAATTATTGCTTTGGGCATTTTGTTGTGGTTTGCCTTTAGTGTTAACTTAAACTTATAATAGCTAATATTTTTGAATGCTCACAATTGTGTCACACACATCTTCTTAACACAAGCACTATTTAATCCTTGCAATATTCCAGTGAGCTAGAGGATATTATTTATATTTTAGAGATGAGGAAACTGAAGGAAAAAATGAGGATCAGTAAGTTGCTGAAGATCACAAAACTTGTAGAAAGGCCTTAATTATTTTATTCTTCAACCTTAGATAGTAAACTTTCTTTCCTGTTTTCTAGATGGACATTTTGCTCTGATTTTACTTCTGTTAATTTTCCAAAAGGTGCGTTCAGGTTGTCTTATTACAATAGTTCTCAAACTTAAGCATGATCAGAATCACCTGGAAGGCTTGTTAAGCTACAAATTGGTGGGCTTCACTCCTAGAGTTTCTAATTAAGGAGATTGGGGGCAGGCTTTATAAATTTGCATTTCCAGCAAGTTCTCTGCTGCGGATGCTGCTGGTCTGGAACAGTTCTGAGAACGCTGATTTACTTTATTCCCTTCAGATAGAGGTAAGCTTTTTCTACGTAGCTAATTCCATCCAAATGTAATAAGTTTATATATATCAGGCACAGAAAGACAACTGACCTTACCCATATGTGGAATCTTAAAAAACTGAATTCACAGAAGCAGAGAGTACAATGATGGTTGCTGAAGGGAGGGGACAAAGCTTGGGAAGATGTTGGTCAAAGGCTACAAAATTTCAGTTTGGTAGAAGGAATAAGTTCCAGAGACCTGTTGTAGGCCAGACACAGTGGCTCACACCTGTAATCCCAGCACTTTGGGAGACCGAGGTGGGCAGATCACCTGAGGTTAGGAGTTTGAGACAGGCCTGACCACCATGGGGAAACCCCGTCTCTACTAAAAATATGAAACTTAGCTGGGCATGGTGGCGGTGCCTGGAGTCCCGGCCACTTGGGAGACTGAGACAGGAGAATTGTTTGAACCCAGGAGGTGGAGGTTGCAGGAAGCCGAGACGGCGCCACCTCACTCCAGCCTGGGTGACTGAGGTTCTGTCTCAGACAAAAAGGGACCTGTTGTACATCATGGTGATAAAGTTAATAACAATGTATTGTATTTTCGAGTTGTGAACGAGGTAGATTTTAAGTATTCTCACAAAAAAACAAGTATGTGAGGTAATGGACATGTTAATTAGTTCTAGCTGGTCATTTCACAATGTATACATCAAAACTATATGTTGTGCATGGTAAATACATCTTTTTATCTGCCAATTAAAAATAATTACTTGGGTTTAAAACTTAAATTTCATTTTCATTATGCAAGTATCTCTTTTCATCAAGTCAGTACTAGTTCAAAATCTTTCCATTGTATCCCAATATCTACTGTATCAGGAGACTCGATTCAGGGTAAAAATGATTTGAGCTTTGATGTTCATAAAGTATGTGAACTTTGGCATGTCATTAACTTGCCTGAGTGTCAGTTTCTGCATTTGGAACATGAGGAAATGGCATCTGCTTCACAGGAAACTTGTGAAGATTAAATAAGTTGAGTGAGATAATGTATTAAAGAGTAGAATATGGCTTTTATTTGACTTCCAAGTGCTGTCACTATCTGGCCCTCACAGTTAATTCAGCTTTATATCTCACATCCTCCAAAGGGACTTCCGTCCCTGTCAGATTTTCTTCCTCAAAATCCTGTGAATATGCCATTCTGTTCTCCTGACTTTGCTCAAAAGCATCCATGCATTTTACTTGCTGAGCCATGTGTGGATTTGACATCTTCCTGTATAGCTCCATTTTCTGTTCTTTCTGGGAACAGAGGAGTGAGTTGAAGTGGGGAAATGACTGTGGATGTATGGTGTATGTGAGATCATTCAATCACTAGTTCCTGAATCACTGTTCTCAGTCCATCCCTATGGTGGGCATGGAGCACCCCGAAGAAATAAATACATGGCCCCTTCCTGCCCATCTCTCTTTGTTACTCAACTAGGGCCAGTAACTGTGCTGCAACATTGCTGCCTACAAAATGTCCCCAGCAGAGTGAAACCTCTAAATATGGGAAATGCTCTCATGTCAAATCTGGCTAAGGAACACCTAAATGGTGAGGAGAATGTGCACAATAGATTTCATATAGATCTAAGTGGGGCGTGCTAAAATCATAATGAGAATATTTATCCTTCTTGTCTGCCACCTTACAGATTGATAGATTGAATGTGTCATTATGAATTTGCCATTATATTTCATTCCTTTTTTGCTGCTTTACAGATCATATTTATTTCGTATTATATTCTGCCCCTGCAGAGGCTATATAAATCCTTATTAATCACTAGCAAAGCTGCCCCTTGGTAAATTTCTGGAGATATGTGTCCAAAATAGATGTGTGGCAAATAATATTTTTATTCTTCTCAGATGTATTTTTTGAACGTAAACTATGGTAAACTAAAGCTCATATTGAGAAAACAGATATTTAATGTGTTTAATCATAAGTATAATAAATTGAGTACTTCACTATGTGCCTGGCACTGTGTTACATTTCATTCATGCTGTCATTTACTGCTTGCAACAAATCTGAAAGTTATGATTATTCATGTTTTACAAATGCAGTAGCCAGTGTTCAGAGAGATTCAGTCAGTGCCAGACACAGCACAGCACTGGAATGTCAGACCTGGGTCTGAGCCTGCTTATGTCACCTCTTGTGTTCTTGGAAGTGAAACGAACTTTAAACCTACTTTCTCATTCATGAAATTCACTCTCAAAGTGAATTTATAAAGGCTAACTATGACAGTGAAGGTGAGGTGTAAACACTGGGTTTTGGCCCTTAGAAAGCACTTATTAAACATTAGCTATCACTACCAAAAGACAGTCAGGATTCAGACCTGGATCTTTATCTCCTATGTCCATTCTCTCAAGCTCAAGGTATTGCTTATTTCTGTTTTCATGCTGAATTATAATATTACCTAGCAGCTGAGTTTGGTCATATATAAAATGATCATAGCAATTATCAATTTTTGAAATGGAATTGCATAGTTTTTATTCTTTTTGGCCCTTAGGACTGGTGATGTAGGACTTCTGACACAATGGTAAAAATAAATATATTTTTTTATCAGCCTATCAGGAGAATCTCATTAGGTATGGAGTAAATTTTAAGGAAACACACCTGCAAATTTTAGTTTAAAAAAGAGCCCTATGAGTAGAGCTGTGGGAGATGTTAGATCTTCATTAAATCTGGTTTCTCCTCCTCTTGAGTGCACGTGGCAAGGTCATAGTTCCTTGGCTCCTTTACAAAGAGATGTGGCCATGTGACTAATTCTGCCAGTGGGATATGAGCGGAATGTGTGTCATGTAAACCTTCCCCTGGTTTCTTCGCTCTTTTTCTTTTCCGGCTGAACTGCTGACAAGCAGCAGGCCTTGGAAACCACTGTGGAAGATGGCAGAGCCATAGATGGAAAGCACCTTGTCTCTTTGGATTATGCCTGAACAATTGCTATTTCTCCCTTAAAAATACCCAAGTGGAATCTGCTTGGGCAAAATGTAACTTTCTTTTGTGTTGGGACATTATTTCTTCTGGGATTTGTTACAAACAAATACAGAAATGTTTCATGAACTTTGGCAGCTATATTAATCACATTGACACTTAATTGAATAAGTAGTTCTTGCCTTTTTCATCCCCATTGAGTTAAGGCGCACCACCTGCAGGAAGAATGAACCAGCTTCTGGCTCCCAAAGATCACCTTAAATCTTTTCCTCCTTTGCCTACCTGCCTTTCTATGAGGATCTTGACACACCTTCCCCAACAATCAGCATATATCCATTAGCTTTTCTTCCCTACCCCAGCTTTCTCCGGGACTATATGAATATTTTTCTGTATGTATTAGTTAGTACATTTCAGACAGAATTTGAAACACAGTTCAGCTCAGCACTTCAAATTTTACTGCTTCAAACACAGTGGAAAAAGTCAGCTGGGAAAAACGAGAGAGAGTTCTGGTCCCACTGCATAATGACCATACAGCCTTGAGAAGGCCTACCTTTCACTTGAACTCAGTTTTCTTGTCTGTAAAATGTGATTAATTCCTGTGCTGCTCCTCTCTCAAATTCTTTGAGAACAGACATACAATTTGAGTGTGTTTAAAGAATTAGAAAGTGCTCTGCAGGGCATTATAACTTTATTTATATAAAGCAATAATGTGAACATTGAAGTCTTTATAGTAAAATGCAATTACTTAGTCCCATTATGAAAGGCTTCTTTTTGTTGTGAAAGGCAGTGCATTAAAAGGAATTGGTAGACAGCTTTATTTGATCTTTCATCCACTTGTAGTTGTATGAACTAGTAGCTCCTTGACATGGTTTTATTATTTATAAGTTTACAATAGTAATACTCACTTTACAGAGCTGTTATGAGAACTAAATGAGTGCTTGTAAATGGAGCACTGAAAAATATGATTAATATATTTGAAAAACTTGCTGCCGGTCAGATCATTCCAGCATTTGTAACTGTTTGAATGCATATTAGCTAATATTTAACATTGGAGATAAGGGAGTAGACAAACTTAATAATGAAGAATTAGAAGTCACAGCCAATTGGAAGTTAGATAAAGCTTCTTAGAAAGTATAATGCAGGCCGGGCGCGGTGGGTCACGCTTGTAATCCCAGCACTGTGGGAGGCCGAGGCGGGTGGATCACGAGGTCAAGAGATCGAGACCATCCTGGTCAACATGGTGAAACCCCGTCTCTACTAAAAATACAAAAAATTAGCTGGGCATGGTGGCGCATGCCTGTAATCCCAGCGACTCAGGAGGCTGAGGCAGGAGAATTGCCTGAACCCGGGAGGTGGAGGTTGCGGTGAGCCGAGATCGCGCCATTGCACTCCAGCCTGGGTAACAAGAGCAAAACTCCGTCCCCCCCCCAAAAAAAAAAAAAAAGTATAATGCCATCGAGTGGGATATTTTTTTGTCTGACATCAGAAATTTCTACTTGATGTTATAAATTCTATGTGCTGCCTAGAACAAATGTTTTGCACAGACCGTTTACTTGTACTAAGGACTGTGAAGATTGATAGCAGGTGTATCTCCTGTTGATTGAGGACTGAAAGCTAAAGAAGAGGCAGGGTAACAGCAAAGAAGATCCTGTCATCATTAACCATATCTAGCCGCTCTTTCCCATTTCAGCTATTTTAAGATAGTTTCTTCAAAGGCATGGTCTCTTGTGGATTAAGCTTAACTATCACATTTAAACTTTTATCCAGTTTCATATGCAAATGCAGACTATTCTCCTTGCTCCATTTATTGCCTTCCCTTCAACCATTTTAACAAAATTTGTGAGACCATTACTAATAGTAATAACGATAAGCCTTCACACATTTTAAATTTGAGAAAAAAAGCTTTTATAATATTTACATATTATAGTCCAAGTGTAATGGAAAAAATTGGGGTGTGTATATAAAAGGAAGAATTGTGACTGAACTAGTATATGTGCTGAAAGGGGAAAGAGGAGGAGGAGGAAGAGGCGGCAGCCGTGGCTGTGGAAGTAGAAATGAAAATGATAGGCCAGAGAAAGATACAGGAAAATAGGAAGAGTATGGTAAGAAGGGTTGCATCAGGTATCTAAAACTAGCAGGGGATGGAAATACTTCTGTCTATGTGTATGTTGTCTGTGAAGGACATTTATGTTGTCAGAAACCTATGTTCTGGATTGAGGCTGCATGCTGAGAGACCTCCTGTGTGTCATTTATGGGAATATGAGGTTATTTTTCTTTACAAATAAATATTTGAATTATCCTAACATGCCTGAAGAGATTAATGGCTTATGACTAATTCTATGTTATTGAAGGGCAGAAATAGGGAAGAGAAATGGGATCCAGAAGTAATCTCCAAATTTCATTTTAACCTATAGTTTCAAATGGCAGAATTGCTAATAAATAGCAGAACTGATGGACTGAGTGGTGCCTACCACATCTCCTAGAAAAGGAACTAATTCAATAATGAATGGCCCAAATCAGTGAGCTATAGAGACAATGGAGGGATCAAAGGGGCTAGAATAATATATACTGTATAATTACTGATGCTTAACTGATTTTTCAACCCGTTCTTTTTTCAATCTTGGACAGTTAGAAGTAGAGGAAAATACTTTCCCACTGTCTCAGGACTAAATATGGCTCCTTACATCCTATCAGATACTCTTTGGAGTCACCAATTGGACGTCCTTTTTTCCCCTACTTTCTTTGTCTACTTTCCTAAATAAACAGTCTCAGTAAAACTGGATACTCCCTGTAAGAAAAATGGATATGCTGTGGTCAAGAATAGACTGAGGCAGATATCTAGTCCAGCAAGACTCAGTGAGTTTGGAGCACAGGCACACACTCATTATGTAACCATGCCACGTGTGACACATTAGGTGATCACCCATGTGAGCCCATGCTTGGCTCGGAGCCACCACTGTCTATAAAGGGTATAACTACCCTGCTAATGGTGCAGCTGAGACCACCTTCCTGACAACTAAGCGGGCTATTCAATAGGCACAAGCCCTGTGGGTAGTTGATCAGGGGTGCCCGTTTGCTTCGGATGTGCATGTGACCACAGATGGTTTCAGTTGGGGCCTGTGACCGCACATGGAGCACTTGAGAGGACCAGTAGGCTTTTGGTCCCAACTGTGGAAAGGAGCCGAGCTCTGGTATTCCTTAATAGAGAAACATCCAGCAGCTGTATATGCCACCCTTCAGGCTTGTGAGAGTGTGACAGGACTGGCTGCAGTCGTTGTGCAGACGACTTACCGGATAGTGGGATGGGTGTGTTCATGGGTAACAACACCCCAGACTGGGACAGCGCAGACATCCAGTTTGCCAAAGTAGGGCACCTACTTAGAGCAGGGGAGTACTCTGAGTATGAATCTTTTAGCAGCAGAGTTTCAAGAGGTCCTGGGACCTATAGTCCTAATATAAAATAAGGTCACGGGACCTGAGGCATCTTTTGATCCTGAGCCTTCACCATTTAAGGGCAGTCTCCCATTCCTGACGGGGCATAGTACACAGATGGGCCTCGTTGAGGTGCTACTGCTGCTTGGACCACTGTTTCAGTCCGACCTGTATGGATACCCTATGGTTTGAAACCAGATGTGGACAAAGTAGTCAATGGACTGAGCCTAGAGCAGTGTGAATGGTGATCACCAAGAAGATGACATCTGTGGTAATCTGTATCAATAGCTAGGCAGTTTATTGAGGCTTACCCTTGTGGTTAATTACCTGGAAGTTACAGAAGTGGCTAGTCACTGACCCATGTGGAGCCAGGCCCTGTGTCAAGACCTATAGGAGGACGGATGACCTTCTCTGACCAGGTATGGGGATGAACAATAATCTGTTGTTGCCTACCCCAAACCCCTAAAGGTAGGGGAATAAAAACCTGGGTTAATGGATAAAGCAACATCGGGGTAACATCACCGTGGGGTAGTCGCCTGCTATAACCTGGAGTTTTTGCTCCCTGTGTTACTGCTGTGGCCTCTGAGTCCAGGGTTCTACCCATTGGCACAGCTCCCCACTAGAAAAATTACCTCAGCCTAGTGGGTAGGATGTAAGGCCCATGTGTTGGAACTGTGTGTTAGGCCTGTGTGTCCAAGGCCTCTGTCTCCCTTGGCCTTTGGGGTAAAGTGTTAGGAAAATGGGTGTGCTGCAGTCAAGAATAGGCTGAGGCAGACATCTGGTTCTGCATGACTCAGTGAGTTTGGAGCGCAGACACACAACTCCGCTATGTAACCATGCCACTAGCGGCACATTAGATCATCACCTATGTGAGCTTGTTCTTGGCTTGGAGCCACTGTTGTCTGCAAAAGGTATAATTATCCTGCTGATGTTATACATAATGGCTTGTGCCCAGGCTCTTGTCCAGGCTCGCTCATGCTCAGGCTTGCTTGTGCCCAGAGAGAGAGTAAAGTCATGTTGAAACTGTCTACAATTCCTCTAGTGTTTTTCTAGCTATCTGCCACTCACCCACCAGCTCCCCTTGGATCTCAGTTAGAACCTGATACTTGCTATTTTCCTGCTGCATGTTTGCTTCATCAGAGATCTTTTAATCAGTCCTTGTAAGTCTTCCTACTCTTTGAAGACTCACATCAATTCTTATCTTCTCCATGAAGTCCTCTTATATGCCAGTATTTGTCCACTCTTAGATTTTGGAGTTGGGCCATCCCTTTTGGAGTTACAGGTATTCCCTGTCTTCGTGCCCAGTCCTCCTGGTACTTTCAGGAAGGAAGAATGACAAAAGCCTCAAGTCCACCATTTCCTCAGTCTGCTCAGCTCTTCTTTCATCAATGGAAATCCAGTAGTCTAGGGAGAGTTTCTAAGTCTCAGCCTTTCCTGTCTCCCTATCACTTCTTCCCCCACGCTGTCTCTGTTTAAACATAACACTTTTCTGCCTCAGTTTACTGCTTAGAATTTTAGTTTCCTGCTGGGTTTACGTTCCCACACTGTGTTTGGAGTCTGTAGAACTCATCTAGATCATGCCAGTCTCTTGGTCTCACTGTGTGAGATGCTAAGTGTATTTTTTTGGCTACCTCTTTGCTCTTCTGTGAAATGAATGATCTGCCAGAACTATTTTCTGCTTAACTTTAACTGTTACTTAATTTCTAGTCTCCAGCTATCACTTATTCCTCCATTTGCTACCTGTATGACTATTGGAAAGTTATTAAATCTTTTAAGCCTTACTTTCCTTGTGTGGAAATTGAGGTAGAGCTAATATCTAGTCTGAAGGACTGTTGGGAAGATGAAATTCATTAATCTCTGGAACATTCCCTGCCACATAGGAAATGCTCAAAACTATTAGCTGTCATTGTTTTTATTCTTAACACCATTATTACTATTCCATATTGGTTGAACTATAGTCTCCGAACTAAAATCTCTGCTTGGGTTACATCTGAACTTGCTGTACCATTGAACACTAACAACTGCTCTTTAGCTAGGTTCATTTTTCCAGCCCCATTCTAATATCTCTGAGTCTTTTCCTTTGTGCTACTTTGGATCTGCCTTTTACTTGTGTGTTCTTGAGTCCTGACAATATAGGCCTTTGATATTTTGTTCTTAAGGCACTTAGTACACATCGGCTTAAAAGTTACTTACTCATTTGTTTTTTCTCTTCTGCTAACTCATATGCTTTTTACAGTCAGAGACCTTGTCATTTACACTCTTGTATCTCCCAATATGTCTTAAAAGTGGAAGGCTCTTAGTACATATATTTTGAATAAAATATATTTTATTCAAATAAAATTTGCTTGCACCCAGAGAGAAAGTAAAGTGATGTCAAAACTGTTTACGATTCCTCGAGTGTTTACCAGCTATCAGTCACTTACACTTGGATCTCAAGGGGAGTCTCCGTATGGACTACCAAAGACAGTCTATATAGGATATAATTCACACCTTTAAAGTTTAAGCCGTCAGTGCTTCAAATCAAAGTAGCTATTAGAAATAAAAGTGTTTATTTCTACTTCTAGGTTTATTTCTACTTCTAGAAACATTTAGTGTTTATAAATGACCAATCCTCAATACCTTAGAAAAATACAGTTAAATTAAGTTCAATAAATAGATATTATTTCCTATAAGCTAGCCATTGTAGTAGGCTTTGGTGATAACAAATAAAAACCAGACTCAATCATTAGCCTTTGTCATTTAAGATAAAAAAAAAATTAAGATGTGGGTTCAAATGCTTAGATGTGTTTATTCAGTCAGTCATCCAGCCATTTAATAGTTACTTGAATACCATTATGTTCTTCATGGGGCAACTGAAGATTTATTCCTGAAACATGACACAGGGATTCACCATCAAGATGCTGAAATCTAACATACATGATGCTGTTACACTTTACGCTCTCACTCCTCTTTTCTGCACATTAAAAAATCCTAGGAGACAGGTATAGCCAACCCAATTAGACCATATTTTCAAATAAGAAAATTAAGAATTAAAGGGATTAAGTGATATGTCCAAGATCATATGAGAAGGCAAATTTCTATAACACCAAATAATCAGGCAGTGTATTAGATGTGACCACGCACAATTTGCTTTTTTATGCATCAAAACTGGTTGAATATTATTTTCAAATGGTTTAATAAAAATAAAGTCTATGTAGTTTCACAGGTACATGGAAAGCATCGTGGAGGTAAAACTTAAGGTAGATATTGGACAACTAATATAATTTTATTGGAAGAGGGTAATGGAGCAAAAGTGAATGAGGTGTTTGGCAGAAGTTATCCAATTTTATCTGAGGAAACTTTAGATGGGCCATTTTGCTAGTTGGTCAACAATGAAAATGTGGAAATATCAGGTTCAGGTTGTAGGGGTCTTAAAGTCTTATAGAAAGCTTGCATGTTTGTTAGCTCTTGGAGAAACTTTCTAACTTTGGAATAACAACATGGAAGCTCTGAGCTAGCATGGATGTTGATGGAAATGCATACATGTGTGAGCATGCATGTGCAGATGCACCAGGTGAGGCAATGTGGAGAAACGCCAGAGTTGGAGAGCTTGTTAGGAATCAGGGTTAGAAGTTCAGGGCCAAGTATAGGTTGGTAGTGGTCCTGGGAGGTGGAGGAAAGGATATAATTGAGAGCCACTTCACATGAAGAATCAAGATAATTTGGTAATGGATTTTGTGTAGTGATTAGTGAGACAGAAAAATCAAAGATGATTCCTAAGATTCAAACCTGGGTGAATAAAAGAGTAACTAAACAAAATGGAAGGTTAGGAAGAAGAGTGTGTTTGGGAAAGGGAAGGTCATACGATGAATTCAGTATTAGAATCTGAGCAGCCAATATTCAATTAAAAGAATCTAACAGGTAGTTGGAAATATGGGTCATAGCTCTGCAGAGGTTAGGAAGGGAGTCAAACTTGTGGTGATGATTGAAATAGTAGCACTAATTGAGCTCATTGAAAAAGGTGTCATTTTACGAGATGGCAGACAAGGATAAAAACTTAAGAATGCCTAGATTTGAGGGAAACATGTAGAAAACACAGACAGGCTAGCAGACAGAGTGGGGACATTCAGAAAAGAGTCATGATAGAAGCAGGTTTGTCAAGTTGTAGTGATAACTGATCCTATTAAATTGCCTTAGCAGATTGAGTGAAAATGGGGTCAGAGAAAAGGCCATTTTGTGAGTATTTGGCAAGTAGAAGATTGGAAGTGACCCTCAAAGTTTTCTTTTCTCTGTGGATTAGTTCCAGTGGAAAACATAATGCTAAGGTTTAGACAATGAATGGTGAAAGAGGTAAAGCAAGGAATGTAGGTTAGCATGCAAAATGGCCAGTTTTTAAGATCTGGGAGACTAAAACTGTTGGAAGAAAGTTGGGCTGACCAATGCTTCTTAGTTAATTATGTTGGAAGTTAATTTGGGAACATGTTTCTTTATATATTCAGGAAAGAGTCAAGATTTTATCAAATTTGGCAGAGATTAGATTCAGGTTTGTGAAGTTATTAAGAAAGAGATATAGATAGTATGTTCTCTGAAAACCTACTTTTCCTTAGGAACATGCACAAAATAAATGAAGTAACAGGTATGGTGCTAGAGAAATGAGCTCCTGAGAAGTCAACTGCTGGGCCATACCTTTCTAGTGAAGTCCTTTACACTTCTTAATAGCTTGCCCCTTTCCCCTATGGCTGTGGGTTATGCGTGTGTGTGTGTGTGTGAGATGGGTTTTGATCTTGTCGCCCAGGCTGGAGTGCAATGGCGCGATCTTGGCTCACTGCAACATTTGCCTCTTGTGTTCAAGAGATTCTCCTGCCTCAGCCTTCCGAGTAGCTGAGATTACAGGCAAGCACCACCATGCCCGGATAATTTTTATATTTTCAGTAGAGGTGGGGTTTCACCATTTTAGCCAAACAAGTCTCAAACTCCTGACCTCAAGTGATCCGCCCACCTTGGCCTCCCAAAGTGCTGGGATTATAGGCATAAGCCACCACATCCAGCCGAGTTATGCCATTTTTAATAGTAATTTAGATATTCTGGGTTATTGAAAGAATGCAATTAATCTTATATGATCAAAGCAATGAGGGAAATAAAAGACTTTTTTCTGTGTGATTTGTAAATTATTAGTTACTCTATAGTAACATGAAAATAATTCAGGTTCTGTTAGAAAAGATTGTATATGTACATACATAATTTCATACATGTACATATTAATTTTGTTTAAATTATAACCAATACATGAGCCATAAGTGTCTTGCTCTATTGCTAATGAAAAATGGTAAAGTTAACAATTTAGAAATCTTAGCTTTCCTCCATGTTGGAAAAGAAGGTGTCTGGAACCAGAAACATTAACATTTCATTCAAAACTATTTTTCTGCTATTAATAGGACAGTGTCGCTTCTGTGCTGAATAATATTTAGCACAATACTCTCTTAAAAAATTGATCTAAAATGAAATCATAGTATTGGCACACGTTATACACCAGACACTGTTCTAAGAATGTTAGATTAGATACATTAACTCACTTTATCCTTCCAACATCCTCATGCAGTAAACACTATCATCACTTTACAGATGACAAAGATAAAAAGAGATTACTTTGCTATAGTCAGGAGAGTTGCAATCTGAACAGACAGTCCAGCTTGAGAATCCTTCGCTTAACCCATTGCACCATGCTACATCTAAGGGTCATCAACTAAAAAAAAAATCTCCTCCAAATTATCTCACAACAGGAAGCTGATCATAAGTAATTTGGGGTTGACCGCACCTGGACTCATTCTATAAAGGTGGAACCAGAGTGGACAAAAGAGTGTACTTTCTTTGGAAATAAATGGACTGTCAATTGTAAACTCCTTAACTTGGAAGATACTTTTTTATACTAGGAAAAGATAGCCTATCCACAAAAACTCTCCTGGAAATAAAGGAATTAAGTTTCTCTGGACTCTGTGTATCACCACAAACCCTGTAATGATAATCGTGTATCTTCACCACTGCATTTCACTGTGGGAGGCTTGGACTTCATTGCAGTTACTTTCCCGGTTTCATTACCTGCTCATTAGCTAAGTGATAAAATCCCAACCAATGTAACAGATAAGGACATAGATGCCCTGCTCTGTGTGTGGCAAATGAAGGACAGTAAACATATGGGGAAAGTCACACCTCAGTACTCCAAAGTGGTAGGACAAGCAGAAGCCTGTCAAGAGGACGGAAGATGATGATGCGAAGGGCAGTTACTCAATAGCAGGGCACCGTGCAGGAGCCAGGACTCCGGACAACTTCACATCTGATACCCGATTTGCCTGGTTTAATTCATTGATTTACTCAACAGCCCCATTGCCTGGGGAAGGAAGGGATGAGGCTGAGTTGACTATAGTTTCTCAAGTTCTTAAGGCAGTAAAGCTTGTTAGAACTTTCTAGTAGACTAAGAAAATGATGGGCTGACACTATGAATAGTTCAAATATATCTGACTTTCATTAATGTTTTTAGCTCTATTCCCTGGGAAATGCCCCTCTGCCACATATACTCTGTCTTTGATAGTCTGTTTTACAGGATGGAGAGGGACTGTTAATCCTCCTGCCAGTTAGTTACATTGTTGTCTCAATTCTAAGTTCCTAGAGGCCAGAGGCCAGGTTCCTGTGCATGCTATTTTACAGCATCTGTTGTAAGAGACTGACTAAGCAATGGGGAAGACTGGTGTGGAGCTGGGCCTTGTATTAATGTGGTATAAAAAGCAGACAGTACATGGAGGGATATTCACAGGAAAAAATGGTCTTTTTGAGTCAATATAAATTGTCTACAGAATATGATATACCATTTAGAGACATTATACTTTATTCCCCCTCTTGATGTTTCAGTCATGGTTCAGCAAACTTTCTGTAGTGAATCAGAAAATAAATGTTCTAACTTTTGCAGGCCATATGGTTTCTGTACCGACCACTCTGACCTAGTAGTATGAAAGCTGCCATTGAAAACACACAAAGGAGTGTAGCTGTGTTCCAATACGAGTTTGTGTACAAAAGCAGGTGGTGGGCCAGATTCGATACTAAGCCAAAGTTTGCGGACTCCTGGTTTAGTTCATAAACATTTACACTCACTCATATGGGGACTGAAAAACAGGAAGTTCTCACTGAATCTTTTTTCTTAAAATATTTCTTACTTGATCTGACTTCTGATTTGACTTCAGGTTCTCATTCATATGTTAACATCTGCTTGGTCAGTGCTATAATCTGTCCAGCATTGTACTTAACATAAGGATAAGGAGAAAAAGTAGTTTCTGTCCTCAAGAAATGTACTGGCTGGGGAAGAAGATGAGTAAATGTGATAAATATAAATCTTCTGTATTATGGGCCAGAAGAGCTTTATGCTCAGCTATAATGGGCCAACAGAAACAGAGGCTTAGTTACTAATTCTCTTTCCTGAGAAAGAGATAACTGAAGGGAGGCTGCAAGAACTTTTGGAATTTGGGAGCTAACCAGAGGAGAAAAGTAGATGGAACATATATGAATGGGGCTGGGGTGGGGGAAACTGGGAGAGGAGATGTTGCTAGGGAACAGACCATAATGGTCTTTGTATGTCTTTCTAAAGACCTTACTTTTCTCCTGAGGGATAGGGTCATGTTTAGTTAAAATGACATTTCTTCCATTAAGATCTTCCACAAATTTTCTATGCATCTGTTGTCTCTTTTTGTGCTGTATTATCTTCTGCCTTGTGTTACAGTTACCTTGTATTTATCTTCCTCCTATTTTATTTAATTTCCCTAGGAAAGAGAACTATGTCTTACTCTAATTAGCATTGTCTCCTAATCTGTAGATTAAATCCCTGGCCAGGTCTGGGACCTTACTTATTACTTGTATTTGATCCCCACTCAGGTCTTTTCTCCCCCTCTATCCTGGCTGCATCATCAAAGTTGTCCGTTTCAATCTTGTTCCTTATTGCCAGTACTGAGACCCCTCCTGATACATAGTTACGGCTATTGAATGATGGCACTTGACCAGTTCTGTTAAGAATAGTGTTACAAGAGGAAATTACTATATTTATTGGCAATAGATTCTCAGATTAGGTGAACAGTGAATGCAAACTTAATGGGACTTTGAAGAAGTTCTTAGTGCTTTTGTTTTTAACCATGTGCTTGTAAAGTAACTCATTCCAGGTGTGGAAAAAGTGAAAAGTGGTACTTCCATGGTTGTTTTCTGCATGGTTCTGAGTAATGGAAATAGGCTGTTAAAGTTCCATCTGGGGGAAACATGGAGAAAATGGTTAGTGATGGTGAACCAGATTCAGAAAATAATTTGGAGAGAAAAGGAAGTTGTGTGAGAACACAAAGCATTGAACTCATGAAATAATGAACTCATGAAACAATATTGAGTACTAAGTCTGAACCACATATTGCAAGATAATTTCAATCTAGAAATGAAGATACTCGGAGTTAGGTCCATTGCCATCAGGTTGCTTAGGTGTAGTCCCCTTATCTAGAGAGATTAGATTGTATTCAGCTTCAGGAAAAAGAGCTGTTGTTTGCTTTAAAAAAATATCTGTAATAACCGTAATCTCCCATGGCTGAAGATGGCCTCTGCCCACACTTTGGGATGAGGGCCAATGCCTCTGTGAATATACTTAGTCATGATTATAAACTAAAAACTGCTAGAGATGTTCTTGGACTAAGAGCTAGACATAGAAGCAATTAGTTAAAAAATCAACAGTGACCTCTGGAGAACCCAAGACCCAACATAGCTTTTGCGAGGCAAAGATGGTGACCAATGTCACTATAGCACAACTATTTGATAGGTGCTATGATCTGAATGTTTGTGACCCCAAGACTCACAGGTTGAAGCCTAATCCCCAGTGTGATGGTATTTGGAGGTGGGGCCTTTGGGAGGTAATTAGCCATGAGGGCAGTGTCTTATGAATGGGATTATTATCCTTCTAAGAAGAGAAAAAAACCAGGTCCTTCTTTCTCCCCTTTCTTTCCCCCTTCCCCCTCCTTCTGCCATGTGAGAATATAACCAGGAAGATGGTCCTTATAAGGACTTGAATTGACTGGTACCTTGTTCTGGGACTCCCCAGCCTTCAGAACGATGAGAAATTAATTTCTGTTGTATAAGCTACCCAGTCTATAGTAATTTGTTACAGCAGCCCAACTCAACTAAGACAAAGTTTTCAGTCCAAAGAGGGGGAAAATTACTGTTTGCCTACTGTGGGATTCTTTATTCTCCAACAAGGGCTGTCCTACATGTTCTTCTACAATGAAACTTGAGCTACTAACTTGTTGATAGTGGGAGTCTGATTCTCCTACTCCTGACTTTAGGACGGCCTGCTGTAACCAATAGAATGTGGTGATAGTGATGCTATGTGGCTTTTGAGGCTAGGTTATGAAAGATGAAGCCTCTGCCTAACACTGTTATACTTCTGCTTGAAGCCTTGAGGTACCACATCAAAAGTCTGACTACCCTGAGGCTATCATGCCCTTTCCAAACACCTGGCTCTCAGAATCCATGCATACTGTGATACTGGCTGTTCAATGCCTTTCAGACTGAGCTGATCTTATACAGCAATAGTAACTGGAACACCTACTCCATGTCAAGCCCTGTGCTTAGGCTTTTATATACATTATTTTGCTGAATCCTCACATCAATCCTTAATGATTAGTCTTGTTTCTTCAGTTTTCTAGATAAGAAAATAAAAGAGAGAAGTTCAGAAATTTATCTGAAATGATAAACATGAAGATAAAGAACGAAGGTTCAAATCAAGGTCTAGGCAACTCCAATGCATATAACCCCTGGTAATATTAAGGAGTGTTTCCAGGCTAATAATAAGAACTACCTGGTAATGCTAATGTCCAGGATCCACCTTAATTCCACAGAATCACCCTAAATAAAACTCGGGAGTTTTTTTTTTATTATTTTTTTGAGAGAGAGTCTCACTCTGTTACCCATGCTGGAGTGCAGTGGCATGATCTCAGCTCACTGCAACCCTCTGCCTCCCGGGTTCAAGCGATCCTTGTACCTCAGCCTCCTAAGTAGCTGGGACTACAGGTGCGTGTCATCACACCAGGCTAATTATTGTACTTTTTAGTAAGATGGGATTTCACCATAGTGGCCAGGCTGGTCTCGAACTTTTGACCTCATGATCCACTCCACCACATAAACTGAGCTATATTCTGTAAATAATATTGTAGTCTTTTAGTAAGGCAACTATGGAAGACCACACCCAAACTGTTTGGCAAAGAGTAAGTGATCATTAAGTGAATGCTAAACTGAATAGGCTTTTGCAAGTGATCTAACCCTCTCCACTCAAGTGTGTGATCTATGAATCAGCAGCAGAGACATCAGTTAGGATTTGTTAGAAACATAGACTCTCAGGCTCCATCCTGGGCCTGTTGAATCAGAATCTGTATTTTAAACAATATTGCCAGGTATTTTAGATTTTCATTAGAATGTGAGGAACACGGATTCAGCTGACTTTGGTACTCATTTAGGACAACTTTGCAGCCATAGGATAGTTGGCCTGTTTGCTACTGAATTCCCCAATGTATTACTGTAAAAAAATAACGTAAAGAAATCCTAGGAAAATGACTCTACAACATGGAAATTGAGTCTTCAGTTCAGGCCTTTTGGAAGCTGTAAATGTAGACAGTGTGAGCTGAAGCCTTATGATTACATACTGCACTAATGAAAGTTCAATTCTACTATTAGTGCCTTGCCTGGAAAGTTATTTCCTAGTTCTTTCCCAGGCACTTCTATTGAGCAATCAATCCCTCAGGAAGAATGTGGTTTTATAGATGGAGGATTTGTAAAGGGAATCAGCAACCATCCTACTATTTTATTTTCAAGATGATAAAAGCATTCTACTTAATCTATTTATCTACAAATCTTCTTAGATACAATTGGTTTATACACAGTAGTGTCTGTCTGCTTATGTTATTGGAAAGTGTTAATTGAAATGTTAGTGATATCACTTTTATCTTCTAACAATAGCTGCAAAGTCT
Organism: Cebus imitator; assembly: GCF_001604975.1. Classification (NCBI taxonomy): domain Eukaryota; kingdom Metazoa; phylum Chordata; class Mammalia; order Primates; family Cebidae; genus Cebus; species Cebus imitator. The sequence goes on from NW_016107341.1 coordinate 528,048, forward strand.
GTGAAATGGTGACCAAAACACCTCTTCTGGGAAGTCTAGAAAAAAAGGTGCTGCTCCTCAGATTTACCTCATTTATAGTTAATGAACCAGCAGTGCTGATCTATAATTGGAAACACATGTTACTTGAAATCCATTTGTTACCACGTGGTCTTTAACACCAATCTTGTATTGTGCTTCAGCCAGGAGGGTTCAACAAGCTACTGCAGCTTAGTTCAATCTACGCCTCCTACGATTCATATTATCATGAGGGCGGAGCTGGGGACAAGGTGAAGTCTGCAACTAGGGGAAGAGAAACACTGAAAGTCCTCAGAGTTTTCTTTGCTTAATTAAATTACCCTTTGTAACCAGCTTTGTTAGACGTCCCAGGCAACACCATCACACTCCCTCCAAGAACTGCCCTGTGGCCTCAGTCATTGAAAAGTCCCACAACCTACATCATCACAATGAGCTGAAAATATATTTTAGTTTAGTTGAGTTCTTTTTTAAACTCCTTTGGTAAATAATCATTTTGTGGATGACAATTTGTCTTTGGTAATCAGATCATATGTTCAGCTACATTTTCTTACCATTAAGTTTAACTCAGAGAAAAAAACAAAATTTTTCTGGCAGTTCAAATGGGGCTCAGCCAGTCACTATTGTGTATAATATTTCCCTGTGTACTGGAAGAATATCATCATTTCCCAGCCTTCTCTAGAGTAGGTAATTCCAATTTCTGTTACCGTTTCTCACAGGTGCCATTTTCCTTCCTTTTAATCATTATTGCGTCTATCACCTGAGCTATATTCTGTATCTTTATAGATGTAGAACTCAAGGGGAGATGTTATATTTCATAGGGCTTTGCCCATATGAAGAATAATGGAATAAAATACCTTCTTGGGATTCATTCAGGAAACATAATTTCTATATTAGGTATGAATTCTTATTGTCATTTAAAGAAATAAATTATACAAGGCACAAAATCAAATTCCATGATATGAATAACATTAATAGTTAGATCATTTGGAGCCATTATGGGTACACTAAGAATGGTCAACTCCAGATATATTTGAAATGGGTGAACAGGAATGTGGCATCAGTATATTAAATTAAGATCAGAAATTCCAGCCCTCTTATTAGCGAGCTCTATGACCTTATAACTAGCCTGTTAAGACTAACAGAGGCTGCATGATGAATAAAGGATTGAATAGACAGAATTCTTATACAGAGTAGTCGTTTTCAAATTTGCTATGTAAGTCATTTTAAAAAGATAGTTCTCTGAGAATGACCCAAGATATAATGAATCAAAGTTGCTGGTGGTGGGAAGGGGAAGGGGCTGGGAATCTATTTTTCCGAAGCCTTTCTGGGGACTGTTATGACTGATACTGAGAATCATGTCCCATCTCAAAAGTCTCTTCCAATTTTCAGTTCCTATGTTCTAAAATACCTTTTCTTCTAGGGATTCAGTTTTCTTCAAGAAACAGCCTTGACCTTCTGAACTTTTCGTTTCTGCCGATTGTAGTTTCCAGGAGTTCATGTTTCTTCTGGTATCTTCCATGCTTTCCAGTGATGTTCTTTCTTCAAGGTGCTGGTGACCTCACACTGCCTTGTCACAGTCTGTGGCATTTGCCACCTGAATCTGTTCTTCCTACAAAGTGCCTCCCAATGCTGGCTCAGCTTTTTTCACTTTTGCCTCAAAATATACTGGTTCTGGATGTCATCCCCTTGAGAGTGTAACAAGTACACTTTAATAGAGCTTTTATGGAGATAACACTAAAACAAAGGTCTAGTGGTGGACATTTAACCCCTTTGGCTCAATGATAGAGAGATTTTGTGATTCCTCTCAGATCTTCTTGTAAAGCATAGTATTGGACTCCAACCCAAATACTTATGTATTTTTTGTGTTTAACTTTAGGATTAAGCCAGTGGCCTAAGACCTGAATTACCAAATTGGAATTCCAGAACAATAGTATAATTATCTATTACAAAATAAGCTATTCTTTCCTTGTGAAGATGTATGCTGTGGAAGTAGTCATTATTTGATAAGATTTCTTTTTCATTTGTGCCAGGGAAGGGTAAAAATTTCCAGGTTTTTAGGGGTCAAATGAATGGTTCCTTGCTTTTTCTCTTACTTGGTATTATTTCATCCAAGAAGCCATGAGGAAGAAATTAAAAACTCATCAACAAACCAGCGTGAGGGCTGGAATGCTAAAAGCTTTCATCTGTTAAATACTATGCTCCTGTATAACCCCTTTTAAACTCTTGTGCTCAGTAGATTAATTTGTTACCAACTTGGTTCTGAGCAATCGGAATTCTTGAGAGGACAGCTGTCTCTATTGCCAGTGAGCAAGAATGGGATCGCATAAGCAAGGTATGTGTCAGCGGCCCAGGCAGCTGATATGGTAGAGCATTAGCTTCCCTTTTGGGGCCTGAGGCAAGCAAAGGCTCGATCAAGCTACCTAACTCAGCTTCCTGCCTGCTTCTGTCACCTTACTTATTTGTCTCACAGCACACAGTGAATTCTCATTCTCTGTTTCTTGTTTTACTGTTGTCTGATTATCTCTACCACAATGTAAACTCTCAGAGGCAGAGTTGGCTCACTTTCATATCTCTAGCATTTAAAACAGTGCTTGCTTCATAGTTGGGTGCCCAATTAATATTTGTTGAACAAATGAATTAGTGAATACTTTCATACAAGTTCTAGTGAGTGGATGTATTATTTAAGGCATTGAATATTTGTGATCTGTATTGTGATACACGGTGCTAGTTCATATTTGCTTTGTGGGGCTCTCTTTGTAGGGCTCTCTGGCAGAACGCAAACTGAGAAGTGGATAAGTAGCAAGGGTATAGGGTAGATGAATTCAGAAGGAGGCTCTGGGCTCTGTCATACATATCTCATGGCATAGCCAAGATATCTAGACTATTGCCTCTCTAACTTTCTCCAATTTCCTGTTATTCTATATTAGTGTATGTAAATGTGATTTACACTTTCAGTTTCAAGTTCACGCTTATCCACTCCCATGACTTTACTTATCTTTATTCCAACTTTCATTCATCTTCTGATGTCTAAAGCTATTTTAATCAACTGCTCAATGGCACCCTCATTTTGGTGCCTCACTGGCATCTCAAATACAACATGTCCCACATGGTACACTTGATATTGCTTTCCCCCCATCTGCAGTTTTCTCCCAGTAGCCTGTATCTCAGTGTCCTGCCAGATTCTCATTGAAGAAACCCTGGAGTTATTCTAATAACCTCCTTTTTCTTTATCCCTCACATTCAATTACCAAGGTCTAATCCATTTTCTGACTTATTTGACTTTATCTTCTTTTTATTCTTGTTTCTACCATTTTAGTCCAGACCACCATCATCCTCCCTTGGACTACTGTGATAACTAATCTCTTTCCACGGTTGTCCTATCCCAATCTATTATCTGTGGGATGTTCCTGTGGCCTATGAGATTTTACCAGATCTGGTGCTTGCTGACTTTTCTGAGAGTTTATACTGCTTTTATCCTTGCAATCTACTCCACAACCACCATACTCTTTATTGAGTTTTGTGAGCAAAACTCTCACACTTCAGAACCTCAGTCATGCTAATGTCATTGGTTTTATGACTAGCTAAGTCCTCCTCCTCCTTATGGCAGCTTGAAAGGTTTCATGGAATAGTCCTCTATAATTTCCACGTTTAGCTAGATTGTCTTGTTAGATGCTCATTTAGCACATCATACTTCTCTTTTGCTTCACTCATCATTCTTACAATTACTTGCTCAGTATTTGTCTTCCTCACTCCTTGACACAGTCAGTGCTATGTCATACGGAAAGAATAACATCCCCTTCTCCTTCCTTCCACAATTGATATATGACTTATTCTCAAGTTATAAAATGTTATATTTTTAGGGAACTCTAGACCCAATAAGTCCACCTTAATCCATTCTTTGTGTTTCATTGCATTTTGTATAAATGTCTATCAAAGCATTTATTACATAATAATTTCTTGTTCACAGGTCTGCTTTCCTGAACTACCAGCAATTTGAGAATATGTTCACATGTTACTTATATTTTATATGCCTGGCACAGTGTCAGCATTATTAGAGATGATAAAAAATTTTGCTAAATAGATGTATGAAGAAACTTCCCTGAGACGGAAAGTAGAAAAACCATTTGTAGCCTACTGGTTTCTTAGTTGTCAAGATACTGAAAATATTTAGGGACTTTGATTTTATACTAAATAACTAAAGAAGTACTCATCCTCTGTTTCTGGAATTCAGTTTTTTTCTATATATTTGTATTAGCATAAATAAGGAAAGCAAGTATTTTTTCACTGCATCTTTTTTTCCTTTTTCCAGAATTGCTTAGATCAGAACCTACTTTGTATAGATGAGTAGTTTATTAAAATTTTTTCCTTGGTCAAACCAAAGTAGAACAGCTTTGTTTATTAAAAGCATTGTTCAAAGGCCCAGGATATTAAAATAGTTTTCTTTCCGAATGAATTCAGAAATGTTTTCAATTCTACCTTGCCAGTCAGTCAGTGTCATTCAAAGCTCAGAAGCAGTGGTGACTCAATTTTAATCTCACTTATAAAAAATAGGTGGGCCTCACTTTTTCTGCCAAGCAAATGATTCTTATATACCAGAGTACTTTATAATTGTAAGGTTTTTCTTTTTTTTTTTTTTTTGGTAATGTTTATTTCAACTTTTGCAATTTAATATATGATGCCAAGGCTTTGAGGAGTTGAGTTGCCTTGGCCATGAATTAAGTAATGAACATTATTGCTACTGTCACCCAGGTGTTCTGATTTCTAGTTTATACTCTTTTCTCTACACCATCACTCCCACTATGCAGACTTGCCTTACAGAGGCAGATGGTGACTGTGAGAAAATGTTGGAACAACTGTGCTCAGCATCAATGTCATTGGAAATAACACCGCTATCTTCCCCTAGCTAACCAGGAATTAGCCTCCAGTGTTTGGAAACAAACTGGCTATTTCTAGTAGAAATGATGTCTGAGATTAGCCAAGAAAAAGCAGAGTGTCCTTTCAAATCCTCCCTTTCCTCTCTCTCACACACAAACACACACACCATGTATCATTCTTTCTCAGTGGGTCAGATTTTAATAAACCTGAATGCAAACAGTGTCTTCCAGTGTTTATTTAAGTGACTAGGTCTTTACAGTCAAATCGTAGGTGGCGGCTAGTTAAGATAAATTGTGATGTGGAATTCATGTATGGATGAGAGTGCTTGCTTTACGGTACCAAGATAAATGCCAGACTGAAATAATATCTGAGGGTCAGCTAGGCTGAAGTATGTAAATGGTAACAGATTTACATTTCCATTTTTATAAAACCCTGCTAATAAGACACATTTAAAGTCTAAAATATCACACTCAGCTATGAAGACAATAATTTTGCTTATATAACGCTATTCACACTTGTAGGATTTCTGGCAGTTTTAGGAACCCATGAGAATTAAGAGGCCTCTAGCAAATGAACACACATCCACAAAATACCCTTAGGGAGGCATTTTTTTTTTAAAGCTGATCCCGTATTTTCTACTTAAAGTCACTGACAGTGGAGATGGTATGAACAAAGTTTCACAATGACTTTTTCATGTTTTCTTCCTGTTCTGATTATTCCCTTTGTGCTTTTGAAATCAACAGTGCTGCAGAGATTTACCTGTTCTTTAATATTTCAAAAGCCCTTTCCACGATGCCCATCTTTTCACTTAGGGTTTACTAAGCCTTGACAAACCCTTATGTTCCGTGTCTTCAAGTAACATGGAGAATTTCCCACTTCCGTGGTTTGCCTTTAGAGCGAGGCATTTAAAAATGGCTAACCACATACTATGATCTGCATCATTTCTAGGGAACTTGATACTATTTTATTGTTTATTTTAAATGTATAATAAAAGCTTCAAAATACCTCTGTAATAGTCTCATAAATTTTTATCAGCGATAATGTCAAAGATTCTTCTTTGTAAAGAGAGACGGATGAAGAAAAGTGAACAGAAAAATAAGAGGATCAAATCATAGCCACTTGCTGATTATCATTCTGCTTTGTCTGTATCTATCATATTGTAGGTAGTAAATGCCATTATGAATTTAAATAAAAGTCATTGCTTACACATACTTGAATGCAAGTAAGAGGAAGCAATTTGGTATATTTCACTGTGAGGACATGACATTTAAAAGCAATCAAGTTCATTTCTTTGGCAATGGCATCTCTTTTTGATCAAAACTAGAATGAATCCTATTTGTTTTATGGAGGGTAACGAGACTACATGGGGAATTAGCACAGTCCAGTGATAGGACCGTACTTAAAAACTGAGTGATGTATTTTGTAATGAGACAAATAGCTAACATTTATTTTGTACTTACTGAATCATTCTTTGACTCACTCAATCTTCATTATCTCCGGACACACATATTACTATTATACTTTATTTTACAGATGAGGGGACTGAGGCGGGAAGTATCATATAATTAGCCCAAGGACATATGGTTGATAAGTAGAGGAGTAGAGTTTGAACCCAGGTAGTCCAACTCCAGAGTACTCTGTTCTCGTGCCTACTTGCACTGGAAAATCAGTCTTTAATCTGTAAATCTGAAATAATCATGGATCCTTTTAACAGTGCTAAGGACATGAAGGTAAAACAAAATATTTATTTATCCTGCCTGGGATAGTTCAAACTATCCCAACAAGGGAATGTTTTTCTTATAATCTTATAAAAATTGTAAGCCTCAAATTGGGCTTATAATTCCGTAATTAATAAAGAACAAGCAGAAACTATTTTTGCATAAAACAACTAGAACAGTGGCCAACTGGATTATTGCACTTGGTGTTTCCCTTCCATGATCTCATTTGACTTGTGTGCAGATGCCTGCATATGTGCCCACTCCCTCCTGGCATCAGATTCCTTTCATTACCTTGTGGATGCCTTGTGGGTAGGAATATTGGAATATCTTGAGCTCTAGAGTCAGAAAAACCTGGGTGTGAATTCCAAGTTTTTCAATTCAAAATTTTTCATTTACCAGGTGCCTGATTAGGACAAACTTCTTAGCATTTGTCATTCTTAGTTTTCATATGATAAACCCAAATCAAGGATTGATTTGAGGATTAAGCAGAATAATACATATAATATACTTAGTAACATAAGAACTCAGTAAATATTCACTTCTTTCTCTCCTTTTTATCTCTTCTTTCTTGTCTTTTTCCTCTCTCCCTTTTCTTGTCATACTCTATCACAGAATTAATTTTTTTCTTTATGTCATCCTATGATTAAAGAAGGTCAAGTGTGATTAAGCCTTGATCCCCACCTTGACTTTCTCAGGAGTTTTTTGGATGACATTGGGAATATATTTGAGGGTCTCTATCTTTACTTATCCACCATCCACCTGTCAAATGGTATCTATGTCCTTCATTTACATGCAAAGAAAGTATGTTAACTGTTGATCCAGATCTTTGAAGATGTAAAGTACCATGTAGTTGCTTGCTACTATCATTTATTAATCTGTGCTTCAGATGAGTTCTTTCCTAAAGGTGAAATCACCATTGCTTTTATGTATTTTCTCTCTCTCTTATCATTTCTCTAGCTTTCCCATTGTCACAGTCTACCCTATCCTTACTATCCAGGCCTTTCATGTTTAAATGCCATTTAAAGATGACATAGAAATTTTCTCTCTGTATTCTAAACTTGTGTGTATTGACCTTTTCGAGTAAGCCAGCATTTGGAATTAGGTTCAAGAGTTACGAGAAGTGCTTTTATAAATCATGGCTGAAGGTAGCTTTGGTACAGAAGGTTACCCATGTGAATTTTTAAATGCAGAGTCCACTATCTAGAGCACAAATAATTCACTATATGAATAATTATTAAACATTTATTTGTGTTAGGTACTGCGTCAGGTTCTGGGGATATGTGACCTTGAGATGGGTGTGGAAGGAACTTCCAGCCTGGCAAGGCAGATAGACTTGTAATGATAGTAAAAGGCATTTACTGAGCATCTACTTATAATTCAAGGCACCTTACTTAAAATGCCTCATTTAGTTCTCAATAAATATCAAATAAGAAAACAGAGGCTCAGGGAGGTTAAGAAATGTGCCTATCGTTTGAGTCAGTAAGTGGTAGCATAGGACGCAAACCCAAATATGTCTTATGTGAAAGTCCATCTTTGCACTATTCTCTGCTACTTCATGAGTTAAAAGATTATTTTGATTTGTACATGAGTGCAACGAAGGAAACCCAGAAATGGTGTTTGAGATTTTAACAACAGTCATTTCCCATTTATATTTGACCTTGATTGTGACCTACTCCATTTCCTAATGTGGGTGATTGACAGACATAGAATGACACCTGCCAGAAGGTGGCCTTATGCTTGAGACCTTCTGTTCTAATTAGCCGTTTCTGACCAACACAATCATAAGGGTCCTGGCAGAGGGACACTCATTAAAAGCAATGCTTTTAAATCAAGAAAAAAATGTGTAGGAATGAGTAAAGAGGTGAAATTTTTATTCAGGAGTTGTTTTGTGACAATCACATGGCAAATGGTAGTCAGATGTTTAGAATCATTTTAAAGCTGGATCTTGGCTTAAACCAAACTCTTCTTTTTATAATTTTCACCTCCTTAAAGAGAGAATAGTGTCCTGTATTAACATAACCCATTGGCTGGCACAAGGTTGTCACTCAAAACGAATGAATGCCTGTAGCAGCAAAAATATTTTTCCCACATCATAGGTATATATAATATTCATGCTTATCCTATACTGTTTGGGAGTTTGGGGGCACTTTGGGATTAGCTGTGTAGATAATAAGGTTTTATCTTTTTGAATGAATGCAAAGACTTCAAACTTATATCAACATATTTGGTTTAGCAGGCCAATTAATTAGCAGCATAATGTATTTAAAAAGATGTATTACATTCTGGACTTAAGTTTTATGAGTTTAAGTCCTGGCTCTATTGTTTTATTAACTAGGTGACTTGAGTAAGTTACCTTCTCTAAATCTCCTTTTTCATCTTTTATGGTGGGAATAATAGTGATATTTTTCTCATTGTGGTGGACGAATAAGAAAGTATACATACAGTTAAAAGTTAATTGTTATTGCTACTATTGAGTTTGTTGTTAAAGTAGTGACTAAGGCAAGTTTCCATAGCACAGGGTTTTAAAAAATTCAGAAAAAATATATAGTTGTGTCACATATGAACTTGGGTCAGTCCTGGTCTCCTGATAGGCAGAGCCATAATGGGATTAAATTTGTAAGTGTATTTTATTAGGGGAAATAGCTGTGTGAGAAAAAGGGGGAGATAGCTGGAGAAAGCTAGGAGAGCATAAGAATGATGCCAGACACTGGTAGGAAGAACAGCAGTGAGGGAGAGAAGGAGAGAATATGGGTGGGTGTGCCCTTGACTCTTGTGTGATGTAAGGAGGCTCAGCATAGTTATGTGTCAGAGTTGGCTGTCAGGGAAGTTCCCTTGTCTCCTAGGGATGGACTTGCCTTAGTATACCTGTCACATTCCATTATGGGCTGGAAGGAGCTCTAAGAGGCAATGCCCAGCACTCTTAGAGCATAGAGCTCAGGACCCAGTAGTAGGCGCCCTTGGTCAATTATGTTCTTTATATTTGGAAGTCTGTGAGCCCCATTTTTTATTGTTGCCACATACACTAATTGAATAATTCAATACCTGGATGTTTTCTATGTACATAGAAGTACTTTGTTAAAAGTTGTAAGAAATGTAAAGATAGTTAAGACATATTTTTGCTGCCCTGGCCATGTAAATAAAATTAGAGACAGACTGTATTTTTCACCAAATGAAGCATAGAAAAAGGCATCCTACAAGAGCAGAGAAACAAGCTCTAAGCTGGGTTTTGCTTTGAGGGATAGGTGAGGTTTGATGGGGGTAGGGAGTGGCCTGGAGGTTGTCAGACTGACACAATAACATGAGCAAAGGTATGACGGGAGAAAATACAGGGCTCTCATGGGGAAACCATTAACACAGGGTATCTGGATATGTGGAGGAAGGTGAAAGTTATGTTAGACATAGGTGGAAAGTTGAACATGATTAACAAAGAGGAGCTAAACTGTGGAGGACATTAAATATGAGGCTTTGAGGGGCTCAAATAACTCAGTAGCAGAAAACATACTCTGACTTTAAAATGAGCAAAATATCTGAATATATATTTCTCAAAGAAGACATACAAAGGCTAACAGGTACATGAAAAATGCTCACCATCACTAATCATCAAAGAAATGCAAATTGAAACAACAATGAGATGTCATCTCACTCCAGTTAAAATGGCTTTTATCAAAAAGTCAGGGAATAACTAATAGATGCTGATGAGGATGTATAAAAAATGGAACCCTGTACGCTACTAGTGGGAATGTAAATTATTACAGATGCTGTGGAGAATAGTATAGAGTTTCCTCAGAAAAGCTAAATATAGAGCTACCATTTGATCCAGCAATTCCACTGCCGAGCATATATCCAAAAGGAAAGAAATCAATGTATCAAAGATATCTGCATTTTTATGTTTATTGCAGCACTATTCACAATAGAAAAAAATATGGAATCAACTAAGTGTCCATTAATGGGTGAATGGATAAAGAAAATGTTATATACACAATGAAATGTTAATCAGGCATATAAAAGAATGAAATTCTGTTATTTGCAACAACATGGATAGAACTGGAGATCATCATGTTAGGTGAAATAAGCCAAACACACAAAGACAAATATCACATGTTCTCGCTCATATGTGGGAGCTAAAAAGTAGATCTCATGAAGATAGAGAGTAGATTGGTTCCCAGGAGGTGGGAAGAGGAAAGGGGTGGGGCCATAAAGAGATGTTGATTAATGAATACAAATGTACAGCTTTAAAAAGAAGAAATAAGACCTAGTGTTCTATAGATATGTAGGGTAACTATAGTTTACAATAATCTCTTGTACATTTCAAATACCTAAAGGGAATAATTTAAATGTTTCTAGCATACATTCAAATATTCAAGTTGATATATATCCCAATTACCCTGATTAGATCTTTGCACGTTATTTGAATGAATTAAATTATTTCATGTACCTCCCCACAAATATACTTAAGATGCAACTATTCAAAGTTTTTAAATAGAGGAATGATGAAGTGATGTAACTACATAGGAGTTTCAGAAAGAGAACACTATGGTAGCAAACAGAATATACTGAAAAATGATGCCAGGAGGCAGAAAGAATGGCTTATAAATACAGCTATAGTGGTTCAGATGAAAAGTAATGAGAACCAGTTCTAGGGGAAGAGCAGATGTGAAGAGGAGGTTAAGGGGCATGTCAAAGGTAAAGCAAGCAGAATTTGAGGACTAGACTTTGAAGACGGAAGTTAAGGCTACCTCTGAGGTTTTTTCCTGGAAGATCTGAATATTAGGATGCCACTAACAGAGCACAGAAAAGTAGAAACAGGTTTTGTAGGAGAATTCTGCTCTGACATGTTGAATTTCGGGTATTTTCCCAACATTCAGGTAGAATGTCCAGAAGTTTGGAATTGAGTATTTAGAATTCAGCATTAGGTCAGGTTTAAGGTATATGCACCCTAATAGAGGAGATGGAAAATGAAAAGAGGACTGAGGACAGAACCTTGGGGGATTATATGTGTAACGCATGTATGTGGAAAAAGAGGAATCCAGAAAACCAAAAAGAGCTTTAAAGAGTGCCTGGCTTAGGACAGTACATGTGTAATTAACTAACTGTAAATTGTGATGATGGTGAATGGTTATGGAGCACCTATTATGCATCGTGTTCCATTCTCTGAAAAGCTAAGCTAGATAAAGACCAGTAGAGACCTGTATGTTTGGCAGTTAAAGGATATCATTAATCATGAATAGGGTAATTGTTATGCAGTGATGGGAGTGGAACAGAGACTACAAAGAGAAATTTAAAAGGAAATGATGAAGGTGTTTATTTTGGAAAAGTGTATAAAATAGTAGAAAAGTGCTTAGTGTATTTAACATGCCACCAAATGATATTGCAGAAATATTTTGCAAAAAATCTCAGGGAAATATGGCCTCATATATGTGTATATATTTATGTACATATATGCATGCGGTGATCTGTTGCATCGTATTAGGATTTGCTCTACAAAGTTGTCCATCATTATTAAATGTTCACAAAAGCTGTGATACATACATATTTTACAGGTAACTGTTCTATCATAATTTTAAAATTTGAGAAGACAAATCATATTTATTGAGCCCCTACTACATGAAATATGGTTTTTTATGGTCCCTACTTTATAGATGAGGAAAGTGCACCTCAGAGAGGGTACTTGTCTAAGGCCACACAGCTACTGAATAGTAGAATCTGGATTACAAGTTAAGTGAGGCAACGTGAAGAATGGTTTAAAGAATAAATAATGGAGGCAGACAACCTGGTCAGGAGGCCCAGGGGCTTTAACACTTTTCTAACTTTGTGACTTTGGCATGTTACTGACCCTTTCTATGCCTGAGTTTTGTCGTCTGTAAAATGTACATGATGATAATAATCTGTCTTGTGGTTTATATTTGCCTAGCACATAATAACGCTCTGAAGGTGTGTTATTATCTAGTTGTATGGTCCAAACTTTAGCCACTGGACTGTATTGTCTTCTACAGAATCTGAGAAAATACACTGTTTACTAGAGCTGAGAATTACAGAGAAAGGAACTTGGTTTTCTTCGTTCCACTACAAATTTAGGATGTTGTAAAAATGATTTTCCCCAAGTTATTGAAAAGAAATATTGTCTCTCGCTCTTGTTCTCTCTTTCTCTCTCTCTCTCTTTCACACACGTGCGAGCACACATACACATACACAGTTTAGCAGCTTACTTTTGGACACAGATTCAGAAAATGACACAAATTATTTAAATCTTCTATAGTTATTTTATACAAGGATTTTGTTTTTTAATTTTCTTAGACTATCTGCTTTCCCAGTAAATATAAATGTAACTTGTCCAAATGTTAAATTCCAGCACAACAGTCCATTTGTATTTGAAGACTTGGGAAAAACATGAAGAGGAATAATTACTTAGAATGGCAGAAGAGAGCACAACAATGCTAGAGTTGAAACGAAAAAAATTAGACATTTTAAATTTAAATTCAAAATTAGGGAGTTCATAGAAAAGAAACAAGTGGACTATATTGCTTATATTTTTAATTATATTTGCATTATGAAAAAATGAGAAGACAATAGAAGTTACAATTGCAGCCTATTCTTATGAACAAGTAGTCTCTTGATTATCGTTGGCTATGAGTACAAAGCCATACTCAAAATTGGCTTTGAGATAGAAGAAAATGCTCATTTTAATTTAAGCGTAATGTGAAATGTTAGCTCCATTTTTTAATAGCAAGACATGCCATTATATGTGTTCCTCAAATAGGTTATTCCCATTGCTTAACTTTGCAATTAACCCCTAAAAGGACAAATACTGCTTCCTTAAAGTCATCTAAAGATAATTCACACTTCTCGCATGCCTCTATTCTATTATTATCTCCCTACACCAACAAAGTCTTACGTTAGATATTGACTTTTTTTAGTTATAGACATTTACTATAAGGTTCTGATATGTATCCTAATTTTATAGATTTCAGCGTTCTTAGACCTATACAATTTATAGAACTTTGATATCTACTAATATGATATCATCTCAAGGTCTAAGGTAACCCCACAGGAAAGAAGACAACTGGGCTCACTAACAGGTGTGAGCTGACAGCAGAGAATCTCATCTTTGGGGATGAGAGGAGAGGTGGTTCCAGTTGCCACCCCCACCCCCCTTAAGGTACCACGAGGGTAGATCTAATGGAAGGGGGAATTCTTACCTGAGATTGAGAGAATGTTGAAGTAAAGGAGCCATACAAAACTGACAATCAAGGGGAAGCCTGGTTAGGTACATATGCAAGAGAGTAAAATTTACTTGGGTCATTAGAATGAGAGGGCAGAAGCAGCCTCCTACAAGATCAGTGATTAGCTGACTTGGGGAAATATGAAGCAATGGGGTAGAATGGGTAGGGAGCAAGGTTCTTGGGGGAGAGCCTTGGAGCAGTGTGGTGGAGTTGGGTGAATTAGGGGAACTCATTGTGGTTATGGGGAACTTAAGGAATTCAGAGAATTGGAATAGCTCAAAAATTTAGAAATGCAAAATACAATTGGGATTAAAAACTCATGGTCTGGAATTGTGGGTTCAGGGCCAAACTCAGCCCTCATTGCTACTTAAATGCACTCATACAACAGCACGTTGGAAATCTAAGCTTGTAATTACTTTGAATATAAATGAAAGAAGAGACCTTGAGTATGTGGGTTGTAGTTTAGGTGTCAAAGTGAAATAGCCTCTATAACTTTTTTCTAACATAAAAATTAAGATTTGTTTTTTATTCTGTGTGTATGTGTGTGACAGAGATTTGAGCTACTTAGCTAATTGTGAAGGAACTCTCCTACACCTTGCTTATATGGAGACCTGAATCTTAAATAAAACCTAGTTGCTCAATATTTTAAACTCCAAAGGTATGCTCAGACTAGACTCTGCTCAGCCTTGGTTATGTTCTGGTCAGGAGGCCTCTCTAATTATGCATAATGAGGAGTTATGCCCTCATTACTTTGAAACTGATTTGCTTCTGGGTGAATTTCTTTAGCTCTATTCTTCCAATAGTGGACTCAGTAAGCTCTTGCATAGCACCAAGGGGAAATGTGTTTAAATCCAGCTCTGGGGTGGATTAATTGACATGGCATCCCTCTGATCATTTGCCAGATGTCTATCCCCAGCTGGCAAAGCTCTCCGCCTTCTTTTCAGTGGTTGTTGTCAATGCTGAGCTTCCTGCCAGCAGGAGCTGGTCTCTCCTCAATGGAGGGCAGCATGCCCTAAATCAGCATTTAGATTCTTGTGTGAAGACATTCATGGATAAAACTCCCTGCTGCTTCTCATCTGCCTTTTGTTTTTGGAATTTCCCAGACATCTCCTGAACTGTTAGGCTTCTATGTGTGGCCATTGCAGGGTCGGGGTGGGGGTGGGGGTTGGAGAACTGGTGTTGCCAACTGTAGAGACCACTGGGCATGGAGCCTGAATGTTTATAGGCCTGTTCCCATAGATCTTCAAGTGTCAAGAAGGGGGCTTATGGTGCTTGGCATATGGCCCAGAAGGTTGCATGAGAATAGGGCCTATGGGTTGACAGTTTTCCTTTCTTGGAAACCACACAGTGCTATAGTTAAGAGTGTAGGCTCTAAAGCTAGAAAGCCTGGCTTAGAATCCCAGTTTTATCTGTTATTAGTATTGGAGCTGATTAATTGACATATAGTCTCTCAGTGACATTAGGATAATTATATAAACTTTATGTAATTCATGCTTCTCATTTTTTAAAGTTGGAATCACAACAGTATCTATTTCATAGGGTTCTAAATGGAAATCAAATGAACTACTTGTAAAGTGCTTACAAGAGTGCCTGGCATTTGGTAAACATTATATAATTGTTTGTTAAATAAACTAGGTTTATGTTTCCCAGGTTTAGTAGAAGGAAAACAAACATTGATTAAGAGAGATGATAAAAGCATTCTGCCTGAGTAAAAAGTATTATCCATAATTAACATTAATTGGCTGCTTACCATGATCTAAATACTATGCCAGCCATTTTATGTAATAATAATGAACCCATTTTTAGCACATGCATCTGCCAGGCACAATTACAATCCACTTTACCCACTTGACTCTTTTGTTCCCCGCATCAGCCCTGACAAGAGGACATATGTGTCTGTTACTGTCATTATCTTCATTGTTCTCATTAAGCAAGTTGATATTAGATAACTTGCCCAAGGTCCCAGAGCCAGGAGTAGAACTAAATTTTGAATTTAGCAGAATGGTCCCAGAATCTTAACCATAATCCACACTGTCACGGAAGCCCTCCTTAATTCATCACAGCAGTCTTAGGAGGTATCATTATTCACCTCATTTTATAGAGGACAACACTAAAATTTAGAGAAGTTAAGCAAGTTGTCTGAGTTCACACTGAAAGTAAGTGAAGGATATTTGTGATTCAAACCAATTTGCTAAAAATATAGAATAAAATTAATATATATGTCATAAAACTGATATCTGAGTGTACCAGTCATGGAAGGGGGAGGACTATAGAACAAAATGTTTGTTATCAGGGTTGTTCTAGAAAATTCAAGATGTGGAAAGTGTAGATATGCTTAAGGACTTTCCAAACAAGTGTATTTATAAAAACTCATCAAGAAATTACTTCTGTCTTGCTATTGGTCTAATTCAGTCTTCTAGGAAGTATATTTCCTCAAAGAACATTTTAAAAAGCAGCAGAGATATGTTCAGTGTTATAATGTTCACTGAAAAATATCGAAGTGCAAAATGGTATGACAACTTCTAGGTAAAAATATTCAGCCATATGGACAAATCCCTGGAAAGAAATACAAAGTAATAAAAATACTTGCTTTGTTAATATGATAAAATTATGAATTATAAAATGTTTATTTTATATTGCTATTATTTGCTAATTAAAGTAAACTTTAAAAAATCAGCCCATTTTGTCAATATCGATCTATGGTCAATGTTCCTAGTTCAAGCTCATATGCCTGGCATACTAGCGTAACTTCTCTTTCCCTCATTTAACAACTGTGTACTTGGCTCTTGGCTACCAGATCCATATGCTTCCATGTGGGCCTTGTACTCCTTTGACTCTACATTTCCAATAGTGTCATCTCCTTGATTTGCTGTGTTCTCTATTTTACCACTTGTACATCAGCATACTGCCCACCATAAAGCCTGCTTTGGCTAACACCAACTGGAAGTGACCTACCCCATCTGAATGCTTACTATATGTAGTTGCCATTTGACATACGTGGCCTATTGTGTATCTATCCTCTCTGTCCTTTTAGATTGTAAAATTGAGACCATAGTCTCTGCTGAATTCAGCATCTTACATCATATATTATAAATTGCAGAGGAAATTTTCAATATAGCTTTGTTGATGGAGATTACAATAAGTTGTAAAAAAAGAAAGGGCTCTAGTCACCCTACTTTAAACCCTAAGGTGTATTTCTAGCACTACACCGTGCCTTGACCTTCTGGGCTAAAGGAATATTCCAAACTATAGGAAAGTCAGAATTGAAAACGGTCTAACTTTTCAATAAATTCATTATAAGTTGTGTCTCTTAGTAATTTTCATTTATCCTTGTAATTAGAAATGTATATATTATAAAATTTTTGTTCAATAGCCTATGGATTTATATAAACAAAAGACAAGTTTTATCATCCTAGACAAATTATCTGCAGATGGGCTAAAGTCTGGTGCAGTATTTCTCATGCTTTGACCCTTTTGTGTTTACTTGCTATTATGAAATTGCTTTCCAACTTTATTTTTTAATAAACTTCATCAGCATAATCTTGCTTTGTGATCTTTAAACATGATATAAAAATTAATGGTTCAGAGACAAGTTTTTCCAAAGGGGAGAGATGAGTTTGATCAGGTGATATTTATGTCCTATAAGCATGGTGAGGTAAGATTACTAGAGAACCCAAGAATAAAAATTAGAACTTGACTAAACCATTTTTATTTATTTTTTCTGTTTTCGTTTGTAGCGTTTCATCCAAAAACATGCTTCTTAAAATTATGTATGCAAAACAAAGGAAAAGACCCTTGTGCTCTTTTTAATGCCAGATTTTATAGTGTATGCATACATGGGTCATCATGTTTACCAAAATTTTTAAAAAGCTTCTAGAGCTTTGTCTACTTGCTCACAACTCAGCATACAGATGACTTAAACCATGCAACTAGTTCAGCCTCAGCTTCCTTTCTCAACAAATGGTCCTTTTGATTTTGAAATTACTTATTCATTGTGAAGAGTCTGCCTCAAAATTGAGAAATAGAGATGACTCTCTCAGTCGTCTCTATATATAGGTTCCAATGAGGGAACCTATATGTCGTTGCCAATCGACTGGCACTTCACTTCTCTGAGATGTAATGAAAGCCATTCTTTGTATTTCACTTTAATGGGAAAATAAGTGGTCCAAAGATTGAAAAATAAATGACATTGAAAGAAAAAGGCAGGTAATTTAAAAGAAAGAAGGAAGGAAGGAAAAAATGGAGAGCTGTTGGGAATGTCTCACTGGAATAGTTTTATAACATTCATTTATATTTTAGTATTACCTACCAGACTCTACTTTGACATCAAAATATAATCTATATTATACATAAGTTCCCTTATTAAAACTGCCTTTGGACTTTCAGAAAAACGCTACATCATGGAGGAAAATGATTATGTTAAATAGACGCCTATGTCAGTATTGCCTAACAATACAGCATTCAACACCATTCTCAAAATTAAAGAAATTAGTTCATCGTTAACATTGGTTGACTTTTCCTTAGTTTCTAGATTTTTGCACACTTGAGGTTTCTCTAAACCCCAAGCCTTTGAGAATCTAAAGAAAAAGGAACTATATTAATGGATGTTTGATACAGTCTGAACTGAACCAGGAAAGGTAATCTTTAAAGAAATTTCAAAGAAACAGTAGAAAAGAATGTTAATTTCCGTGTAAATGTATTCAGAAACCTAGGTTTTTCAGTCTTTCAAGGTGTAAGAATTAATTACCAGTTTTCAAGAGTAAAATTTATTCATGGTAAGAACCATAGCAATCAGAATCCTCTAGGTGTAAAATTCATGAAATTAATATTGAGCTGATTAAAGTTAAATAAATAATCTTTCCTTTGGTGTATTGCAAACTTCCAAATGTTTGATGTTGTCCTTTGGTGTGTTTGTGAATAGTGTTTAAAGACTGCCATATATATTTGGACTTAGAAAGATACTAAGTATGTTTTGGTTCATTGTAAAAATGCATTAGAGAGGACGATTTCCTTTTGTGGTCCAATGTTATGGTCTGAATCTTTAAAGAATTATTCAGGTGATAATGGAACAATATTGGTGTTGCTCTCATTGATGATTATTAATGTATTCCTATGAATAAATTATAATAATTAATCCAAAAATCATCTAATCAAAACTTAAGAATAATTTATTCTACTTTTCTTATCTGTACCTATAAAGAAAATGCTTAGTTTAAAAATATGTTTGACTGCCAATGAAGAAATGAGAAAAATGCTGGTACTTTTTATTAATACTTAGTATGAAAATAATTGGTTACACTGTTTAAACGAGGTTACCATGTGAAATATTAACAGGGTCAGGATTAATAGACTAAGGGAATACATTAAAAAACTGCAATCATCACTTGAGGAAAGTAGAGAGATAATTTAAGACCAACAGAAAGAGAAAAATGTATGGCATTAAGCAAATTTATTAATAGAGGCGTATCTGAAACTTTAGTGGGCTTTTTGGGGGAAGGGGAAGCAGCATTTCATAAAAGTATCAAAGCTTAGTTTAATTTTAAAGGTCATTGACCATACGTCTGGTCTTTAGGGCAGGTTTATTAGAAAGGACCTTCAAAAGTTATAAACTATTTTACTATTTCATCTGCTTCAATTAAAAGGGACTAAGGTGGTGTGTTTCAGTGGAACACCGCACTTAATGGAACACTGATGTTCTGACTGTGCCATCAACTTGCCATTTCTTTTCTGATGAATCATTCCACTTGGCTGAGCCCTGGCTTAGCCAAAGACAGATGGGATGAATGAATGAATACACATTCCTAGAGAACAAAGTGAAAATTTCCCTTCTCATATACTTTGGCAATTGTAATACAGGATATAAGTATTACATAATTCTCATTTACACATTCATATGGATTTAGGCCCAAGGTCTTACTTAGATGCTAACACACTCTTCTGATGTGTTTCAATGACCTTTGAATGCAGCTACTTCTTCCAGGACACTTCTCTTCTGTCTGCTCAGTTTCTCTGCTCTCTTATCTGAGATTGAATTTCAAAGGTGTTCTTTCAAAAAAATATTCTCAGAATATACAGAAATTCAATGAACCTTTCACACTACATTTTATAAAGGAAAGTTTCCCCTACATCTCTGAGGTAGTAAAGTATTCAAGAGATCTTAGTGGGATACTGTGAAATGGTCCCTAAAAACAAAAACTTGGTCTGTTCCTAGAATTTGTTCTTTGAATAAAGTTAGATCTGATGATTATAAAATTTAAAATTAATAAAAAACATTGACATAAGAAATGGTTATATTCTAGAAATGTCTTTTTAAGACATTTATCTGGGAAAAAATAAAAAAAAACCAAAAACATGTTTTGTCTCATATTCAGGGTTTCCAGTGAGAAAAACCACAGGTAATCATTACTATGTGTCCTCAAAATATAAAAACAAAACTTCATTTCTAGGATTATTTGTTTAACTGGAGAAAGTTTATACAGCTTGTGGGAAATCATCTCCTAAGACTTAACATGGCTGATTTGTTCTCTTTTATGTTTGTTCTGCCTGTTTTTCCTCCTGAATAATGACTCTGACGTCTCAATGATCAGCTGCTTCTTAACACACAGGCTCACTATCGAACCTGGCATCGTGTTATTCCCCCTGGTCTAAATGAAGAACTGTGTTCAAGTGTTGGAACTGCTAAGTACTCAAATGTTCACCAGGGCTAAAATGTTATGTTAAAAACAACAAAAAGAAGAATGAGGTAAACTGAAGATAGAGATCATTTTGTTTACTCTTGCCTAGTCTTTCATTTGCAGTGAAAAGAAGGTTAAATTTTATAAAGAATAAGGACAAAAAAGAGAATGAGAGACTAATAATTGGATCTTTTAGGGATTCTAGAGCTGAACTTAAGCTTATACTTCTGATCTTTATCGGAACCTCATTGGAGGTATTGGATACTCTTTTAAGCACCATTTTAGAATCTTAGATTCTTAAAAATATTACAACCCTGTGTTTTCTGTGATGTTAAATAAAGCTGGTTGTTGTGGGCATCTAGCAGGGATATACAGCCACATATGAAAGCCTGGCTTAAGAACGTTGTTCACCCTGTCTTCAGAAGATGCAGGAAGGAATGAAGAGATGCAGGCCTAACCAGCCAGGTCGATCAATCCTGATGATCCACAGGGCTGCGATGTCCCAAACGAGGAGTGAAGTGAAGGACTGAGATAATCCCCAGATAATCTAGGGAGGAATTTGTCTCCTTTTCATTTTCTGTTGTTGTATGGTCTCACACTTACTTGTACTCATGTAAGCTTAGTGTCTTCTATTTAATAGAATAAGAATTTTAAGAAGGGTTTCTTTAGAAGACCTAGGTCTAGTTCTGGCTCTCAACTATTTCCTGGCATGTGGTCTTGGACAAAGCACTGAATCTCTCTGCTTGTCAGTGTCTTCCTTAGTGTAACGAAGTAGGGATTGACTCTGATATGCTTACCTCACAGTATTGTTGTAAAGGTCCAATGCAACAGTCATACGTACAGGAAATTCTGAGTAAATATGTATTATATCAGTTTTATATAAAATGAATGCTTCTTTCAAATTCAGGGCAGCCCACTGTTGCCTCAGTTTTAGCCTATATACCCTAAAAAAAGCCATTCTTAGCTATTATGTAATATTTACAGATTTATCAATTTTTGTTTCCCATAAGCCTATTCTTTCAGGGACTGAAACTTGAAGGTCAATAATTAGGTTTGAGTAGCTACAGTTGGATGTCTTTTACCCTGTGAATAAATAAGATTTAATAAAAAGAGCAAGAAGATAACATAGGTGGACTAATTATGGATGATTCACAATGAATTATTCAATTTAGTTTAAAACCAAGGAAATACATGTTGAAAATAAAGGAGAAACAGTTTTAGTAATACCATATAACAAAACCAAACCTAAACTGCCTTAATCTTGAAAATGACCAGAAGAAATTTCTCAACTTTTTCATTATTGATATATCTGCCAGTAGGAATTTGTCTTACTTTCTACAAAGTAATTTAGATTTTTACCTTTAATATTAGGACTCTGTGTTGAGACCCCTAAATTTATTGTTTTGAACAACGTCTCAAGTACAGTAAAGTTTCTTTTACTTAATAGATAAGCAGATGTTTATTCTGGTTATTAAAATATTCTAGCTAATAATTACCATGTATGATATTCAATATATAAAAATGTAATAAAATTTTCTTCAGTTGGACATTGTTTATCTTTTTAAGGTTGTATTTCGTTCCTAATTAGGCTTCAGATTATTGTTATTTAAAAAACTACTAATGAAAATCTGTGTTTTCCAGTTTAATTCTGGATGACAGAATGCAATTGTGGTTTAAACAGTAGAGCCTTGCCAATTTGGATTATGTTTGGGATTATGAAAATTTAAAAGTGTAGAATATTTAAATTTAGACTTTCATTAAAATTACAGTGAACTGCAATTAATCTGTTTGAAATGATATGTTTCAAATTAGTAGAGGGTAAGTTAATGGTGCTGATGCTATTAACGTAAGTTGAATGCTTATGAGTCTATCTCAGAACATTAGTATTTATTTTTTCCAGCCACCAAGTAGAGCACATGAAAGCAGAAACAATTTATTTTGCAATCCATCCACATTGCATTTTTATATAAATGACTGGTATTCTCTGTAAAACATCAGGAATAGGATCCTGATATGCAACAGTATTTCACTTTCTGGCTTCCTTAGTTGTGCTCTATGTCGACTTATTGGGGCATAACTAAGATAACTGTCTGACTAAGGCGACTAAGATAACTGTTTTTCTTCTTGACCAAGTTATTTCAAAACCCAAATAGTGTGGGGGCAATTTTCGCTCATGCTGAAGAAGGTAGAAACACTTTTCAAGACAAGTGTAGGGTTGCTAATTAAAATACAGTGCTAATTAGAGTGGAAAAAAAATAAAATCATGGTTAGTAGTTGGGGACTGATGTGAGGCTTCTTCCTAGAATTTGAAAGTAAGATTGTAGGCTCCCGTTTCACCTCACAATTAAAAATCAGAAATGAAATCTCCCATAGTGAATGCTTTAACAGAAACCAAACGGCTTTCGGAGACTGTTGGAAAACTGCCTTTTAATGAATTTTCTTAATTTTAACTCTCAGTTCTAATTTCATGCTTCTCAAATTACTTTTTTTTATTATGCATTGGTTTCCTGTTTAGATCCATCTAAAATAAGTAGCTGGGCTAGTTATAGAGATTTAGGTATTCCTGTCTCAAAGACCATTATTTCTTACTGCAAATCAATAAAATGGAATTCTGACTTTTATATATCAGTTTCATGAGCTGGTTAATGGCAATATCACTGACAGATGAATATGTTCTCAATGTGTTGGTAATATCTGAGGAATATACCAGCCTCTGGACTGTGGAAAATTCACAAAGTTTAAGAAGAGCATGCTGTAAAGCCTAGTGTGGGTTATACTGTTGCCTACCCTCTTAATAATTCATTAACCAGAGATCTTTGTAGAATAGACATTCACTAAGGTCTCTCGAAATTCTCAAATTTACATGAATGCAGGTCAATTTTTCTTACTCCAGAGCAAGAATAATGATAATAACAAGTGTGACCTTTAATTTTCCCTTTACCTTCTGTGAAAGTTAGTTCTCATCTCAGGATTCATAACTTTTTCTCTGTGATAATCTTTCTTTTTGACTAAGTTATTTCAAAACCATTTTGCTAATTTCTGGACAAACTAATTCTGTACTGTGATCTGTTGGCCTTCTATTTCAGTGTGTGATAGAAGGTATAATTTATATTTATGCTAAAACTTTTTGTGATTGAATAAATAAGGCATGTTCAAAATGTGGAAAACCAAAGAACATTTTAAGAAGAAAATACAAGTTCACTATAATACAATGACTTGTAGGTATTCTGTCCTTTTTAGAAAAATCTTACTTCTCATGACCAGAGTTAAGTTTAATTGCCCTTATCAGTATGTTTTGTCCATAAGTGGGAAATACAATGAAGTTAGGAAAGAAGGTGGTGTTTTAGGAATTGCCATTAAGAATAATAATTGCCAAGTTATTTAACTACTACAATAAACAGTGCAGGAGCCATTCAGAGTCTGTGTCTGGATTGATTTATAACTCACAAGGGGTGGACAGAGAAAATTTCAGGCCAATAGGTATTGTTTCTAATTTCCTGTATAAGCTGGTAGGCATTAACCTTTGTTATTCAAATAAATTGAGAGATTTTATTTTATTAAGGTAGCTGACCTAATTTCAGTGAACTTTCTCGTTCTGGATTTCAATCTTTCCTAATAAGCTCAAGGGTTTTCTCTCCTGAAACAATCTAATGGCTTCTCTCCTTATATTTCCTTTTTATGGTTAAACTATAATTTTTTATCTTTGATTTTGTGCATGTGATTTAAGATCTTCAGAAGCTTGTGGAAAATTTATTAGTCATCCCTCTTTGGAGTATAGCCTCAACACCTGTGCAAAACTGAACAACTTCCTAGAAAAGATATATACTCTTAGTCGGACCATGTTTTTGTAAACCTCAAATTGTCTAAGACACGTGGTTTAATGAGGAAGACAGGATGGAATGTGAAATGGAACTGGCTTATGTCACTCAGATGAGGCAGCTGCTGCTGCTCTTTCCTGGGAAAGTGTTCTTGAGGGCTTTTAGATTCACATGGGTAACCCATTTTTTTCTCTGTCTTAATCCGATATTAACACATCAGCAGACATTCACCATTTTTTCCAGTTGTAAAATAGGAAATTGAACTTGAAAATTATGCATATTCACATTGGGGTTCCAAATATTTAAAATTAAATATATATAAAGCAAGATATTTTAGACACGGGAGTCTTTATACCAGGTAAAAGGGCTGAGGAAAGGGAGGGGACTTTTTTCATAAGCTTCCTCTGAAAGGGTGCTATGAGGGATCCTTTACTCTTAGACTATTAGCAGTAGATTGTGGTACAAGCACAGTTGTTCTTTGTCATAAGAATGTCAAGGAATACTTGGTTCAAAGAAGTGAGACCATTGAAATCTTGGTAAATGCCCCAGTTCAATTGCTTCTTCTATGTAATTGAAATGTCTGCTGCTGTAGAAAATGGGTGGGTAAAAGCATATTATTGTTATAATGCCTGTTTCAGTTTAATTCCTTGCCAATGAATAGAAAACATTTTAGCTCAGACTATTTTTCTATTTAATATCTGTAAGACCAGTCAACTTATTTAAGTCTTCTGAGTCTTAGAGTCTTCATCTGTAAAATGGAGATTAAAAATATTACCCCAAAGAATTTTCAGGATTAATGAGAAGACAGAGATAATGTAGCTAAAAGAGTTCAAGTCAGCGGGTCAGTTCCTTGCTTTTCGGTCTTCGGACATTTCCTACCCCAGAGATAGGTTTGGTATCTATTTTAGAAGAGCTCTAGAACACCAGGGAGGGAATTATTGCCTCTTAGAGCTGAGCAAATATGTAGTACACTGTAAATCGTCTGTGAAAGTAAGTTTGCAAAGAAATTTCAATTTTTTCAATAATTTCAATAATTTCAAAACTAGTAATATTTTTCAACAATTTCAAAATTAGTAATATTTATTACGTCTAGGTTATAAACTTAAAAATTTAGAATAGTTATTGAATTATGTCAACATTTCTGAAAATTATCTTCATTTTGAAATTCTAAACTTACACTTTTAGGAAAATTGATAATGTGGGGTGGGGGGAAGCAATAGTTTCAAACAAAAGTCTTCTCTAATTTTTTCATAATTATTTCTTTAGGAACAAAGGCTTTTACATCCTCTGACACACCAGGTCTGAACTGCCCCTGACAGGCAAGCCTCTCTAAATACTGACTTTGCTTTATTATTCTAAATATTTTCCATCCTTTCCTAATTTGCTCCTTGGGTCAAGCTGGTCTTTTAATTGATTCTATGTACAAACCCTGTATATTTGTATCTTTCTTTTTCTTTTTTTGCTTATGTTTAATTGTAGACTATAATTTTCCTTACTTCTCTTCCTCTATTCAAGATGTTCTCAGCTTTCAAGGCCCCTGTATGTGAGGAGAAAATGAATTTGGGTATGCGGTTTCAGAGATTCTTCTCTCTAATTCCTTCCCTATTTGTTTCTCTTTTTTCCTACTCCCCTTCTCCTTCTCTATGTAGGCAGTTGCTTAATAGCTTTATTATTTTTTTAAACACACACCTATAGGTCAAAGCCTTGTTTCATTAAAAAAGACTCCTTTTTAAGACACTATAAGAAACAGCCATCTTTTACCCTCCATATTTTCCGATAGGATAGGATATGTGATAACAAGGGAGAAACGATGGGGTATGGTCAGGAGAGCCAGAACAGCAGAGTGGCTAAGACAATGGGCTTTGACATCAGATAGTTTTGGGTTGGAATCTTGGTCTTAGTTGTCTCATCTGTACAATGGGTTTAACAGAGGTTCCCTCATGGCATAGAGTTGGGTATGCACATGAGACAATGTGGATAAGGCATCTAACCCAGTGTTTCACACACAGAGGGGCAGCCACCACCACCACCATTACCACTATTACTACTACTACCATTACTACAGAAGAACCAAAAGCAAAAGATACTCTTCACCTTTCTAACACAGAATAGCTATCAACAGCATAGAATGTAGGGATGGTGTATTAATATGCTATTGCAGCTTTAACAAACTACCACAAGTTTAGTCGCATAAGAAACTATTTTATGAAGCTCTCCTCTTACAGTTCTGGAGGTCATAAGTCTGAAACAAGTCCAGAGCTAAAACCAGTGTCAGCAGGGCTGTGCTCTTTTCTGGAGGCTCTAGAGGAAAGTATGTTTCATTTTTCTTCCAGCTTCTAGAGGTTATTGGGATTCCTTAGCTTATGGCCACATGCCCCCAATCTTTGTTACTGTTGCTACATTGTTTCCACTCCCTCTGACCTTCCTGTGTCTCTCTTATAAGGAACCTTGTAACTGCTATGAGCCCACCTGGGTAATGCAGGCTAATCTCCCATCACCCTTTCTTAATTTAATCATATCTAAGTCTCTTTTGCCAAACAAGGTAACAATTGGAGATTATGGGGATTAGGAGGTGAATGTCTTTTACTGGGGGCATTATTCAGCCTTCCACGGACTGACTGAGCTCTTTGGTGCAAAGGAAACAGACATGTTTAGAAAGCAATAGAAGGTGATGCATTAACTTGCAGAAGAGCAGCAAGTGTTTACAGGAAGAATTGGTTGGCTAGCTTTGACAGGAAACAAAGTGAACTCCTACTCCAACTGGTTGGTTATTTATCAGTAAAAGCTAAGGTAAACTGTACCTTTCTAGACAATACATTTTTAGATGAAAAGTTTTATTCATCATGAGTGATATCATTGCTTCTCTTAGGAGTTTCATTTTTGCTTTTCTACAGTTAAAAAGGCATCATCATTGTCTGAATGACATCTTCCTTAGATCCAGATATTGTGAGTTCTAGGGGAAGCAAACCACCCTTTAAAAACACCTAGTAAGTGTTAGAAAATTATTTATGTTATCTCTTTTAATATTCTTTATCGTTATCTGAGGTAGATATTGTCGTTCTCTGTTTTGTTGAGGAAACTAAAGTTTAGAAGCCTTAAACTCACTTACTTTCAGTTTCATGGAAAGTAATTGGGAATTCATGATTTGAAGGCATGTGGTATCTGACGCCAAGGCTCAGCTTTCCCTTCCTTTAATGCCTGGCCTTAATAGAGTGGATGACCACTTTTACCTGTTACAGATGAAGTTGCTAGGTAAATAACAGCAGGACTAGTTTCTAGGCCTCTTTGTCCTCTACCCTATATTGGTGTTACCATAAGAAATATATATTTGAAACTGAACATTATGGAAAGATTTTAATTCTCTAGGTCTTATATAACTTTAATTTTCAGAACTGAGGAAAAATCAGCTCAAAAAACTATCAAATCAGATATTCTTTTCATAATGAACACCTTTCTAAAATCTTACGTCTATTTATAGGAGAAAGGAAATAGATCATTTTCCATGACAACTTCTCTATTTTTAATCTACCACAAGTTCATCGTCTTTTCTTGCCTACAGTTTAATGAACTTCAGTTGGGAAAGAAAGGGATAAATAAATCAGGAAGGTAATTGAAGTACATTTATGGACTCCTTTATTTTATGTGATTTGTCCAAGAATCAGGTAAATGACTACTTTTAAGGGCTTAATAAGCATTGGTACAAACCACTATTGCAAATGCTCTCTGATTGCAGTAATTAACTTTGTAGTCATGAAAGGGAACCCTTGATCTTCCTTCATTACTCAACACAAGTGCTCTGAAAAGAATTAACATGAAAGTAGCCTGTGAACACCATCACGTGTGAGGAAGTGATGATAACAGTTATTTCTTCTTCAATCCATAGAACACCAGTCATTGTGTTGCTTGTCAAACAATAAGCACTGTCTTGGCATTAGCAATTTTCCTCAGGAAAACTGCAGAACCTGAAAAATGACCTAACTTACATGGCCAAATAAAAAAGTCAAGTCTTAAGTGAAACCAGATATTTTTAAATAAATATACCATGAATCAGTATTTAATACCTTTTATATAATTTACTAAATGTTTTGTCATTTTATTTTTCTTAAACTTCTAAGAGAAATCAGAATGAGGTTCAGTTTATTTCTCTTTTATTTTTAAGGAGGAGTTTGTACTTTATTTCTGACTGAGTTGTTAGAGATTTTTTCCATTCTTATTTTCAAAACTGTATGCATCTAAGTAAAAGAAATCGTTCTGGTATTAAACCAAACAGAATTAACTTCTCTCCTCTGCAGTCCATACTGGGTTAACATTCAGTTGTCTTCTACAACTCAGTGTTAATGAAAAATTGTGGAATTAATAGCGTGGAAGTGATTTGTGAACTTAATACATAATTGCCTGTGTGAAACATGAAATTGTAGTAAAAAGGAGATTATCTTTCATTTCCAGTGTATAAGTTGAAAATAGGCAATGCAGTTATTAAATGCTGTGCTCTTCAAGTTCAAAGCTTTGCTGTGGTCAAAGGACTCAGAGTAGAGATTTTACCTTTTGGTACTGTCAGATCTGACATAGTATTCAGTTCAGCCCTTTATGCTAAAAGCCCTCAATAAACTAGGTATTGAGGGAATGTATCTCAAAATAATAAAATATATTTACAACAGACCAACAGCCAATATCATACTGAATGGGCAAAAACTGGAAGCATTCCCTTTCAAATCTGGCACAAGACAAGGATGCCCTCTCTCACCACCCCTATTCAATATAGTATTGGAAGTTCAAGCCAGAGCAATCAGGCAAGAAAAATAAATAAAGGGCATTCAAATAGGAAAGGAGGAAGCAAATTGTCTCTATTTGCAGACGACATGATTGTATATTTAAAAGACCCCATCGTCTCAGTCCAAAATCTCCTGAAACTGATAAGCAACTTCAGCAAAGTCTTAGGATAAAAAATCAATGTGCAAAAATCACAAGCATTCCTACACACCAATAACAGACTTGAAGAGAGCCAAATCAAGAATGAACTGCCATTCACAATTGCTACCAAGAGAATAAAATACCTAGGAATAAAACCAACAAGGAACGTAAAGGATCTCTTCAAGGAGAGCTACAAACCACTGCTCAACGAAATAAGAGAGGACACAAACAGATGGAGAAACATTCCATGTTCATGGTTAGGAAGAATCAGTGTTGTGAAAATGACCATACTGCCCAAAGTAATTTACAGATTCAACGCTATCCCCATCAAGTTACCAATGATCTTCTTCACAGAACTGGAAAAAAAACCACCTTAAACCTCATATGAAACCAAAACAGAGCCCGCATAGCCAAGTCAATTCTGAGCAAAAAGAACAAAATGGGAGGCATCACACTACCAGACTTCAAACTATACTACAAGGCTACAGTAATCAAAACAGCATGGTACTGGTACCAAAACAGAGATATAGACCAATGGAACAGAACAGAGGCCTCAGAAGCAACACCACATATCTACAACCATCCAATCTTTGACAAACCTGACAAAAAGAAGCATTTGGAAAGGATTCCCTGTTTAATAAATGGTGTTGGGAAAACTGGCTAGCCATGTGCAGAAAGCAGAAACTGGACCCCTTCCTGACACCTTACACTAAAATTAACTCCAGATGGATTAAAGACTTAAACATAAGACCTAACAGCATAAAAACCCTAGAAGAAAATCTAGGCAAAATCAATCAGGACGTAGGTGTAGGCAAGGACTTCATGATCAAAACACCAAAAGCATTGGCAACAAAAGCCAAAATAGACAAATGGGACCTAATCAAACTCCACAGCTTCTGCACGGCAAAAGAAACAGTCATTAGGGTGAATCGGCAACCAACAGAATGGGAAAAAATTTTTGCGGTTTACCCACCTGACAAAGGGTTGATATCCAGAATTTACAAAGGACTAAAACAGATTTACAGGAAAAAAATAAGCCCATTCAAAAGTGGGCAAAGGATATGTGAACAGAAACTTTACAAAAGAAGACATACATGAGGCCAGCAAACATATGAAAAAATGCTCATCACTGGTCATTAGAGAAATGCAAATCAAAACTACATTGAGATACCATCTCACACCAGTGAGAATGGCGATCATCAAAACATCTAGAGACAAGAAATGCTGGAGAGGATGTGGAGAAATAGGAACACTTTTACACTGCTGGTGGGAGTGCAAGTTAGTTCAACCATTGTGGAAGACAGTGTGGCGATCCCTCAAGGAACTAGAAATAGAAATTCCATTTGACCCAGCAATCCCATTACTGGGTATATATCCAAAGGATTATAAATCATTCTACTATAAGGACACATGCATACGAATGTTCATTGCAGCACAGTTTACAATAGCAAAGACCTGGAACCAATCCAAATGCCCATCGATGATAGACTGGACAGTGAAAATGTGGCACATATACACCGTGGAATATTATGCAGCCATCAAAAACAATGAGTTCGTGTCCTTTGTAGGGATGTGGATAAACCTGGAAACCATCATTCTCAGCAAACTGACACAAGAACAGAAAATCAAACTCCACATGTTCTCACTCATAGGTGGGTGTTGAACAATGAGAACACATGGACACAGGGAGGGGTGCACCACACACTGGGATCTGTTGGGGGGAAATAGGGGAGGAACAGTAGGGGGTGGGGAATTGGGGAGAGATAGCATGGGGAGAAATGCCAGATATAGGTGAAGGGGAGGAAGGCAGCACATCACACTGCCACGTGTGTACCTATGCAACAATCTTGCATGTTCTTCACATGTACCTCAAAACCGAAAATGCAATTAAAAAAAAAGAATAGGTGATCAATTATACTCATTGCAATGAACTGAGTTTCAAGAAAAGTTGCTCTAGCTCTCTTTTGCCCTCTTTCTTTTTGAGATAATCTCTCTGCTACCTGTAAGGTCATACCATGAGATACTCCAGGGGTCATTCTTCATTATGGTTGTGAGAGATTTCAGGAATTCTAAATTGCAATTGCATGTTAGCCTCAAGAAGTTTCTGATCTAACATCATGCATTGGTTTTTGTTACTGAGCTCTTAAGTTGTTTATTTGATTAACAACATAAGGATGTTGTTCTCCATAGAATTTAAGATCCTG
This sequence comes from Cebus imitator, assembly GCF_001604975.1. NCBI lineage: Eukaryota > Metazoa > Chordata > Mammalia > Primates > Cebidae > Cebus > Cebus imitator. The sequence continues at coordinate 559,483 of NW_016107341.1, forward strand.
TTTTCTTATTTTCCTATGATTTGGCCATTTTTCCTGGCCCTCATGACTTTGGTAGCAACAAGCTTACCCTTTTTCTTTTAATCACCCAGTTTCACTGAGTTCTTCTATTGAATCCTCATCCATGTGTCGTTGTTTCTGAAATCCTTAGGTGGGCTTACTCATGTTATAGTTTCCTACTTGAGCATGTATCTCCTGCTCTGTCTGTGTGTGGGGAGGCAGTGGGGAGCAGCAAAGGTCAGTATTAGTGCATGGGCTCCTGACTCATGTCCTAAGGTAGGCCTTGTCACTTACTAATTGTATGAAGCTTCCAGCTCCTGATGCAGTGGTCTCATTTAAAAGTAAGTCTTATATTACTTACCTCAAAGGGTTTTAATTGGGATTAAATGAGATGACATAGGTAAAGTGCCTGATATACAGCCTCACATATAGCAAGGTATCAATGAATGACAGTGGTCTGCCCTTCAATTATGCTTATGCCATGTTCACCCTTTATGATATACATTAACTACCTATTGCCAGACAATCTTCTTAGATGACAAAAATCCACCTATGTGGACCTGCTCATATCACATCATCTGTAAACTGCCTTTTATTTTCTGCCATTTCATGTTGGATGTGTCCAGTCTCTAGGTCCTGAGCAGATGTGCTGCCTTCCCCTCCCCTCTAAAATAAAATGTTTTTTCATGTCCTGAGCCCTATATCTGATACATGCTTTACTATGCATTTTTGGAAGTGCTTATTTGTTTTCTTTAATAAAGCAAACTATTTTAAGAAGATTACATTTTCATTTTGAAATAATGTTAGTGTTTATGTACTTCAGTTATTCAAAAAATATTTTATATGCCTATTATTTACCAGGCACTGTTAAAAATACAAGAGATAGCCTCAAGAATAAAATAGGCAAAAATTCCTTAATATTCTAATAAAGGAGGTCAATAAAAACAAGTGGACACATAGAGAAACACTACCATGTCTTACTGTAAGCTCTGTGAAGAAAAGTACAAAGCGATGAGATAGATGTGGCAGGTGCATAGGTAGATAGGTGTGCTTGGAGCAAATAACTGAATGATGTGAAGGCATAAGCCATTGCTAAATCTGGTATAAAAGCAGTAGGCAGTGAGAAAACAGTAAAGGGTCTGAAGGAGAACCTTGAATGTTTGACGAACAGCAACATAAGTGTGGTAGGATCATAATGATTGATAAGGATAGTAGAAAGAGAGTCAAAGAGATGGTTAAGGGCCAGATTATGTAGACAGACCCTATAGTCTGTGATTGAAAATTTTTATGTTATTCTAAGAGAAAAGTTTGAAAACAGAGGATTAGGACCTGACCTACACTTGTTGAGAAAAATTATTATTTACTTGGAAACAAGCCAAAATCATGGCTATGTGTGACATCCTTTATTATATTAGAACATTGTCTAATTGGCCCTTCCAAGGATTATTTAATTTTCTAACAAAGTACCTTTGTTTGATATTCACTTTATTTTGATTAGGGACCAGAGGCTGTGAAATCACGTTAACTTGTAGATTTTTGTCTGTTAGAAAGGCAAATCATTTCTAACTTGTAAAAAGGAGAGGAAAAATAACTCCAAAGATTACAGTTTTATTGCCTGTAGGACATTAATCAGTTTGTCTCTTAGCATCTTAGTCCATTTTGTACTGCCATAACAGAATAGTATAGACTGGATAATTTTTAATGAGCAGAAATTTATTTCTCACAATTTTAGAGGCTGGGAAGTCAAAGATCAATGTGCTAGCATCTGACCAGGGTCTTCTTGCTAAGTCATTTCATGGCAGAAGGGTAAAGAGAGGGCAAGAGAGGCAAAAGGGGGCCAAGTCTGTACTTTCGTAAGGAATCCACTCCTGTGATAATGAATCTACTCCCGTGATATGGCATTAATCCATTCACAAGAACCCTTATGGCCTAATCACTTCTCATTAGGCCCTGCTTCCCAACACTGTTGCTTTGGGGATTAAGTTTCTAAAACATGTTTTGAGGAACATAGTCAACCATATCACTCAACAAACTTATTTTAATATGCCTTTGCTATATACCCTATTTCTTTCATTATCCTTTGAACTAGATTTATAATCCTTGTGGTTCTCTCATTGATGAGTTAAACATTTTTGACATGTCTTCTGTATTTATGTAAGAGTTATGGTTTTAGCATTTGGGGAATTACATGCTTTGACATGCTAAGAAGCCTCACTTTGGCTGCTGGAGAATGCAATGTGTGAGAGTGTGAGGGGGAAGTTGCCAAGGTAGAAGCAGGAAGATAAATGAGGAGGATGGTACAGAGATCCAGGTAAGAGCAATGGTCAAGATGGCCTGGGCAGGTTGTAGTGGTGGAGACTGTGAAAATGATTTAAATTGTATATTTGATTTGGAGCTAGGGATAAGACTTGTTGCTAATGACTAGGGATTGTGAGATTGAATGGCTAGGGAGTGTGAAATTCAGAGAAGAATCTAGGATTTCTGCTTGGGCAACTGGAAAATGGTGGTAGAGGAAAAGCAGAATTTTTGAAGAAAAAGGTCTGTTTTGGATATATTAATTTTAGACATAATTTATACCTCTCTGGCAAATTTCCTTATGGTAAAGATGTTTATTTTTGCAACAACCAGGGAAATCTTAAATTTAACAAATGTCTATAATTATGAATATGTTTTTTATACATCATGTCTTCTGCAATCCCTAGAATGATTTCTCATCTTTTGGGTGCAGTTAACTTCTTCAAGCTTCCCCCTCAAACCTCCTCATTCTTAAATTTAACGCTTCTCTCCAAACTTTTAAGTTTAATATGTCCAAAATAAGACTCGATTCCCACTCGGCAAAGCTGTCCTCTCTCTTGTTCTCTCACTACTAGCACTCTTAGGCCCAGTATATTGCGCCACTATCTACCCAGATAAACTTATGGGATCATCTCGATTTCTCCCTCGCCCTGAACCCCTTATACACAATTCATCAGTAAGGCAGATTTTCAGCCTCTGTATTTCACATATGTCCACTTTAATTTCATAGTGAAGGCTCACTCCAGTCCAGGTAAGCATTATCTCTCACCTAATCTCTGATCTGCTCGCTTCACCTCTTATGACTTGTAAGTTCACTTTTCATTTAACAACCAACAGAATTCTTAAAATGTAAATCAGATCATGTCTGTTCTCTGCTTAGAACATTTCAACTGCCATCTATTGTACTTATGATAAAATTTATTCTCCTCAGTCTGGCATGAAGAGCCTACCTTCCTCAGCAAATCATCAGTTCTACTCCTCCTTTTGCTTCTACATGCTCTGGTCCCACAGGCCTCTCTTAGTTCTTGGGATCTGTAATTTCTCTCCTAACTCCAGGCCTGATGCCTCTGATTGGAACTCTCCACCCTCTTCTCACTTAAATATCACCTCCTCAGTGAAGGCTGTTAGGACCCATCAAACGAAAATAGGCCCCTTGCTTACCACTGTTAGTGTGTGTCATAGAAACTTTTTTATTCTTCTATTTCCATAATCTATTTTTATTTTATTTCTTTTACTAGCAAAGTCTCTCTGGTTCACCATTTTATTCCCAGCCTTTTGCTCAGTCCTAGAACAGGGAAGACACGTAGTGAATGATTGTCGAAAGAATGGATGATTGATTTGCAAGGTATAGTCCATGATTATATTATCAAAATTATTTATAAGCAAAATTTACTTACAAGCAAATATGCAGGGCATTTTATGAAAATCTAATAGACCAGTGATGGGCTTCTTAGAGAAAGCTAAGTAAGTTTAAACTGCAAATTTTAAAATTTCTTTTGTAATGCTTAGTCCATCAAGACATCCATGTAAAAGAATTCTTATTACTGTTCTTATCCTTCTTTTAATTCAAGAGTTACTTCTTACAGCTGTTCGCAGATTGTTTTTGGCCAGTATCTTATATTTTCTTCAAATTCTATTTGTATTTTAGTACATCTGTCCAGAGCTTTTTAACTGAGTGTAAAATATTAACATTATGCTACCCCATCAGAATTATTATGTTTTAAAACTTTTAAGACAAAGTTACATGACAAGGAAAGATTTTCTTGAGGATAAAGAGAAATAACTTACTCTTTTTTCCATTATGAACTTATCCTTAGGCTCTCCTTACTATTTATGACTAATCTGCCTGCTATATTTCATTACTTCATTTAATCTTATAATAGGATAACATTTGTCTGAAAATGGGACTAATTGTAGAATCAATGAATTATTTATTTATTGTCCATATTCCCCACACTTTAATCTCAGGAACTTAATAGTTTGTGGCAACTTTATAGTGTAGTTAAAATGTATTCTGTCAGGATAAGGATAATAGCAATGACTCAGAATTATTTCCTAAGATTTCATTGTTTTGAGTATATAATAAACAGAATTAATCGACCAAGACTATGTCTCACAACACCAGAGCCTTGAAAAGAATAACTTAAAATTTGTATTTCTTAACCTTTGTGAACATCTAAGACTTAGGATCTTCCTTTTAGTTTGAAAACCCTTAAAACACATGTATATATATAATGTATGTGATTATTTATATATATATATATATACACACACATATATATACACACATATATATACACACATATATATACACACATATATATACACATATATATACACATATATATACACATATATATATACACACATATATATATCCACATATGTATATATACACACATATATATATATACACACATATATATATATATAAAATTCTAGGTTGGTAATATTTTATTTTCTTCCAGTAATCTAAATACATCCATCCATTTTCTTCTTGTTTTCCTATTTTTTTTCTGTTGAAAACTTGGCTGTCAATATTAGTTTTTCTTAAGCTGAAGATAATATGTACCCTGGCTACATCCCAGACATTTTTAAAATACTCTTTGCTTTGTTTTTTTAATAATGTTACCATAATGTGTCTAAGTGTGGTTTTATTCACCTTTACCGTGCTTAGTGTTTGTACAGCTTTTTGGATCTTACGTACATACACTTAGACATTTTTCATTGATTTTGAAAAATTTCTGGCCAGTATTTTAAAATTATGTTGTAACATTCTATCTTCTCTCTTTCTAGTGCTCTGATTAAATGTATATTAGAACTTTTCATGGAATCCTGTGTTTCCCTGACTTTTTTCCTAAATTTTCTTTTTCTTTTATAAGGATTAATCATGGCACTTTTTATTGACATGTCTTTAGTTCACTAAATCATTTATTCTGATGTTTCCACTGTTATTAAATCCATCTACTGAATTCTTAATTTCAATTTTTATATTTTCAGTTGCAGAATTTCAGTTTGATGCATTTATGGATTTCAGGTTTCCATTGAATTTACATTCTTTATCCATTTGACTATATTAATCATATATATTTATTAATCACTATATTTAAAAATATCTGTTTTATAATTTAAGTATCTAAAATACCTAGGTGTCTGTTTCGATTTTTTTGTGTTTCTTTTGTTTTCTGATGAACTTGTTCTGTTTTTAGCAAGCCTGGTGTGTTTTCAATCAATGTGAACATTATAGACAAGTTAAATAACGATTTTTTGTTTTTTGTTTTTTGTCAGACAGCTATAGCAGTAATGGTTTATCTTGATCTCTTGGTTGGTTGCTTTTAGTCTTTGTTGAGGTTGATTACATCATATTTGTCCTTACTCTTGAGTGAAGCTCTCAACTCAAAAGCTTGAAGTTTTTACCAAGCCTTTGTAATTGAGCCACTCAAATACTAATCTCTGTTATTCTTTAAAACATCTCAGAAATATCTTTGCAACCCCCTCCTGATTTTTGTTGTTTCTTTTTTGGAGTTTTCCCCTGTGTATCACATAAGAAAAATTTTGGAACCATATTTTCGGGTTCCTTCATCTGGGGTTACCTTCTAGGTTGAATTTTGTCCCTTTTCAATTTTCTGGCCACTCTGAACTCTATTTGTTGCTTCAGTGAAGCAAGAGGCTTTCTTTCTGATTGAGCTTTTTGCTCACATGCTGAACTGTAGAGACTCTACAGAGAAACAGCCACTTAAACTATTTCTCTTCCTTTAGGATCATAGCCCCTTAATTTGCTGCATCTTTTTATAGTTCTTCAGGGAATTCAATATCAGTTTTTATATTTTGTCCGGGAGTTGAATTGTTTATATGTGAGGGTCTGACATAATCTATCTTGTTTATTATTTAATCTGATGATGATTATTTTAAGCTACATATATTAAACATTCAGTTCCTCAGGGATTTAGTTGTATTATCTCATTGAATTCCTATAGCGGTCTTTGAATGTAGTCATCTGTACTTTCTGTTTTCTTTTGAGACAGACTCTTGCTCTGTTGCCCAGACTGGAGTGCCGTGGTGCAATCTCTGCTCACTGCAGTCTCCACCTCCCAGGTTCAAGCAATTCTTCTGCCTCAGCCTTCTGAGTAGCTGGGATTTATAGGCACACACCACCACACCCAGCTAGTTTTTTGTATTTTTAGTAGAGATGGGGTTTCACCATCTTTGCCAGGATGGTCTTTATCTCCTGACCTGGTGATCTGCCTGCCTAGGCCTCCCAAAGAGCTGGGATTACAGGTGTGAGCCACCACGCCCAGCCCTCCTGTACTTTTACAGATAAGGAAACTGAGAAAAGGGAATGAGCTCCTTCAGGTCACACTGGCTGCTTATCCAGATCTGTCTGACAGAGGTGACATCCTGCTGTTTCAAAAGTGAATGCCCTTTATCTTCAGCAAGAGAGAAAGCCCACTCACACGCACAGGTGCCAGAGCTTGTTTCAGGCTCTTATAAGAACACCAGGGCTTCCTTTTCTGTTTTTTCTAGTCGATGATGCCTTGTCTACATAGACTTATTTCATTTCTGGTTAGAAACTGATCTATACATTTTACTGGCAATATGATACAGCAGTTAAGAGAAAAACAAAACTTAGGTTCTCAAAGCTTTATTTTAGAATACCTTTAAAGAAACAATGTATGCCATACCAACTGTCTTTGCTGCTTTAATTGGTACTTGAAAACCTTCAGATAATTCAATACATCTTTAACTATTTCCTATTTTACTTTTTGCAGTTCATTAATTGAGGCTGGAAGACATGCTGCAAATATGAGGAAACTGAGACATTTTAAATAATGAGAAATTGAACCTAGCAACAATTTTGAATCTATAAGAAAACAAAAGTAACAGTCTGAATAAACAAATAACATATTAGTATAACGTGGATAGCAGGCTTCCTTTTTCTCAGTTACTGGAAATAATTTACACAATTCATCTTCATACCATCTCTCTGATAGAGGTCACCTTGTTAACCACATTTAACACATGAGACAACTGAGGCACAGGAAGGGCTAACCAATTACCCGTGGTCACAAAGCTGGAAAGTGGCAGAGATGAAATTTAAAATCTGGCTGTCAGGCTCTTTATCTAATATTCAGTGAAATCTTAATTAACCTGAATTCTTGAAGAATAGGATGTCATTATTCCTTGATTCCATGATTAGATGAAGCACTGTTACCATATTTTCGATTTTAACACTAGTTACAAATTTTGGTAAGTTCACTTTACAATATATTCTTCAGATCCTGCCAAAGAGCAAGAGGGATAATGGAAGAAACTTTTTCTTAGAATTTTAAATTTTGAGGGAAAAGAGGGAAATTATGGATATGGAAGAATACTAGTTATATAGGTTGTGAAAGTTTCATAAGGAAGTCTGAAAACTGATTAGAAACATAGACTGGTTACCATCTGATCATTCACTAAATCGTTTATTCTGCAGACATTTACTACATTGCGCATCGAAAAAAATTAATCATCATTGAACATTTACCATGGGCCAAATAATGTACTAGGTAGTTTTATAAACATTATCAAATTTAATGCAACAACCCTGCATGGAATGTATTATTACTCCTATTTTCAGTTGAGGAAGGTGTGGCCTAGTGGGCATTCATTAATTTGTGCATTATGGGAGATAAAGGCTGTGCAAGGGCTGAGAGGGACTTTGAGCTGAAAACTAAGAAAGGCTATAATGCTGCAGTGTGTGGGTCTAAGACTTGGGGGAGGGAGTGCCAGTTCTCAGAGGGTAAGACACAGTTTCAGACCACAAAGAGCTTTACAATCTTCTAGAGGGATAAAACCCCTAGCAAATATAAATCTAATGGTAAAAAGAATGCATTACGTATCTTGATTGAGATATAATATTTAGAGCTTCAAATGAGGGGGAAATTACTTTCTGTGATAATTAAGAAACTGTTCTGGGAAAGTGGTCATTTATGATCTGCAGAATACCATGTAAACTATATACCATGATCATGTGTCATATAATAGTCACTGTAGTATCACTTCTGTGCTAGAAATGGAAATGGCTGTTCCCTCCTGTTACTTCAACCTTTTATTAAAGGCAGCTGGCACTTTCCAGTTCATATTGTGATTAAAGATGCATATGCTTTGTCTAAGACCTCCTTCAAGGCAGGGATGAATTCCTTAGTGGGTCCCTACCATGTCTGGCATGGTGCCTGTGACATAGCAGGGGCTCTTCAAGATCTGCTCTCTCTTGGTGTCAGTGATATGCTATCCTGGCTACTTTCAATCTGTCTGGACACTCTTTAGGCTCCCTTAGGCAAGAAAGTGAAGTCATCAGGGTTCAATCTCCTGTTACCTGCTTCTCACATAGCACCTGTTGAAGGACTTCATGAACTCTTATAACTTCAGTGATTGTCCACATGCTGATGCCTCCACAAACAATATATTCTTCTGAGCTCTGAATTGGTGTGTACAACATACCTCCATCTGTGTGGCACACAGGCACTCTGATGTCAGCATGTCTCACACTGAACTTGTTATTTTTCCTCCTCCAGACTTCCATGTCTTTCTACACGTTCCGTTTCAGTTAATGTTAAAGGCAAGACCATCCAGACACAAAGATCACTTGACTCCTTCCTCTTCTCCTCTCCTTGCTCACCTACATCTACTCAGTCATGAAGTTCTATCATGGTGGAGGAGATAGTTCTTCAATCTCTTTGCTTCCATAAATTTTCATGGCCATTATTTGAGGTCAGACGATACCGTGTCTCATCTAGATCACCTCAGAGTCTCTTTGACTTCAGGCTTGCTCTCTTGTGATCCAATTTTTTTTTCAAACTGCAGTCCAGAATGATTTATTAATTTCAAATCTGAAAATGCTCTCTCTTTACTATCTTGGCTCTTAATTCTTATTCAGTTAAGCCCCTCAGCATGGCAACTATGGACAGTCTCTTTTTCTCCACTTTATCTCTTGCTTGTCTTTGCTTCAAACCAATGTCCTGTCCACATTGAATTGTGCTTTTCTGTTCCTTGGCATATTCACTTTTACATGAATATTCTGAAAAAAGAAACCTTGCTTTCTATCTCTGAACCATACTGACTAGCTCATTCTCTGGCACATTGAAGAGCTCAATAAGTAGTTTCTGAATGAATAGAAAAAAAATGCTTGAAAAGTAACTAAAAAGAAGGCTGAGAAAAAATAATTCACTTCTCTTAATGTGAAAATTGAAATTGGTCAGTTTTGGGGCATGCTGCATGATTTTCTACTTCATGGCAATACACCTTTCCTTTCTTAGTTTTCATCACTGCTCTTCCAGAATTATCCTCAAACAAAAATTAATACAAGTATAAACCAAAACATAATGTAAAACCAGTGATAATAAATAAGCAGAATTTATCTTAAGTATGTTCTAACATGCATCTAGTGGTTATCACCTTTCTTATTGAGTACATAGACTTGGAAGTCTACAAACTGGATTATTTAGTATTGCAATGGCATTCAAATAAAATGCAAGTGCTAATATAGGCATACAATTATGACATGTACTATATTTTTTGTAATTTTAAAAATATCAAATACTGCTCTATTGACATTTTTCATTTTACATAATTATGATCCTTGTGAAAGAAAAAAATATGCCAATAATCAACTAGGTTGTACTCTGAAAAACTTGTATAAATATGTCTGTCTATGTGTCTATTTAATCTGTTGGTGTTACTCTCTTTCTGCTTTGCAAATGCACTGTTAAAGAATAAGAATTGCTTAACCTCTCCATGTGATTATTTAAAAACTTCTGGACTTTTCTTTCAAAAACACTGGAATCCCAGGTTAGAATTAATCAATTAACTGCTGAAAGGGTAGGGTGTAGACTTTAGGCAATGTAATTGATCTGTAAGACTTGCTTTGTCAGTACCTGTGAATCTTCAATTCTAACACAGGGTAGTGAATATTACGTACCATCCACATATCACAAGAACTTTTTTCTCAGGAATACAACCTAAGTTAATGCTTTTAAATGTGTTTGTATTTCTTTGAAATGCAAGATTAGTTCCACACTTAGTTCGTCTTTGTCAGTGTGTCTGTGCTCTTGAAATCATGAAGATGAAATGTAAGAGTATGCATAGATCAAGGATGATAGGATTCAAATCAGGAAAACCCGTATGTGAGATGTTACCTCAGCATTCAAATATATACCAGAGACATTACGCTATTTCCTCAGGCATAGTTGCTCCATCGGCTCATGATTGCCAGCTGCTGTTGGCATGAATTCTACACCCTGCCTCACCCCCCCAGCCACCAAAGTCTTTGCCAAATTAAAAACATAGCCATTGATGAATAATGTAGACACATTGAAAAAAAGAGCATATTCATTCCTTATTAATGCTAGGACACAGTAATATTGTATTCTTTCAATTTAATTCCATTAATGTGACGTGTTATGGAAAACGGAGAAAAAAGAAAA